>NC_142089.1:66780629-67091879 GCF_054644295.1 Miniopterus natalensis | reverse complement strand
AAATAAAAAATAAAAAGTTAACTAGTCCTGGAAAGGACAACATTTCAGGCAAAACTTCACCATTTTACCAAACTGCAAATCAGATGAATAGATTCTCTCCTTAGAGCAAGTTTTAATACTATAGGAGGGGAGAAGAGAGAATGAGCATACTGGGCAGGGGTGGGGGTCTGGGCAGAGGAGGCTTTGAGGGTAAAATACCCATGGTATTGGTTGCAACTAGTAATAAATAACATGTTTCTATCCCTATCCACAAGAACCCACAGCATTACAAATGGGAAACGCCAGCCAGTGACAGGCAGCTGTAAACCATAAGTAAATCTGATTTTCAGTTCCCTGAAGGGTTTTGCATGCCTGAATGTTTCAATCCTGAGGCCTCTGGTCATAACCACTCCAAAGGCAAAATCAAAGGCCAGAATGGGCTGCAGGAGCCTAAGGGGCTGAGTCTACTGTCACGCTATGGAGGGGGGACAGTGCTGCCACCATTCTGCCTGCAACAGCTGCCCCTATGTGCACAAAACCACTTACAAGGTAACAAATCAGAAGTATCCAAAGCTGAAATAAGTGGATGATATGCTTGGTGGAGCAGCTGCCTGTGAGAACATTGACTCTACAGCAGAGCTATGTCCCAAATGTGAACCTTGTGTCAATTTCATGCAGCTTCAGACCTGCTCTGCAGATGAGCCAATGACCACCTTCTACAAGTGCTGCAATGCTCAGTGTGGACACCGCTGGAGGGACTAGGGCCAGGCTGGCCCAGCTGCCTCAGTGTCTGTTTAGCTTATTTCTCAGAATGGATTCCCAGCTGGGAGTGAGCACTTGTGTCCTGAGGGTCTTTGCTGGTGTGGTGGAATGCTAACCTTTTTAGGATTGCTGGCCAGGGTGTCAGGAAATGGAGAGCCCATCTGCCAAGCAGTGGATGAATTCATTAATGTCCAGGGCGATTTTCTGTGTGGGAAGGATTATTCACAACTAAGTATACTCTGTTTAAGGTCCTCCTGTTCATTCATCTTTTACATTTATTGGGCAGTTAACATTCTTTTATCATCCACCAACACTCTTAAATATTTATATTGTTTGCAAAACTAGTAAAGTAAAACTTATTAATTTAATACATTAGTTGTTCCTAAATATTTAACTGTAAACTTATTTAATCAAAATTTATTCTGACTATTTAATTAAAATGAAAAGTTTAATATTAAAAAAATTAATATTGAAAAAATTTAATACTGAAAAAGTTTACTATTGAAGGCCAGGATGGACTGAAGAATGCACTTCAGTATATCTAAAAGTTTCCCTCAGAGCTCAAGCCAGTCCCTAAAAAGCACATGTTCTACGTGAACTCTCCAAAAGACTCCAACAGCTCATAGTTAAATTCAAATCAAGACTCAAGTGAGGGGAAGAGTGAGGTCCAGAACCAATCCCCTCAATCCCGTGGCCTTTAGGCTAGCTAGCCACCCACTTATGCCAGACAGGGACATAACTTCTAGGTTTGTCTCAAATTTTGACATGTTATTATGAATAAAAATTTACAAAAAAGGTAACAAGTCCATGAACAACCTATAGTCCCCCGCAGGCCACCAGCAATCTCTACACTGCCCTTAACTGATGATCTTCAGCTGCATTCTTTCTAAGTTTGAATGGAAGGTAGAAATTCATGGTATTCATTGGATATGCTTTCATCACTAGTGTGACATTGTCTTGTGAGAATAAAGAATAATCTTATTTACTTAAAAAAGAAAAGTTAATTTTCCTCCATTTAAGCCCATTATATAAGTTATCAGAAATGGAAAATGAGCACTGAGATAAGGCTGCTGCTCTCGGTGACTGAAGCAACACTGGCCACACTGAAGCATCTCAGAAAAGCACCAGGCCTCCCAATTCTACTGATTGGTTCCCTGGGGCAACCTGAACACCTGAAGTTAGTTTCCAATTATTTGAGCTGCTCTGGCTTCTTTGGGCATTAATACCAAGTGGTCTAAAGGAATGCCAGGTCCAATTTGATAATTTGGGGAAGAACCATGTCACTTTCATCTTTGAATTCCTCTGTGCGTTCTGCAATATACACATGTGCTGTGTTTAATTTCATCTTTTCTCAGCAAGGCAAAATATTCAGTTCTGTAAAACAGGTTAATCTCAAGCTAAATATGTAAAGTGTTTACCATAATAAACTTCTAGGTTTGTCTCAATTTTGACATAATGTTATTATGAATAAAAATTGGTGTTTTTTTCTTGGTGAGAATTGCACAGGAATTTGAGGACCTGACAAAAGTGAACATCAGAGTTTAGAGTTTCCAGTCAACTGGAAGACAGATATTACTTGGAGGTGAGTTATTTCTCTGGCAGGCAGTACAGTGGTTTGGCAGCTGAAAGTGACCTATATAAGAAGAAAGCCAACAAAGGGCCTATACTGAAAGACAGTCCTCTCAGGATGTCTAATCCCAAACTGGTCCTGCTCCATGACATCTTTCAAAAAGTCAGTTTCCATGCAGTTCTAATCAGATCCCCTCAAACCTCTCCCTAAAGTCAGTTTATCCAGCTCCCCCAGGGTGATTTTGTTCCAGGTAAGTTCAACTTTCTTAAGCAAAGGTCAGGTGCATAAATGGGTTCTGAGGTAACCATGCCACCTGGAAAGTTACAGTAACTATCAGAAGATGGACTGTTATTCCATCAAGGAATTCCTTGAAGTCATGATAACCGGTGTACCATGCTCATGCTACAAGTAGACCATTCCAGCATCATTCCGAAATTTTTCAATACAATAATTTACATTCTGAAAAGAAGTTACTATTTAAATTTAAAGAGGAAAAATCCAAACACACCATCAAAGAATGACTCCTAGAGCATCTGTAATTAATATTAACACCAAAACTACCAAAAAGGCTTTATATGTACTAAGCGCTCAACTTTTTGCCAGGTTGTTATCACTCAGCACACAAAAGGCAAACAATATGCTAAACATTTTTGTCCAATAAGATAAAATTTTAGCTACCATCTTTCTCATTAGAAATTTAAAATAGCATTTTCAAGATGCCCTCATTATTCAGAGCATTCTCCAAAGGATTTGTGAGCTAAAGGTGACAGATCCTTTATAAAGGTGACAACCTTTCTAAAGTAATGGAAAAATTAAAATGAATTAAGCACTAAGTAATAACAACGGCGAGATAGACTAATAACAACAGTGACACGTTTTACATGTTAATTCATTAATCCTCACGATAACCCTTTACCCCCGTGGTAGGGTCGTGGAAGCTGAGTACCTTGCAGAAGTATGCTTTCTTACGTGACAGAGCTGAGAACCTGTGATTCCCAGCCTTAGCCGCACAATGGAATCACCTGGGGACCTTTAAAACTCCATTCTCGGTCTAATTTAATTGGCATGAGCTGCGACCCAGGCATCATCAGGATTGTTGAAGGTGCCCAGCTGATTCCAAGCAAAGGCTGGGAAATGATCTGTTTTTGCTCCTAACCCTTAGGCATTCGTTGCATTGCTGCAGTTCTGTTGTTTCTCTTGCCCGAGAGTTTCTTCGCGGAGGCGCTAAAACCAGGGCAAAGGGAGAGAAACCAAAAGGGGAAGAAGCTGCCGCAAGCCTTCCAGGGCTGGAGGCGCGCGGAGACCTGAGACCCACGCAGACCTCGGGCCGCGGCCGGGCGAGCGGCGGCCCCACTCCAGTCGGGGCCTCAGCGGCGCCGAGGCCCGGCGGCAGGTGTCCCGGCGGAGTTCGCGAGGGCCCGTGGGGGCGGGGCCCCGGTCCCGCGGGGAGGCGCGCCCCTCTCACGTGACGCCCCCCCTCGGGCCCGCGGATGCGGCCGGGAGGGGTCCCGCGTATCCCCAGAGCCCCCCCGGCCCCCTCGGCTCGAGTCAGAGCCAGCCCGCTGGGACCTAAGTTACTTTGTGCGGCCGGGCCGACGCCAGAAAGTTCGTTACTCTTCTCCGTGAGGTGGGGAGGGGAGGCACGGGACCGGGCTGGACCGGGGTGCGGGGAGGGAAAGGAGACGGCGTCCCGGGCGGATACCCAGCCCCTCGTCGGGCACAGGCCCCCCGCTCCCTTTCCGTCCCCGCCGAATACCCACCCGGAGGTGAAATCCTGCTGCACGCTCAGCAGCCGCTCCCGCAGGGTCTCCAGCATCGCCACGGCCGCCGCGTCTCCTCCCTCAGGTCTCCGGCCGCCGCCGCCGCCCTCGGCCCGGCGCACCTGTCGCCCGCGCGGGACGCGCCCTCGCCGCCCGCCCCGCCCCCTCCCGGCCTGGCCCCCGCCGCAGCCCCTTCCGCGTTTCGGCCCCGCTCGCGCGCCCTCGCCCCGCCCCCGCCCTGCCCGCGCAGCCGCAGTGGGCGCGCCCGGCCTGGGCTGCGGGAAAGGGGCGGCGCTTCCCTACCGCGGAGAGAGCGCCTCTCGGATGCCCTTCTCCCTTCCCAACCCGGGCTCTCTCGTTGTTTTTTTTTTTTCCCTCTTTAAAATGGAAATGGTATCTAGGAAGAATGCTTTAAGTCAAGGGCTCCTTTGAGTGCAATGCTGGTGTTTACGGTTTGGAGGAGAGTTGACTAAATTCTTGCCGAGCGCACACCTCCCTGGAGCAGATCGCTTCTCAGACTCCGGGTCAAAGGTCTGACTGCGCAGGCTGTGACCTTGGATGGGACAGTTCACCGTCCTGAGCCGCAGCCTCTGCATCCACAAAGTGGCAATCAGAATCGGCTTTCCGGCTTCCTGAATTCCCACTCTCTCCCAAACCTGCCCCGCCTGGCTTTTGTGCCCTTCACGCCGGCGCGGGTCGCCTCGTCCCGGCATCAGTGACCACCCACCGGGCTGCCCCTACGTCTGCTATTTATCTGCCCTGATTTTTCCCTCCCTTTTTTTCCTTTTGGCCGACTCCTCAGCGGGTGTCAGTGCAGTTCCTTGCCACATTCTTCTCTTGACTCCAAGGACACCATGCTTCCACTCTTCTCTCCTACTTCGACAGCTGCCCCCGAGGCTGCACCTGCAGCCTCCGGGCTCCGGCTGTGCTCGCTGCCTGGATGATCCCATCCATCACCGCGCTGGAAGTTACATCAGGGCTCGGGCACGCCCAGACCTCCCCCTTCAGCCCGTCTTCCCTCCCCTCTGTCACACCAGCTGTTTACTCAGCATGAATTCAATAGGCGTCTCAAACCCAGCATACCCCAAATTGAAAAAAATGTGATTGCCTGCGCACCCCGCAACCTGCACCCTCCCCCCAGTCTTTTCTGTTTTGGTAAATAGCACCACTGTCCACAAAGTTGCTCAAGTTAAGCCACCTGAAATCACCCCTGGTTCCTCTCCTTTCCTTATGCAACATCGACTCTTATTTCTAAAGTGACGCTGAATGCTGGAACCGGCTCCCCTTTCTCCGTCTTCACTATCATCACCCTAGCCCAAGGTACCACCATCTTTCCCCAGAAGCACTGACAGCTCTCCCGGGCCTACTCTTTTGGCACCCACACCCCTGTAACCCATCTTGGACACAAAAGCCAAATAAAATGATTTAAAAGAGAAATCCGATCATGTTGCTCCCTCACTTAAAACCCTTCAGTTGCTTCCTGTGCACTTAGCATAAAATTCAAACTCCTTATTTGAAGTCCTAAAATTTGAACGCTACCTGATACTTTATCCAAAGCAAGTACTACTCACCTTTGGAGTCATTTACATTTAAGCCACCAACCTCGTGTGTGTGTGTTCCTTGCAAATTCCAGGCTCATTTCTACTTTGAGGCCTTTTCACAAGCTCTCCTCCAAACTGTCCATGGCATTCAGGTCTGAGCTTAAATATCAACTCAGACTTCCCTGACCATTCAAGTTACCCACCCAATCACTTCCTATCACATCCTGTTTCTCAACTTAGCACACATCACTATATGATAATTTATTTAAAAGTTGTTTAATTAATTAATTTATTTATTTACACATTTATTTTAAAACCAGGGTTGGAACTAGGGTGAGGCAGATATGGCATTCACCTCAAATGCAACATTTAAGGGGGAACTGAAAAGCTCAGTAATTGAGATGGATAATATCTTAATGTAATATTTAAAAATTTTGAAGTTATTGAAAAAAATCTGTGAAGAACAAAATATCACAATTTTAAATAAAGGTAGGATTTGATAGGGCTGGAATTGGATGACATGAGGGAGGTAGGCTACGCAAGCACTGACACTAATGTAAACTGCCCTGTCAAGATCTGTGTCCCCAGCACCAAAAACAGTGAATAGTACCTAGTACAGACATACATACCATTGTTGATTGGTTTGTTCTGGAATTAAATTAGCTAAAGTACTCAGCTTATGGTTAGGGAGAACACCTCTTCTCCACTCTTGATGTTTTCTCCATGTGGATGAGGCCCTTCCACTAGTCTAACATGTGGGTCTTTCCTGGTGGAGGAGAGGTGACTGCTATGTAGTGAGCTAGGGAATAAGGAAGGAGCCTGGGCCTCTACTTGTTTCTTTTCCTTAGATGCAAACTTCCAGCAAAGAACACACTATAAGGCCAGGCTGCCAGTGGAGGAGGCTGGGGTGCCGCAGCGCTTCCTGTGAGTGAGTAGGCAAGTCTTAACGTAAGTTTCAGTAATAGTTCTGCTCACCCATCAATATAAGCCATGTGCTTCATCACCCTTACCAGAAATGAAAGTTATGTTTTAGCCATTTTATGCTGGTGCTATTGTCTTATTTCTCCACTGATTCAGACATGTACAAGAGAGGGATACTGTTTATGGAGCCTTCCTCCACCTCCCAGAAACAACCTGGTAAGTGATCAAATGACCACATCTATAGGGACATGCCTCTGGTACTGGGAAATAAAAAATCTTTTTTATTTTATTCAATTAAATAAACTCCGCTTACAAGCTTTCAATTCTCTAAGTTTCATCGATTCCAACAAAGCACCAATTCAGAGCAAAAAGACTGCCTATCACTAAAAAATAGCTTTATTTGTGCACAATCATTTTTGTCTTGACCACTCATTGTTTATTAGTCTTTGGCATAGAGCTTTGTTTCGAGGTGTTTTATGAGCATTCTTAATCCCATCATGTCTGATAAATCCAAAAACGGTAAAAGTTTTAAAAGAGCTAAAAGAAGACAATCTATTATTAAGAAAAGCAAATGTTAAAAAATGAAGATAGAAAATGACCACTGTTGTACATGAGTTGTTCTGTAGAAATGATTAAGGACCAAGAGGTGAAGCATGTGACACGTCATGCTGTTTTAAGAACCATTAATCAGCCAGCAACTAGAATGATTGGTAGAATGAAAAAACAAAATTTTAAAGTACAGTTAGAGAACCAGTCAACAATGGAGGTTATTGGCCTAATCTTAATTCAGCAATTGGTTGAGAGTTGATTTGAGAACATATTAGCAAGCACAGAGAAAGCTTTGGTGATAAAATATTTGGGGCAAACACCAAAGCTGTTGAGAAGCCCCGTATCTGCTTCCTTGGTCTAGCAGTATCAGCATCATCTGAGAGCTTGTTGCAAATACAGAATCTCAGTCTCCACCCAGACCTACAGAATCAAAATTGAATTTTAAGAAGGTCTTCAGGAGATTCATGTTTATACAACGTGTGAGAAGGACTGCTTTAGGAGACTCGCTGAGGAAAGGGGGTTCCTTGTCACAGTATATTCTTACACTGGACAATGTGATAAATGAGGACTTAGTGGAACTGGAACCAAAGAGAAAGATCCTACAAAAGAAGAAGCTATAGAACCCTGAAGGTTTCACACCATTTTACTGGCAGAGGTATTTTAGAGTAATTGGAAAGGCACTATTGCCCTTTGACTTATAGGAATCTAACTTAGGTTTATAAAGGTGTCTACACTGTGTTATTAACTTATTTATATAACTTTTTAAAAGCCAGGATGTAAATAGCTTTGATATCTTTAATTTAAGAGTTTAAAGTGCCAGAAGAAACCATTTAAAGGCTGTAGATGAGTGGTTCTAAGAATGAGGTAAGCTATACAAAGCTGGGAAGGTGATATCAGCATGGCATTTGGAAAAGGAAAGCAGAAACAGGAATCAGAGAGGTGAGGCGGGGAATTCCAACATGCAGGAGCAAAGATTAGGGCCAGTTGAAGAACATAAAAGAAGGGGGTGCGGGGGAGGACATCAACGGCTAAAGACAGGAGTTAACAGACCAAGAAGGCAAACACTGTGTGGAGTGACACTTGGAACAGCAAAGTTGGGAAAGAGTGTTTTCGACATGAACCGAACTGAAAGAACAGTAGGAGGCAGCTCAGCTGCACCTATTCCAGTTTTGAAATTTTATTACACTCCAGGCATACCTTGGAGATATTGTTTGTTCGGTTCCAAGCCACAGTAATAAAGTGAGTCTCACAATAAAGCAAGTCTTAATCTTTTTGCTGCTGGAGGATCTTGCCTATGGTTTGTAAAAAAACACACCACCTGTGAAGCACAATAAAGCTAAGTGGAAAAAACACGAGGTATGCCTGTGCAATGAAATGTAATTAGCCACTTAACCCCGTCTTTTTGCTCAGAGAAAGGAAAGAAAGGTACTAACTATGCAGTGTAGTAGAGGAGGAAACCTCTTTTTTGCTAATCTATGTTTGGATCTATATGATCTATGAAATATTCATAAACAAACAAGTGACTCCACTCATCAAAGTGGGGGGCCCCTACATGAGTAGGGGAGACCACATCTTGCAACTCCTGCAAATAAATGGTTTTCCCTAGAGAAAATATATCTCAGAAGTTACATCTCCTGAACCACTAGAAATCTCTTCAAGTGGGAGAATTAATAACAAACTGAAACTTTCTAATTAAAATTAGTAGCAAAAAAAGAGGAAGAGAGACAGTTTTTACCTATAGTTGCTTAACATCTTAATATAGACAGGAGGAAAGTTCTAGTAATTGAAAGGATTGAGGAAAAGGGCAGATACTAGGTCCTGTTGCCCTCAGTGTTCCTCTCTGTCCACAGGGGTTGCCCATGTCATTGGAAACTATTACTGAGAGTGTCTAGCAGGAAACTGGAAAGTCCTTTAAATGCAATAAAGTTGATAGTTCTTAACCTTGGCTGCAATTTAGAACGACTTGGGGAGCATGTAAAAAATATCAATGTCGGGGCCTAACCTCTGGAGACTGACTTCACGGGCCTGAGGCCAACCCCTCATGCGTGCAGGTGGCTCTGCTGTACAGTGAGCGCTGGGAAAGGCTGAGCTGCCCCGTAGGGAAGGCAGCAGGCACCTTGCCAGAACAGCGCCTGCGACCTCAGGATCCACCAAACCTCTCCCACTTCAGGATTCCAGGCTATAGCTTGTCCCCACCTCATCACTTCGTTTGTAACATGTTGTGCATGGGCCTATGCAGCTCTAGTAGCTGTCATTTCAGAAAAAGAAAAAAAAAAAAAAAGTCCCTTGTTCTCTCTCCTGTCGACTTTCCCAGTCCTGTTTCTCTGTCTGTCTCTGACTCCCTCCGCTTTCACTTTTTACTCTAATTTCTGCTCTACCATATGACATCATGGCTTCATCTTAACACTGTCTCTCACCATGTCTCTTGGTTTCCACCGTGGCTACCAACTGTGCCCTGTCCTTGGTTGACCAGAAGAAGGCTCTAAATGTTTATGCCAGTCCTCTTTTAACAGGGAATGCCTCAGAGAAGCAAAGCTCTTGCTCCAGACCACCTCCTGCTATACATTTCTGCCAGTAGGCCAAGTTCCGGTCCCCAGCCCAATCTTTCCTGACCAGGCAATACAAAACATGAGCAAGAATTGCACTTGGTCTTTTTCCCCTCCCAGAAGGGGTCTATGAGGTACTGTTTCTAAGGCCTATGCAAGGGGTAAAGAAGCCTACAATAGCTAAATTAGAGGCAATATACCCAGTGTGTATCTGGTAATGTTTTTGCTTGTGTCCCTTTAAATCAGAGGTTTATATATATAGTAAGTGGTAAGTTTTCAAATATTGCTTTTATGATGTGTTGAGAATCTCAACAAGGGGTGGGGGGATAGTTCTCATGTACAACAATGCTGAGTCCCTCTTTAACTAGTGTATTGTCTGTTTATACCCAGAAATGGAAGAGAACAGCTGTCTTAATTGTCTTAATAAACCATTTTCCATGCCAATGAAAAGCTTGTGGAGAATATTGAATGGTCTGTTCTCTGTTATGAGAGTTCTGTTCCTGAAGTGAGTCTTAATTACTGTGCTTATGCCCTCCTCATTAGCTACCAGTCATCATCTGGTGGTACCTAGTGAGGGAACACAGCATTGAGAGACAATGAAGGACTTTCCTTGAAACATCAGCTTTTTTCTAAATAGTGGAAATATCATAAACAGAAACCCCATTCTCCCCCCCCCCCCCCCGAGGCTGCAGTGGAGAGGAAGCGCTGTGCTTCACACAGAGCAAGATGGGCACTAGGAGGAGGACTACAAGAGCGCTTCCACCTACTGATTGCCCATTGCTTCCTGAAATGCATCCCTCAGTCCAGCAAGCCTGTGTCCTCATGGTTTTCTGCAACATCATCTACTCAACAACTGATTTTTTGAGGCCCTGCTTATGATTGGTACTCCACTACATACCAGAGACATAGAAATTGTATTAATTTTATCTTAAACTATTATTATAATGACAATTATCACTATTACTTACTGAGCTCACCTTGTGCCAGGCAGGATTCTAAGGACTCTACATGTATTATTTTCCCTGTTTTACAGATGAGAAAACAAGTCAAAATAAGGCACCTACCAACCCTTGAGGAGCTTCTAATCTAGAGGTGAGGCAATTAGTGTTTTAAATATGGCTGTGACAGCCCAGATGAAGGGTGACTAACTTTGACTTTGCTTTGGAAGAGTCACAAAAGGGAGCTAGTTGTTGGGGCTTACCTGGGAAACTTAAATTTGGGTTTTTCAGCATAAACTCCAGGAAGGTACATGTGATTGGTTGGTGAGGCTGGGCATTTGGCCCAGCCTCCCAGGGCCAGCTGCTGGCAAATGGCGCCTGGTTATGTGGAAGCTAAAGCTCCCCTGGAAGGGAGCTGAGCCAGTCTAGCTCTGTTAGACTGGTTATCCATGGCACCTCCTCCCTCTCAGACTGGCAAGACCCTGGAGGAGAGACAAGAGAAGACAAAGAGGCCACCAGTGTTAGGAGCAGAGCAGGAGAGAGAGACATGCTCATGCCAGGCACTCTTGTACTCTGCCACATGGAAGGGAGTAGGGAGTCCCTCCCGGGATCCCACTGTAGAGACTCAAGGTCAAGTGGGAAGGAGAGTTGCCTTAGTGAGAAGGAGAAGCTTCCCAGTGTGAATGTGAATCAGATACCTGGGTGGGTGGGTGCTGAACCCTGACTGGGGATGAAGAAGGAGAGGCGGTAGCCCATCTTGTGGGTAAAACCAAAATGTCCTGCTTCTGCCTTAGGTCACAGATAATTGATCACCCCCAGGTCATTATTGGCCTCAATTCTTCAAACTCAGAGAACTAAGGCACTGCCCAGATGACTATAGGAGGACAACCAGCACTATGAGGCACCTACAGGCAACAGGTTCCGAGCAGGACATCACACAGAGTCTGCTAATGTTTATCCGAGTCAGTAACCTTCCTGGAGCTCCCAGACTCAAGAAATGGTCCCAGAGCACCATCTGATTTTTATCCAGTTCAGTCTCTGAGAAAGGATTTTTGGAAGGAGCTGGTCAGCCTTCTCAAGGGTCTGTAATCATCTTACTAGGAGGAGCATACAGCAGGATCCTAACAATGGAGATAGCAAGTCACCTTGCTGCAGCCTTCTAGGAAGAATCATGTGTGTGGTCTCTTATAGTTATGCAGGTAAATGCAAATAGACAATCATTGCTCCAGAGAAGGGCATAATGCAACATTTTGATAGGTGGATATTAAAGGTTGTGGTCAGATCTGGGAGCTTGTCTCACAAGCCAAATGGAATTCAGCCAAGGAGCAGAGCCAGCCTGCAAACTGGTCCTCTTTTCTCTCTTCGTTGTCATTTCTTTACATTCTTTCTGCAAGTGCATTTTACCCTAACCTGATGATGTGTTTTGAGCGGGAAGAGAGTTTCAATTAACTCCCCATTTTGCATCTCTCACTGCGTCTAACCTCTGATGTAAAGTCTCAAGTTCTTTGCCCTAAAAATAGTTAGGGGCTGAAATGGGAGCTGCAGTGAGGATCAGCGTCAGCTGTGGTTTCAGTAATCAGAAATCCCTGATGTTCAATGCCAGTAAATTGCCCTGTCCTACCGGTGCTCTGCCTTCACTTCCACCCTGTGGGGGGCTGTGTCCAAACAGATTACTGCTCATCCCAACGAGAATTAACCCACATTAATAAATGCTAGATAGTAAAATCTCAGTGGGGTACTATTCGCCCTTTTGAATGTTTTGGAAAATTGGCCAATTTTTATTTTGAAATTTGACCTTATGCAAATTTATTTGATAATTATTTTTGGAAAATAAAACTATTAATTATAGGCTTCCTGCCAACAAACCCAATAATTGTCTTATCAACTTGTAGTAGAAATGGAGAACTATGCTGGTTTATGCTAAATACATTCTATTGAAGTGAAATCTTAAATTCCAGCAATTAAAATAGGGTGCCAAAGCCTTTTGTTCATTTTTCACAAAACTGAAATTTCCAGCATTCTTAAACTATACACACACACACACACACATGCACACACACATTCACACACACAAATTATTTTAGAGAAACTGAGAAAGAAGTAGGTGGCAACTGAATTTCCTGCAATGGCATTCAGCCTTATAATTTAGACTTAATGGAGTCCAGGGGTCTGGATTACTTAGTTTATTGCTACCTATTGATATTTTAGTTCTATGTCTTCTATTTTGCCCAGCAGTAAAATTAAGTTATTTATTTCCAGATGGTATGTATGTTCAGGGCACGGTTCATGGTTATGACTTCAGTGTATGCGTTCATTTGATACATAAATGACCCCGGAGAACTCCACTGTTAGTAGCCAATGAGTCATTAAACAACATGCAACCCAAACTGTTTTCTCATGACCTAAGTCAATATAATACAAGTTGATGACCCCATGGTACATTTGCTCTCAGCCTGGAGGTTGGCAGTTGTGAAAATCTCATGCTTTTTAGCTGCATTAAGTTTCTTGGAGTTCAGAGCTAGAATTACATGTAGAGAGATTAAAGCAATTCTCTCATTTCACAGGTGAGAATATTGCTGCTACACATGGGTACATAGATGCCAGCTGCTAAAAAGAGCTCTTCATTTTGACTTTATTTGCAAAATCTACTGTGTGTGCCAATACAGAGAACTGGGGTACAGAAAGATTAAGGTCACAACTGGACATTGTAAAATTCTCAACCTGCAACACTGCAGTAATATTTGGCTTAATTTCCAAGAGCCATCTAATTTTTTTGACTGTTTTTAAAAAACTTCGTGATTAGCCATATTGATGGTTTATGATAAAAATTCCATCAGGCTATATTCTTAACTTCTATAGTTTTTCTAAATTAATAGAGGAACAAGCTAAATTAACTGAAAAAGCGGTTTCATTTTGTTTTTTATATTGTAAAATTATTATGGGCATGGCTTTCTTGTGACTTTCAACACACACACACACACACACACACACACACACACACACACACACACACACTGCATCCAGTCCAGCTTAAATTTCCATTCTCTACTCCTTCCCTCCAAAGGCATAGCCCTGGCCTAGGCTGGTTGGACCATCCAGGGAGAAGAGTACCAAAGAGGGCTGCTCTGTGCTTTCACTTTTGTTCTTCCCTCTCCTGGGTAGGGCAGGGAGTGGGAGGACAGACTAAGGGAAAGGGGCACAGATATAATCCTCTGCAGGGGGCCCTGAGGTCTCCCGCCCACCCACCCGCCGCCACCTGCCCCGCTGTGGCGTCGTGGCCTGGGTGATCTGACTCCTCTCTTTCCCACTTGGCCTCTGGTTAGTCGGGTGTCCTTGCACAGCAGATGGCACCCTGATAGGAACCTCAGAGAAGCTCCTGCTCTCTCATTATCCCTGGGAGAGTTCAAGGCACCCTTGAGTTTGTTAAACCCTTGTTTATCTCTACTCCACACAGGCACAGGATTTGAGCCAGTTAACGGGTCAAACTAAATAAAGACTTGAGGCAGACATGAGCAAAGCCATTGTGCATCACTGAGGCTTAACCAAATTACATGCGTGAGAGAGGAATGTTTGCTTGATGATAGAACTCCCCAGGCCTGAGCTCTCAGACTAAACCCTACCAACAAAATCACAGAGTATAAATGACACATTATAGACAGTGCCCAATCTGTGAAAAAGCCATGTTCCAAAAGTTTATAACTCAGTGTTTAGAAACTCAAGATGCACCTCCCCCACACAGGGTTATAAATGGGGATTTGGTTGCAAGGCATTTTCTAGGAGAGGAAGCTGCTTTGACCCCTAATGTGGCTGGATGACGATAGGAGTCTGAGTTGTAGGTCCAGACTGGGGGACCGCGTAAGGTCTCCGTGCAGAAGAAGAGGAAGAAGCACTCCTCCCCCTTCCAGGGTCCAAGGCCACCCTAATTGCCCTCTGCAGGTCTCCATTTCTCCAAGCACCCGAACCTTTATTTGCCCTAAGCTCTTGCACTTCACGTGGGCAGCCCCTACTTCTCTAGAGCACCCAAGTCACCTGCCTCCACCTCTTTCCTCCAACCCCGATCCCTCACTGAGATTAACAGGAAGGCAAACAGAACGAATTAGTTCAAACTAATGTTTGATTTTCTAGCAGTCCTTTCCTTTCCATAAGCGCTGAAGTCTTTGATAAAGGAACCTGGCTATAGGAGTTTTGAAGATCAACTGGGGTGCAAGATAATAACAGAGCTATTATTCCCAAAGGTTGTCTCAGATGGTGATTATTCCTCTTTCTCAACCGCCTCTTAGCTTCTTGGGGCAAAACAAGCCACTCCTGGTTTATCTGGCAGTGCAGCCGCACTCTGCTGCCCCCTTCCCCATCCACGTGCCTGATTATTCTGCCTGCTGAGGCAGGGCCCTTCATTTCACTACTGGTATTACTGCTCTTGCATCTATCCATTACTGACTTTTGTAACGGATGCATGTTGCTTTGGGCAGTCCACCGCCCTTGAACTTTCTTTGGGCACAGGCACTCATCTGGAGGAATTACGCCTCTGCCATTAGGCATGATTCAAGTAAGATTTGAATCACGGTGATCATCTTTTTTTTTTTTTTTTAAGCCAATGGCTGGGGAAACTACCCCTGCTTGCCTAATTGCCATCTTTCTCCTTGAACTTAATGATGCGAAGACTAAAAATGGTCGTGATGGTTCATCCTCTCTTGTCCAGACAAGACCACTTAGTAATTCCTGCTGCCGAGAACTTCTGGAGATGCCTAGGTCTGTCTGCTTTTGAATCTGCCCTCCCCTTGTATTCTTCTATGCCATATATCCTTCTGAAAGAATTTCTTTTTGTACAAGTTGGCCGGAGTTGGCTTCTGTTGTTTTGCAAAGAACCCTGACTGATACAGCTCTCGACTCCTTCTCCTGCTCTATCTGTGCTGTGAACCTGGGGACAAGATCTTAAAAGGGTGACATACTTCTTATTGCATTGTGGTACCCCAGTCCTACTCCAAACATTAGTCTAATGCCCCAACCCCATGGCAATCCTGGGAAGACTTTGGGCCCTTTTGGTATTTCTGTTCATTGATTTCTAAAGATTTTTTGAAAGATCAGTGGAGCCTGGAATGGTGAGAATGGTCTTCCAGCTCCTCAAACCCATCTTGGAAACCAGCCCCCCCCCCAACATTCCACTCATGTATAGCCAGCTGTGCTTCCCAGAATTACTTAGCAGAATTTATTGCATTTATCTGCAAAGCTTTGGTTATACTTGTTCATCCAAATGAATCTGCCGTTGGGTGAATTCCTACCAGTATAATAAAATGGACTGAAAAAGTTTAGGCCAAGTAGGGTGCTGTTACGCATTTCCCAATGAAGCCAAAGACCAAATGGCTTGGAGATGTCACAAATCCAAATAAGTACAAGTTTCATTAGCTTCTGTCCTTGAGCATGCTTGCCAATGACCTGACTTTTAGTCCCTATATTCACAATACAAAGTACATTACCTGTACTTTTTGAAACTACTGCCAACTGCTCAGCAGTCCTGCTTGAGCCTAAGTGCTTTATGACCAGAGTGTCTTGTTGCAGTCACAGGCTGGAAATGCTGGGATACAAAACCACCTCAAGCTTTAAGAGATAGTACAGGGCGGAGTCAGGAGTCACACTCAGACCATCTGATTTTTAGGGCTTCACTATTTCTCCAACAGGGAAGGGATTAGATGTTTTCATAATGAACTTTGTTGGCTTACATAGGAAGCTGCCAATCTGACTGAAATTCTTTATTATTCATAAAAAATAACTATAAAGTATAACAAAATGCATCTAGATTTCCAAAATGGTGAGAAAAATGTTTTTGGTTACATTGACTGGGCTATATGATAGGTGGTCTCCAAAGATGTCCCCCAATTAAGTAAGCATCCCAGTCATCATGCCCTTATGCAGTTTCCTTCCCTTGAATCTGGCTGACCCTATAACTTGCTTTTAACTTGCAAAAGTGGTGCCTTTGTAAATTCTCAGGCTACTTCAGAAGGAGCCTTGTAGCTTCTTCCTGGGTCTCTTGAAATGCTTACTCTGAGGAAGCCAGATACAATGTAAGGAGTCTGACCACCCTGAGACTGCCGTTCTGGGAAGAAGCCCAAATCAATCACATAAAGAGAGAAAATGAAGAGAGACAGAGAGAGACACAGGCCTGGCCAGCTCTTCCACTCATCCCAGTTGAGACAGCAGACTGTCCAGTTGAGCTTTCAGGTGACTCCAGGCCCAGGTGCCTTCTGACTGACCCCAGGTGAGAACTGGCCAGGTGAGCTCAGTCAACCATAGGACCATGAGAGATAAGAGCCATTGTTCTTTTAAGCTACTTAATTTGGGCATAGTTTGCTATAAAACAATAGATATCCGGAACAGATGCTGAATGAAAGAGGGACTAACAGATATTGAGATTTTACTTTGTGCCAGACCCTGTGTTCTTTATATATATCTTGGGGTAAAAACTATTTACGTAGAATGTTGGCAGATTTTCTACCACATCACTCTCCCACGTTGACAAGGAAAACGCCTGTAATTTCCAGTTTAATTTAAACCTCCTGCCAACCTTCACCTTCCTAAACAAACCACTGCTCTTTCTTTCTCAGTATGGCTCTTCTGTGCTTGTTAGGCAGAATGACCAGAGAAACCTGGAAGTGGAGAGTCTAAAGTTGAAGAGAAAGGACTTTTCAAAAAGAAGTTAAATCATCTTTGTGATAAACACTGGAAAAGAGATGAGATGGACAGGTATGTGTGTAGGTGGGGGAGTGGTGGTGACAGAAAAAGCGAGGTTGTGTGGAGAATGTTCTTTGGTTGTAGATAAATGAGGAGCTCCAGAGACTGGGGATACAAGTAAGTGACTTAGGTAGAAGAAACAAGCAGCTATGAGAAATATTGCAATTGGTTATGATTGAATTCTCTTTAATGTTGAGAAACTTAAATAAAATTGCTTTTCCATGACAGCCTGCAGTGCCGTGCTTCTTTAACTGGCACTTCTCTGGAACTGGACCACATGGCTTATGGCTTCACTTAGGGTTACCTGTATATCATCCCACTTAATCCTGAGGCATGCATTATTATCCTTGGCTTATAGAGTCAGAAGTGAGGCTTAGAGAGGTTAAATAACTTGTTTAAGGTCGTATGTGAGTAAGCAGGAAAGCCGATAATTAAATCTAGCCCTGTTGAGTCCAAGTCCATGATTTTCCAGCTCCCCATTCCAGAGTCAGCTCCCCAACGTTGTAACTTCTTTTCATCAATACTGTCCTTTCTTCTGCTCCTGAACCCACTTTATCTCACATCATGGCAATGTCACTGGGGATCCTGAGTGGGTATGAGAGTGGGAAAGAGACGGCGGTAAATATTTGTTTCTGTGAATTTTATATGGGAGTTAGATAGCTTAAAAATCAGAAACAATCTATACTTTCAATATATTTTGTTAAGATTCCACATCCTGAATTTTCTAACAGTTTCTAAAAGCAGGTTTTGAAAAATGGCACAAGTGAATTACACCGATAATGTAATTTCTTAAAACTTGGTTGTGTGGCCTTTATCACATTCGGTTCTGTTATGATCTGTAGCATTTTAAAGCAATTGACTCAATGGACTTTACAAAGAAGACAATATCCTAAGGCTGTCTTGGAAAGATACCTTTTAACAATAAAAAAATGTTTCTGTTTATTATAAAGCCAGATAAAAATACTTGACAAGAAAGAAAGATTGCATGCTGATTCTTTCTCTTTTGGATGCCGGCAGTTGCTTGCTAACCTTTCTGGATCAGCTCCACATCTATCTCCCTTTCAAAAGAAACCAAATCATTCCGCATTCTCCTGGCACCTTTGTGTCATAATGCAGGCCTGCTTTGGGGAAAGAAATGAGAGATATTAGTCTGCTATGATGATTCAAAACATTCATCCTGGACTTCCATGACAGGAATATATATATAAATAACGATGTTGCCTCTTAGAGATATTATGAATTTCCTATTTAAGACATAAAATTGTGTATCTGAAAGTGACTCTTTAAATGGAGCACATATATAAAAACGAATTCTGATTATACAGAAACGTATTGCCTGGTGTGTTGTCACAGTCACCTTGTGGCAGTTTTCGCTCTAGCAGAGCGTAGGCCGGGGGCAAGCGGGGAATTGCAAACCAGCCAATATGACTACGTAACGGTACTGATTTTCTAATTAAAGATCTGGCAGAAGCTCTAAGTAAGAATTGGCAGTTATCTGTGAATTTTAACTATTTGTGTTTTCTCATGCCTGTCTCTAAAATTTCCTGACAGATGTCAGTAATTTTTTAAAAAGTGAGAGAGGTCGTACAAGGGGGTAGGACAGACATGGGCTTTGCTTGACCTAGATTTGAACCCTGGATCTATAATTTGCAAGATGAGTGATTTTGGGCAATTTCTGTAATATCTCTGAGATTCTGTTCCCCTGCCTGTGAAATGGAGGTAATAAAACTGACTGCAGATGATGTGAGGATTTGAATGACACAGTGGGTGACTTTCTGTGTCTGGCACCGATGCATACGTAAGAGGGTAATAGTACATGACTTCAGAAGATTAGGGTAGTAATTCTATTCTGCAGTCTAAAAATAAGAATTATGCTTCTTGTTTTCTTAGAATTACTAATAAATGATCATCTTCAAAAGCATAAAAGCACATTGGACTTGGAGCCAGAGATCAGTTGGGTCCAGTTGGGACTCCGTGACTTTTCCGGACATCAGTCATCACAGGGAAGAAAATATAAATGGCAACATTCAGCTTCAAACCACTCAGTAGGGTTGTCGTAAATATTAATAAGCAATCAATTACCTTTAAATGCTTTAGAGAATTGTTCCACACAATAAAAAAATTCATCAATATTTACAGGGGGAAAATGTTTATAAAGTGTGAGATTTCTTATGACATAGTCCACTGAAGCCTGCAGTATTGTTACAATTATATTGTTTGGTGACATTTGACACAGAGCCATGACCTTCTGAGAAAACAGTTATATTAGAGCAAATGATTTTCAAGTATATACTTGTGGTGGTTAAAGGGCTCGCTGTTGGGAATCAGTTTCTTTTGCTCATTGAAATTGTTAAGGTTACTAAGACTTGTTCTCAGCTTTGCCCACAGGGCAGCGTGAAAAACAGCTTCAATTCTACTTGCCAATTTTAGAGAAGATTTTCAACATTTTCATTGAGTTGTGTACCTATGTTAGAGCTGACCTGCTGAGGTTCAGTCTCAGAGAGATGGAGTGTGGTGATAGCCTTGGAGCTCAGCAGATTTTAATTCCCAACAAGTGTCATCCTAAGAGCTGTGTGGCCTCAGGCAAGTCACTGAGCCGCTCTGAGGCTGTTTTTTCAGTTGCAAAATAGAGATAATAATACTGCTTGCAGGAGTTTTGCAAAGATTAAAGTTTTAGATACAAAAAGATTTAAAATACAGTTCTTGTCATAAATGGGCCCTCATAAATGTTTAGGAGTACACAGAATAGTCACTCATAAAGACTATAAATATTGTTTATGAAATTAAAAATAACAAAATAACTTATGCTGATGCTAACCCACCCACGTTGCAGATGATAGTTTGGCTTCAGGATTAAATATGAAGCATATTTTAAAACATATGCAGGGCAGATAAATTAACATTCATGTGTCTTAAAAATCTTAAATTTTTAATTTTCTGACTTCTGGTATAAACTTTGTAATATATTGCAATTTTTTTGTATGCTCCCTTCTCTTTTCATTTTATTTACTTTTCATTAAAAAATATATAAACGCACAGCATTGTCTATTGTGTTGGTAATTAAAGCTACAGGGGTATGAAGCAATAAAAATGAAACTTTAACTCTAGTTATCAGAGGGAAGCCAGAATCTAGGTGCTAATATGGTGAAGCTTCTAGGAGTTACTTAGGTTATTGATGTTGCTGGGGTGTTATTAAAACGGTTATTTAGTTTGAAACTAGTGGGCATTAACCAAAAAGGAATTTTGGTGTTAGCTATCGTACCCTTTTGTTAAATCAAAATTGGAGAAATTAGCTAGGGCATTCAGCTATTCTCTGGAGAATGTAGCTATTTCTTAATTACTTAACATGTGACTCTGGAGAATTCTTAGGAAACATTATAGAGAGTTATGCAAACTGCAGCCTCTGGTGGCAAGTGCCCCAGTGTGAATCTCCCACAGGAAATCAGTTCTCAGGTCTGAATGTGGCCTTTGCTCCCTTCCTAGGGTCTACTTCTTTTGGTCCCTTTCTTCCACCACTAATAGGTAATTTCCTACCTGGCCTACTTGCCTCCAGGCTCTCTCCACTTTTGCCTATTGTCTTCTGCTGACAGTTGTCTTCATAAAGCATAGCTCTAAACAGGTCTGTCTTTTACTCAGACACTTTTAATGGCTCCCATGTCCTACATTATGAAGTCCAAATTCCTTCAAATGAAATTTAAGGCCTTCTATGATCTGACCTCTATTTACATTGAAATCTCATTTCCCTGGTTTCCTTTATCAAAGCCCCAATTCCTTAACCTCATGCATTCATTCAACAAACATTTTTAAAGTGCCACAAATCAAGCATCAGACGGATGAGCAAGACACAGCCTCTGTTTCCAGGGAGCTCAGACTCTAGCGATGGGTTAAATATGTAAAAAAAAAAGTAACTGAATAATGTGCTGTTATATTTATTCACTAAACATCCAATGAATATTTAACAAGTACCTATGATGTGCCAAGAATGCACAAGGCACATGGCAGAGGGAATGTCTAACATTTCCTGGAGTCAGCAAAAGCTTCAAAGAGGAAAAGACATTAACTAAATCTTGCGAGATGAGCAGATGGCCTCCAGGTGGGGGAATTTCAGGCAAGGACAAAGTCCACACTCAGAAAAAAAGGTCTGGGAGGGCAAGTAGCACAAGGCCCTGCTGGCATGGTTCTTGTGGTTAGAATGCGGCTTTGACATCATTCAGGGCTTGAGTTCGAGGAAAACACCTTCTTTCATGGCCCCAAACTCAGCACCAACCCCCCCCCGCCCCCCCCCCGTATCTAACTGTTCATCCTTCAGACTGGGCTTGAGGGTCACTTCTTCAGAAGGGCCTTTCTTGTTAGTTCAGTCCGCAGCTATCCACTCTAAGAATGCCTTGTAGTCTTTCCTTCTAACACAATAATGGTAATTAAATAATTACTGACATAATTATTTACTGTCTCCCCTTTGCCATCTCCCCTCCCCCTTCAAAATTTAAGTGCAGTTAGGGCAGACTTGTGTCTGCTGGCACATTATATCCCCAGTGCCCAGCACTGTGCCAGACAGTAACCTGGACTACATATTTTTGAATGAGTAATGATATGCATTTATGGCTATTTTCCCTTTTTGGAGCTTGATCTTATTACTCTTAAATAATAAACAAAACATTCTGGAATCCAGAATATATTCTTCTATTCTTTCTATTCTATTCTATTCTATTCTATTCTATTCTATTCTATTCTATTCTATTCTATTCTATTCTATTCTATTCTATCCTATCCTATCCTATCCTATTCTATTGAGACTGCTTCTCACCTTGCCTGATGGCCAACAACTCACATAGGACTCCTTTATTCTTGCCCTGAACCCTTAAATCAACACACACACACACTCACACATTCATAGTCTTCCATTAATTTTTACACTTGCATCCAGAAGCCAATATTTATTTATTGAGGGGATGATGACCTGTTTAGGAAACCTTATTCCAGCCAAATCTGAATTGCCTTGGTTCCAAAAACAAACAAACAAACAAACAAACAAACAACACCCCCAAACTCTACAAAACACCAAAATCTCTTAAAATATTAAATATATAAAGAAACTATGAACATCTAATCTCTTGACATCTTATAGTTCATCTAGACCCATGGCTTCAAATATAATTTATGTGTTTGTCTCAGGTTGGGTGCCTCAGAATCAGACCCTCAGAGAGAAGGGTTTGTGTGAATTATTGATTAAGGAAGTGCTCCCAGGACAGACTGGTGAGGGAGAGGGAGACACAAAACAGATAGGAGAGGAAGCCAGGCAAAGGTGCGATCTCAGGGGGTCTTGTGGAGGGTAGTTTTAAGTGATCCCACATGTAAGGAGACTCTGGGGCTCCAGTTATGCCTCAGAGTTTTTCTGAGGTAAGGGATCTGGACTTTCATACATTCTTCCCCTCTGCCCTACCAATCTTGCTCAAGTGTCAGTCATTGCTCAAGGGTTGTCCGGACATTCATTTCTAGCTGTCTGCATTGAAGTGGTGAGTGAGGCTCTCAAAAAAGAAAAGAAGGCATCCAAGGGAATCTCATGGAGCACCTGGCCATGCCCACTACAATGCTGATGGCTTTCAAACTCTTCTCCAGCTTGGACTTGTCCCCTGAATTTCAGATCCATATGTCCAGCTGCCTACTTGACTTTCATACTTGGATATCTGTATCAGTCATCAATTATTACAATAATGCTGGGTAACATCCCACAAAACCTCAGTAGACACCATAATAAGCTATCGCGTTTGCTCACAGTCCGTAGGTCAGCTAGGTGGTTCTGCTGGTTTGAACTGGGCTTTGTGAGTCTCTCTTGTGCATCTGTTGTTGGCTGTGGGTTAGCTCGGAGGCTTTGCTGATTTTGGCTGAGCTGTCTCAAATTTCTGGGGCATCAGTTGAGATAACTGAGCTGACTCCACTCTGCTTCACATCTCATCCTACAGCAGGCTAACCCCGGCATGTTCCCATAGCAAGTGTGGAAATGGAAGTGAGAGGGGTCAAGGGAAGCACACCTTTTACCTGGGCCCAGAGCTGGAACAGTGTTTCTATTGTCACATCCTATTGGCAAAAGAAGGTCACAAGGGCAACTCTAAAGGTGGAGAAATAGACTTCACCTTTGATGAAGGAGCTGTGAAGGCCATTTTGGAATCGACCCATCATAATGTCTAATAGGCATCTGCATTAATGCTGACAGATAAGCAGAGTTCAATTACTAAAGAAAACTCATAGGACCTAAAATGACAATGTTGGCAAATCTACAATTTATTGCAGGAAAATGCTACAATATAGCAACAGAGTTAAAGTAGGGGCATGCATCACGGCCAAAGGCTGTCTCATAGCAAGAGGCCAGGCTCACGTTCCCTTTGTAAGAGCCGTGCTGACTACACTTTCTTTCTTGGATCAGGAACCATTGATGTGTGCCTGAAACTCCTCATAGTCCGGAAACCCAGGTTATCTTAGCTTGGGTTTCTTACGTCCCATAGACCTCATGAGCAGGCATATTGCTGCTGTGTAACCAGGTGCAATGGCAGAGCCTTCCAGGGGTCTCACTGAGACTAGACGCATGCCATCAACCTCACCAGTATCAGTGAACAGTGCTGACAGGCTGGTACACACTGCCCAGAAACCCCAAGGACCCATGGTCACCAAGCAACCAGTGTGTACCCTGTCTTCAGCAGGGGCTGATGCTGTGCAGGTGTATCTCTCATTTCACTACGGGTTCAGGCCAATTCCAGACCTGCTGGAGCTGACTTTCATAGCACAAACTTAACATGTCCCAAGTCAGTTCTCGATATTGCTCCTAGATTCTTCCTCATCTTGTTATGACAGTCTCATTTCATTGGAGACCAAAGACCATGGCGTCCTCTGTGACTCCTCTTTGTCTAACCCATCCATAAGTCCTGCAAGTGCCACTTTCAAAGCATATTCAGAATTCCACTGTCTCACCATCCTTACTCTTTCTACCCGGATCCCAGACACCCTCCAACTCGCCTGGCTGTTTCCACATCTTCCTAACTGGCTTCCCCGCTCCTCTCTTCCTTTCAGTCTCCTCTCAACATAGCAGTCAAAATGTCACCGTTAAACATGAAACTCAAAGCCTTCACTTTTCTGCTCAGACATCTCACCTCACTTCTTACGTCACTCTGAAGAAAAGCAAAAGTCCTAACGAACCTACAGGGTCCTTAAGGCCTGGCCCTTCCCGCTTCTCGGATTCTCTCTCCAACCACTCTTCTTTTTTTCTCTTCACTCTGTTTTCCCTACTCCTCAAACTCTCCTGCCCCAGGGCCTTTGCTGTGCCCTCTGCCTGGATGCTCTTCTCATCTTTATCGGGAGGCCAGGTCTTCTCATCTTTAGCTCCCTGCTTCTTTCAGGCCTATTTCAGTGAGCGTTTTCTAGACGCTTATCTAAAATTTCAAACTCTACCCAACATTTCACAGCCCTCTACCAGTCTTTATGTAGCCCAATGTACGTGTTATCTAACACAATGTACGTTTACTTGTTTATCTTTTTTATTGAATGTCTTCCTTGTAGAATATAAGTTCCATGAGGGTAGAGAATTTTGTTTTGTTTACTATTGTAAACAGCTGTATCCCCAGCCACTGGAGCAGGACCTGACACATAGAAATTGCTCAGCAAAAAATTTTTAATAAATAAATGAAACATACCAGAATGGAAATAATCATTTATCCTCTAGATTGTAAATTCTTTTAGGACAGGGGCTGTCTTATTTATTTTGATATTCCACGTTGTACCTAGTATAATTTTTTTTTTTGCAGATTATCAGCGAACATTTATTGAAGGAGATAAATTTTACTGAGTTAAAATGTGCTTACTTTTAAATGAGAAGGTATACTAGTATTAATGTTCTATGGATAATTTTCTAAAATAATGCAAATATTTAAGATTTTTTACAGAAAATAATTACCAAATTTGATGAAATCTAAGACACTGCATATATGACACATCATTATTTTCTGTTCTATGGAGAAAGAAAACAGTGCTGTCAAACCATGACAAAATGCTTTCTTATTACTTGACTTTTTATTTTACACTCATTGAAGAGCTTTTAATAACTTATTTATCAAAGGAATTTTCTATATCATCTTTGTACAGTCTGATAAGGAAATTTCTAAAAAAATGTTCATATTCAGAATCCAAGTCTTTGTAACCCTTTTTGACATTGAGTCATTAATGTCCATGGTTTTTGACCAGGACTGTTCTTAAAAGAGCGCTGCACTGTTGTCCCTGGGATTTCCTCCCCGGTCTCTGACAGTGAACACTTTTTGATATACAAGCGCAAGCAATAGCAGCTACATTATAAAAGCCACCTGGCCTCAGTGGCTGTAAAAGGCACCTAAACCTCAGCAATATTAAAATAAAATGTGCATCTTAGAATCAGTGAAATAAGGAATATAATGACACATCCATTTCCAAAGACCCTGATGTCTTTTAAAAAAACAATTCTAACGTCTTTCTCTGTGCTGTTGTGGAATAGAGAAATTTCACTAGCCACGGCAGTTCATCCACAGCACATGGAGTCAAGAAATCCTTTCACTCACATTCATCCCAGTTATTTGCACAAGGATAATTATAGGTCATAAAAGTGAATTGCAGGGATAATCACAAAACTATTAAAGCCAGGTAATGATTTAACGAGCCCTTTAAAATTTGATTATTCTAATCCAAGAGGAACACATGAAAATTATTTAGATGGCAATATTCTTCTCACTGTTTCTTTAACCAGTAACTAGTTACTAAAGTGACTAGCCATTACATATATATATATATATAAAATTATTATGAAGCTTTATTCAATTATTTTTGGAAAAATCAATTACTTAAAAACATTCATTGAATATATTTTTAAATGATTAAAATTATTTTATTTTTTATTGAGGTAAAATTCACATAATATAAAATTTACCATTGAAAAGTGTACAATTCGGTGGCATTAAGTACATTCACAATACTGTGCAACCATCATCTCTATCTAGTTCTAAAATATTTTCATCACCCAGAAAGGAAATCTTCTACCCATTAAGTAATCTTCTTGCCCACCCCCGCACCCCACCTCCGTCCCCAGCCCCTCACAACCACTAATCTGCTTTCTGTCTCTGTTGATCTTTCTTATTCCGGCTGTCATGCGAATGGAATCATATAATATATACCTTCTGTGTCTGGCTTAGCATAATGCTTTTGAGGTTCATGCACTTTGTGGCATGCATCAGTACTTTATTTTCTTTTTTGGCTGAGTAATATTCCATTATACAGATATATCAGAATTTGTTTATCCATATTTCAGTCGATGAACATTTGAGTAGTTTCTACCTTTTGTCAATTATGAGTAGTGCTCTAAAAGCATTGTTTTTCAATTCTTTTGGATATATACCAAGGAGTGACATTGCTGAATTGTATAGTAATACTATGTTTAATTTTTTTTGGAATTGCTAAATTGATTTCCATAGGGACTGCATCATTTTACATTCCTGTCAGCAATGCAGGAGGGTTCCAATTCCTTTATATCCTCAGTAACATTATTAAATATATTTCTGTAAACAGTTTTTTTGGAGCTGTAAAACAGAATTTATGGAAGTTTAAATTTACAGAACATTTTGACACACTGCTTGGATTTTTAAAGCAGTTAGCAATGGAGAGTTACTGGTTCTTCCCCGTAAGCAGACACCTGGTTATTGGGACCATATGCGCTTGACTCCACAGCTAGTTCTAAGGCCCCCTCTCCTGCTCCCTCCATGGTGTAGAACATTCCCATTTTCTCATAAGCTTTTATTTCCCTATTTGCTCTCTGCAGCACACAAAGCCTTCCTCTCCTTACCCACCCAGTAGTTCCTCCCCAACCCCCCGGCCTCAGTCATATACCAGCAAGAGGGAAAGCCACCAAGGGAGTTCACTGCCCCAAACCTCTCCTAGTGCAGCCTGATACTTTCTAAAGAGACTCCATGACAAACACTGATTCTCTCTGCTGGATTTCTGCTTTTCCAGGCTCTAATCCAAAGCCTTCCTGTTATGAAAACCTAGCAATTTTTCAATCAAGCAGACTGCATGTCTTAAAAGAAATCTTGTGATCTTGGTGTGGTGAAAAGGACATAGCATCAGGTGGGAGAAAATCTGGGGTCCAGGCCCCCTCTCCTGCTGCGCCCATGGTACATCACCCAAGACCTTCAAGGCCTGCATTCTTTTCAACATTGCTTACTGAGTTCCTGTTATGTGCAATGTATTTAATTACAGTGGACAAATCACTTATCCTGTCTAGGTCTCAAATCTGTAACTGTGAAAAAGACAATACCTTATTTGCCCAGGATCTGATGATCTTGGATATCCACCCCAGCTGAAAATAATTCTGTGATTATGAATTTGGAAGGCTGTCACGGTGGGTTAGAATAGTGGTTCTTAGAAGTAGAGATGAAACAAATAAGTAAAAATGTCCAAAACATTTGGGAGATGACATGAAACATTAAAAGAAAATTACCATTTAATATTACGATCATTTCATAAAGCCCTCCAAATTGAGCAGCGTAAAAATCACAGAACAAGAGTCAATACTTTAACTTAAATGCATTTTTTTTTTTTTTTTTGCTTCATTGGATTATTCTTCTAATTTCTAGGGAAAAAGGAGAGATATGCAAATAAGTCAAAGCCCAATCTCTTGCTATTTCAGCAACATGCGCCATCTGAACTGTTTCTCATTTCTCTGTCTTCCTAGTTACTTATTTAGTTATTTGAACTCAAAAGTTTTCACTACTGTGGGAGGGAAACATGCCTGGGAGGAGGAACACATTTTTTAAAGAGTAACTAGCACCTGCAGCCACTGGAGGGCAGACCTGAGCCTGAAAACGCGGTTTTCTAGGCTATGGTACTGGTCAAATCATTGCGTTTCCCATGTGTGTCCCCAGAAGGAGCTGCTACACCTGATCGTTCCTGTCACCAGCTCCACAGTTCCCTGTAATTAGTTCCCCGCTTGAGCTAGTTGTGAAAGTTTACCTGATTTCAGAGAAAAAAGCACCTTTTTTTCAAGACAGTGCCCTGTATCAGAAGCCCAGGAGTAGTTTTCCCTTCAGAACAAAATTCTGTTAAGTTGAATTTGTCATTGGCCTAATAAATGTGTATAAAGTCCTTTAGGAGCGTTGTACTCTTCTGAGCATTAGGCTAGAAACGCTAAACAGATGCTGGCCCTTCAAGGTTGAGGGACCTCTCAAAAAATGCCAGGCAAATTCTCATCAGTCAGTTTCTTCAGTATGTATTTAAATTCTGAAGAAATCGCTTGAAATATTATGCAATTTGAATGTTTAAATATTTCTTAAAAATGAACTGCAACCAGTTAAGAAGTAGACTTGTGAGTGAAGGAGATGATATTTTTAACTAGAAGAGTTAAAAAGAAAAGTCAATTCCCGGCTAATGTTAAGTTCTAGCTTCAAAGCACGGATTTAGGAGAAATCAATGAGGCAAAGTCTTCTGATTGGAGCAGGCAATCATTTGCCATGGACATGCAAAAAGCAAATATTTTTCTTAATTTTATAGTCTCAGAAACCTTTCCCCTGATATTAAAATTATTCCTCCGGGTGTGTACATTTTTGGCAAATTTTTGAATTCTATTTTTTTTGCATTGTCAAATATATACTTCTAAATTTTCTAATATGTTGAAATCTTTTGGCTTTAAAAAAAGAGCTAATTGTCTTTAATCAAAGATTTTTACTTTAACCCATGATTTAACATTCAATAAACAGTGCTGTTTTTTAATCAGAGAAAGAGAACTGAAGCATTTTTCTTATAAGTGTTCAGAATTAGCTGAGAGGAGAAGGTATTCTATAAAAATTTATTTTTATGCATCTTGCATTGAGAATTTAAGTGCCTTGGGAAAAAATTATTCAGATTCACTAGTTATCCACTGAGAAATCATTGCACCTTAAAAAAATGTTAATACTCAGTGCTGCCAAAGATCCAGTGAAGTGGACATTCTTGTTTTTGCTAGTGGAGTGTGAATTGGGACAATCTTCTGGAAGGCAATTTGTTGGTATCTATTATATTCTTTGACCTTACTGCTGCATTGCTCTCAGAAACCAATAGGTGCATTGGTTGGATTAGGTCAGAAAAGGCAGCATCATATATTTTAACAATTAAATCAAATTCCTTTGTGAATGCAAGAGGGCCTTGGAGAGGATCAGAAAAATCTTTAGTTAAAGTTCTTTAATTCTGCCCTGGCTAGTGTGGCTCGGTGGTTAGAGCATCGCCCTGTGCACTGAAGGGTTGTGGATTTGATTCTGATCAAGGGCACGTACCTGAGTTGCAGGTTTGATCCTTGGCTCCACTTGGGGGGTGTGCAGGAGGCAACCAATTGATGTGTTTCTCTCATACCATGTTTCTCTCTCTCTCTCTCTCTCTAAAATAAATAAATAAATGGAAAAAATATCTTCAGGTGAAAATTAATAACAACAAAAGTTGTTCCTTAATTCTGTTTTAGTTCAAGGAGAGCAAACTATTGCTGGTTCACCTCATCTTGAGACTGGCTTTTCTCTAAAGGGAGCTTCCAGAATTTCTGTCTCTCTAGCCCGTCCTGGTCTGGTGCTCTATTCTTAGTTTCCCCAAGGTCAGTAGAGGGTGGTGGTGGGGCAGGAGGTATAGAGGAGCGGGAAGGGAGAGGAGAAAGTGAAGACAGGGCCAGACCAGACGGGGAGCTCAGAAAGTAGTGGGGTGATTGGAGAAAGGGGGGAGGTGGGGTGTTGGCACTGAGCAGTTCCAGAAGCCTTCTTTAGTCCAGAGACAGTCTCTAAAAGTTTCTTATTAACTTTCTGAAGAGAAGAAACGTCATCTGACAGTTCAGAGGCAATCTTTAAAATTTTCTTATTAACTTACTTAAGAGAAGAAACTCTGTGCTCCTTTAAAGGCTTCTATTTTTCAATCAAGGTAAGCATTCCATTCATTCAGTTCAATTTTAGAGCCGGCTTTTTCCAGTTGAGAGCACAGAAAATTAATTTATAGATAGCAAAAGAGCCCATTTCAGCCGTCTAAAGCTGATACCACTTTTGGTTCCATCTCCCCATTTCTGTAGCTACTTGCAAGTTTAGGCTCTATATGAATTGTACGTGAAGCCCGTGGGAATACTAACAGGAGACTGACTGTCATGGGGCTTGTCAGCCTGGGAGGCATGATTTCCCATGTTAATTTTAGTTTTTCTTTTGAGCCAACGGGAAAAAGTCCAAAATTAAAAGCAGTCACATAGGAACAGCTCGAATAAAGGCAGAACCTGCAACCTAAAGCAGGTAGGTCCAGGGCTCCAAGAGAAGACTTACTCCCGTTCGCCTGATGCATAGCGGGGGCTCATGGAGCACAGTGGGCCCTTGCTGGTACCTAGACCACATGTGGCTCTGCGGGGTGGTTCTGGGTGGGCTTCTTTGGAATCCTGCTGGCTACACCAAGTAAATGTTGAGGTAAGAAACATCCAAACGTGTAGAACATTTTTATGAGCTTAATTGAACCAAACAGAGGGTGCTCAACAGACTGAGAAAAATGCTCCCAGAATGACAGTTTGTAGTTTTTTTAATGCATTTGGAATTAAGGAAGAATGTAAGAAAGATTACATGGACGTGAGAGAAAGCAAGGCAGGGATTCCGTTACAGGGTGATTAATAAGATTATATGTTCTCTTGAGGGTGGTTATGCTTCCGAGGAGGTCTAAAAAAGAGGCATTTCAAAGGCATGTTAGCCTAGATGCACAGAAACAACGGACAGGGCGTGCTTAAGACGAAGATGACATTTTACTAGCGAAATTATAAGCCTGAGGCATGACTACCCCCCCTGACCTGCTGTAACTGGGAATTTATGACCAAATCCCCCTGTGAGGCTCCTTTCAGTTCATTTGTAACAGCCCCCCCTTTCCCTCTCCACTGTAATTCTAGCAGAGCTATTTCCGTAAAAACTCTCAGAGCCCTGGCCTCAGTCACCAGGGAGCCCCTCTCCTTTCCTCAGAGCCTGGGTCCCAGTTCACAGAATAAATGCCCCTGCGTATTTATCAGGTATTTCTGATAATGATGAGAAGTAAAGCTATCTAAATGTTCATCAATAGAGAAATAATGCAGCAACTTATTGTGCACTCGTATTGTGGAGGAGGAACTGCTTAAAAGTACGTTTACCAAGATTTTAATGAAAATAGAAAATGCTCACAAGGTTACATTCAATGAAAAAAGCAGCATACAAGTGCCCAGGCCAGTGTGCTCAGTAGTTAGAGTGTCGTGCACATCGAAGGGTCTTGGGTTCGAGTCCCGGTCAAGGGCATGTACTTGGGTTGCCAGTTCTCTCCTTGTCCTCTGTTGGGGCGTGTGTGGGAGGCAACCAGTTGATATGTGTCTCTCACGTCTATGTTTCTCTGTCTTTCTCTCCCCCTGCCTCCCTCCCTTCTATTCTCTCTGAAAAGCAATGGAAAAAATATCCTCTGGTGAGGATCTTTTTAAAAAAAGGCAGCATACAAGTGGTACAAAATTATCACAACCATGTGAAGTATATATTTATAAAAATAGTAGAATAAAACAAGCCAAAATACTAACAAGCAGTAATTTTTAGATTGTGGGATTGTGGTTTTTATTTTCTTCTTTATACTTTATTTTCCAATGAGCACCATTACCATTACACTAAAAAACAAAAAGATATTTAAAAAAATTTAAAGTGGTAGCATATTTCTATATTGGTTATACATGAATTGACTTGTGTGCAGGGAGAGAGAAATCTAATGGCACAGATATGATATGCCACTTTCAGTTCCTCAATGCAAGGATTAAATGGCACTTTCTCAGAAAGGCTTCGTGCAGCTTACATTACTATTAAATTGTGCCATTTCACTATAGTATCTAGAGAACTCAGTGCATGGGTTAAACAAAGCCATATTTTCATATTGGTATGTGAAATGACACCAATCTCTAGTCCCCCGGGAGAGCATGCAGTTTGTAATGCCTATTATTTCTATATTATTAAACCCATCTCCGTGAATCATTAAGCAGAAAGCATAATGAAGTTGGCTGATTACAAAGGGAGGAGAAGCCAAGCGTTTTAAACCCTCTGACATTTTCTAGTGATAGCCATTTACTAGAGCACTGTTATTTCAAAGTAATTTTACCGAGAAAGGAATATGTTTACAGAACATTAACTGAAGAGTTTATATTGCTTAAGAGCTTTAAATTTCTGAATATGAACACTGACCTCTCTCTGTCCCTTCCTCCCTCTCTCGCTCTCTGTTCAGGATTTGGGGTAGGGACAGGGTGAAGAGGAGCCCACGGCCTAAGTAAAGGTGTGAGGATGGACTTGAAGGGCTGAGGTCTGGGGCCCCCTGCATCACACCTCTCCCCGGGAGACCCCTTTACAGGTGGGGCCGTGTTTGACTTTCAGGAGGTTTTCCGCTGGGTATGATTCCCTCACATTAAGTAAATGATGACTTTATTAAGGATCGGTACTGATGCATTCATAGTTGAAATGCAGTCTAATGCTCTTATTGAGAATAAAAGAAAGGAAAAAGCCCTATCTTGTATTCTTAATCCTTTGGAGCTTTTTACTTTGGAATTAATCAAATCGACTATGTGCAGAAGCTCGGTGAGCTTCTTACCCCTTTGCCCTTCACACAGAACACAGACGGATAGTGGATGTCGCGGCATCTCTTTCCAAACAAAGGTAAAAGGCAGTTTCAGAATCGATCAGTTATAGCTTACACCATGGCCCACAATAGTCACCATTTTTACTTATAATTAAATTTAGAACCAAAGAGTAAATATCTGAAAATTCCTTTTGAATTAGTAACCCATGTCGATTCTTTAGACAATATTTCACCATGCTAAGCTTTTGAGTTTGAATTTAACAGCATGGAACTTTTGCTGTTTTCACTGAATTAATGGTATATTGGACGAATACTGTACTCTGCACTGAGAGGCGCTCCAAGGATCTGGGGAGTAAATGTAAAACGAAGGTCACGTTTACGGAGGTAGGCATGAGAGGAGTGAGGGACACAGCCAGGAAGGACACGTGTGACTGTAATTCACGTCTGTGTATGTACATGAATGCCTGCTCATCAGGTTTCTATCTCCCTCTCCCTCTTCCAAAATCAATAAAATAAATAAAAAAAATAAACATATTAAAAAAATAAAATAAAGTGCAACTGGTAGTTTTGTTTGTTTGTTTTGTTTTGTTTTCACGTGTGTGGGGGTGAAGAATACAGTGACTGCTAATATAGCTCAGTGCCACTGCCTTGGTTTGTGTTAAGATGCTAGCAGTTTTACTCACCATTGCTTCTGCTCTATTACCACCGATGACAACACAGTAGAAAAAGCAAACAACATCTAGTATTATGAAGAAAATACTTTTGACCTTATCACCCCTCCATGATAGTTTAGGGAACACTCCAGGGTTACACAGGCCACACTTTAAGAACCATTGCTTTAAGGGCGCAAAAGGGCATTTCACACAACCTGGAAGGGTGCTGGGCGGCTTCGCCGAGAGGGTGGGGCCTGAGCTGAGGCCCGATGGATGCCTAGGTAAGGAAGGGTTGGCTGTCTAGACAAAGCGAACAGCGCGGGCAAGGGCACTAGGTGGAAAACAGGTCTCCTCCTCAGTTCTGGGGAAGCAGAAGATGCACTGGGGGTGGGGGCCACAGCTCAGATGGCAAGAGAGATGGAGGGCCTTGTCTGCCTGAAAGGAGCTGAAACTGTCCTTTAGGTGATGGAGGGCTCTTGAAGATTTCAGAGCCAGGGAGCAACACAATTAGAATTGTCTGTTAGCTCTAGCACTCTGGCAACAACATGGTAAGTGGATTTGAGGGGTTTACACTGGAGAGACAGAGCTCAATTAAGAACCTGGGCCTTGTCAAGGTAAGAGGTGATTTAATAGAACAGATGGTCACCTAATTAAAACTCAAACCCCTTCCGCCTCATGGATCCAGTCAAAATATTTCAACTAGTGCATTTGCTCAGGGGACAGAGCTATACGTACCTTTAATTCATGGATGCAGATTAGGACAATACAGAAGAAAAGCAGGCTTACATATCCGGATTTCATGTTTCTATTACCTGTGTCCTTCCAGATCCTCAAATGGAAACTCCTACTCTCTCTGCTCAGTTTAAGTATTTCCTGAGAGCGGGGGTAGAGGTGGGTTTACAAGCTATGTTTAATTGTTTCTCGCTACAGCATAATTGGGATGATACTATAGAGGTTCGAGGTCTCAGAATTAATTTTTGTTTTGTTTTAACTATGATGTGACTGTTTTTCTAGTGTGTACTTAACACATACATGTGCTCGGGCCCATATATAGTATTTATTTGTATAGTTTAACATTGCACTCCTCTGCTCTACCCTCATCCAAATCTCTATTAGTTCTTGCCTGAAGTTCTCCAATGACTAGTCTTATTTCTACTTTTAACCCACTACAATCCACTTTACAGTATCTAAAGTAATCTTTAAAAAATATAAGTCAGAATGTACCATTTGCCTGCTTGCAATCCCCCAATGACTTCTTGTTCCACACAGAAAAAAATCTGAAGTCCTGATGCTGTTCCACAAAGCCCTGCATAACGGACTGACTCCTGCCTGCCTCTGACCCCTTCTATCGCTCCTTGCCTTGCTCACCAAAGTCTCATTACCCTGGTGTGTTTCCATTGCATCCTATGCACGAGCTGTTTTCTCTGCCAGGGATGCTATCTTCTTAGAGTTTCACATGTCCTTTATGTCCTAACAAATTATGGGAAGCTCCTTTTTTGATCACCCAACCTAAAGTAGCCCCCCTATCACTCCCTGTCATTGTGCTCTTTTATTTTCATCATAGTCTTTAGCTATACTAGCACCTGGGACACTGCCTGACAGATAGTAGGTTCTCAAGAAGTATTTGTAGAATGAATGGATAAATAAACTATAGTAAACTTTTCTTTTTGTGTTAGCCTTTTATGGTTCTTATAAAGTTGTAATGCAAATGATCTCATATGTATAATTAGTTAAGAGCCACCTTTTGAATGCTGTTTGTTTTTGCTTTAGTCAGGGCTTTATTCCTTCTAAAAGCATGTAGAGAAATTTAAAATTACTTAGAAAGTAGATGGCTTTCTTTTAACCAGCTGGAAGTATTAGCCATGGTTAAAAACAAGCAAACAAACAAACAAACAAATGGAAGGAAAACACTTGCCAGCTAAATAAATCTCATCAAAAGGGCCAGTGAATTGGGAAGGTGAAATCTGACCAAACCCAAGTCTCCTGGTTTTTAATGTCATAATACACAAGTGATCCTTCTGAGCTGGACCAAAGATACTTCCATTTTCTTTTTCTACCCTGTGGCAAAACTTACAAAGGGGGAGAAGGGTCTGCAGAAAATATGCAAATCCAGGATGTCCTAGCATACCTTGGAGATTTGCATCATTAAGTATCCTGATCTTCAGAGGTGTCCCCAGTTGCCCTTGCTATCAGTTTGGACTTCACCATTCCTTTATTTATACTTTAATTCATACATTAAACCTTTCTTCTGTGTGTAGGCACTGTGGGGAGAGCAATGAACACGACTGGCAAGGTCCCTGCTCTCTGGCAGCACATGCTCTTGGTGGGGAGGGGGTGGTAAATATACAACACGGTGGAAATATGAGTGATCTAGACACTTGATGGAGAGAAACTCGACTTGTCCAAGGGACAGGAGAAAGGACCAGGGGCTGGATCACGGCGAGCACAGGACACGGCGGGAGATGAGGACAGTGTGAGAGGTGGGCCCAGCCCTGCAGGGCCGTGTAGGTCCAAGACGGTGGGAGTCAGGAGTCTGGGCTTATTCTAAGTGCAAAGGGAGTTCACTGGAGTTGCTGGGTTTTTTGTTTTGTTTTATTTGTTTTCAGATACAGATGCTTTAATGTTGGATGTTTCTGTAAAGAGTCTGAGCATTTTCATTTTTCTAATCATCAATTTTTCTTATTTGTATCTCTTTCTTTCTCATAGAATGCGAATCTTTATGCCTGCAGAGCCTAGCATGTGGATAGCCAATACCTGTTAAAATGAAAATGCTATTGAGTCTGGAGAAAGACAAGGTTGTGATAAAAATCAGTGTGACATGCTAATAGTTAATAGGCCAGCATTGGATGGCGGCCACAGGGAGGAAAGCAGCCAGGTAAACTCTTGTGTTATGACAAATCCCCTGTGAAAGAGGAGAGGAATTGGCTGCTGATGTTAATGGGGAGACTTCAAAATGTAATCCAATGAGAGACCTGGGCAGTAGGCACAGTCATAAAGGAGTTTCAGTGACCTCCAGGATGGGTGTTGTATTTGCCTTCTGGATATTACCTTGTCTCCCTGCTGGAGGAGAAGGGAAAGAAGTTTGAATATTCCACCCTCTTTTGGTTAATTTGTTCTTCCTTTCGGCCGCTCAGGATCTGAAACCCTTTCCCATGTTTGGATTTTCCCACCTTGTGTCGGTGAAACACAGAATGTACCTTCCCCTATAGAAACTGAAAAGCCAGTTACTTACTTTCTCAGTCGCCATTGCTAGAGTCAGGAATGAATCACAGCATCCACCTGTGAGATGAAGTTGTAAAGTTGGGGGGAAACCATGGGAAACTCTCCAGGGTCTCTCAGGGTCAGAGGTGGCAGAATGATTGGATTTCTGGGATAGCAGTGCTAGAGGGGCTAGTGGAGCCCAGGGTCCAATTAGCCTATTGCCTACATGAGCCACTGTGTCCCTTCTCAGAAGTACTTTTCTGGGCTGCCTCACGGCAAACTCGACTTTTCCTAGGGATTCTGTGAGCCACCTAAAATCCTTTAATAATTTGTTTTCTGCTTCAATCAGGCAAGGTGGGTGTCTAGTCTTTGTAACTAAGGACTGTGAATGGTTCAGAAATTGGAATGAAGTGGTTGCAGGACTGCTTCAGAGCCTTAGAGAAGCATGGAATGTATATGGAACCGTGGAAGTGTTGTCTGGCTTGGTTGTGCGTGAAGGCAATGAAAATCCAACTGGTGTTGTTAATGGTTCTTGTCATGATCTGGCAAAGCAGTTAATCAAATTATCACCCGTGCTGACCTAGATTGAATTGCCATTGAAAGCAAAGCTTCAGGGAACTACGGGATCAATACTATTGAATAATAAAAAGATCACAGGTGATTCAAGGACCATGGGATGAAATGGCTTCTTCTAATGATAGTTGATAGCTTAAATAAAAAGAAAGTCACGCTCAAATTTCCCACTTCTCAATTTAAAGAACATGCTGAAAAACAGAGGCTTCTATGGCTCTGTTAAAAGAATTTCCTGTTGTTTGCCACTGAAGTGTGCAGAAAGCCAAATATCAAATGTGCAGCTTGATCTTGAAAATTTCTGAATTAAAAGATTTGAGTTCATACCATCAGCTGGTCCCTTAAGAGAAAGTTGGAGAATTGATTGGGGGAAGAGTGGGCCTCAGGAATTTCAATGGGAAAATTTAGATGATTCATGTAGGCCATGGTCAGGCATGCTGCTCTGAACTCTTCAGAGGACCCAATTACCTACTTCAAAAATAGAATGCAGGGGCGTGTAATTGTGGAACATAAGCACTTCCTTACATAGTGATGTAATGGACCCTTGAATACTAATATATTCCTCCGGGCCTCTCCAAGAGCAAAGCAGTATAAATGGCAGATCAGACCCCTTACTCCATGAGGACTGTGGAGACTCAAACTTCTGGCAAACTTGTATATTTTGTTCTTTTGCGCTCCTGTTTGCTGGCTTAAAAATAAAATGAAGTTAAAATTACTTAAGCCAAATCTGAATAGTCGTTCTCACTAATTTTTGAACCTAGACCAGTCTTTGCAATCTAACCTGGTTTACTTAGAATATTCTGAATCTTGACTCCCCACTGAGTATCCTTTGCTTTTTACCCTACCCCTGTAAGTAAGGACATCAGGAGTTTGTTTTCATTTGTTGGGGTTAGCAATATACTCTTCCCACAGGGACTCATGGTTACGCCAATTCTCTCGTTTTTTTGTATCAAATTTAATTCACAGAATATGGAGCTAGCTCACTAAAATAATTATATCATACTGATAAACTTACCAATAATAAAGTTCTGACAGATAGAGAACAGGAAATAGTGTGCAGCCTAGGTGCCTTGATAAATCATGTGTGCTAGAAGGTAGAGGGAGAGAATAAATCACATGAATTTATGGGGCTTGTTATCTTAGTAAAATTCCAGATGTGTGTGTGTGTGAGGGGTGTGTGTTTTAAATGTAATAGAATTTGTCAGATTACTTTCGCAAAAACGTGACACTATCTACATTTCTATCAGTATTTTTGCCAGCAATAGGTGTTGTAATACTTGAAAATATCTGCCATTCTGCTGTGTGTAAAATGATATCTTATTACTTTAGTTTAGTGAGTTTGATCTTTCTATAAGTTGTACACCATTTATGGTCTCTTTGTATCCTTTGCTTAATTTTTTTTTTTTCCAATTTGAAAGAGATTTTTGTGTAGTGTAATTAACCCTCATATGATTTCTGTATTGCAAGTATTTTTCCAAGCTTATTATTTGTTATTGACTTTGTTTTTTTTTAGCTATAAAATAGTTTTAAATTTATACATGATAAAATGTCTATTTTTATTTTGTGTGTCTATTTTTCTGGTCTTTATATGTTGTCTCTTAGATTTTCTTGTAGGTTAAAAAAACCCTACATTTAAGTTTTGTAGCCATCTGGAACTTATTTCTACATATTGTATAAGACAGAGTTCCAATTTCCCAAAACCATAAAACTCCTAGAAGAAAAAATAGGCAGTAAACTCTTTGACATTGCTCTTAGATATGTTTTTTGGGTATCTCTTCCTGGGCAAGGGACACAAAAGAAAAAATAAACAAATGGGACTACACCAAACTAAAAATCTTTGCACAGCAAAGGAAACCATCAACAAAACAAAAGACATCCTACTGAATGGAATAAAATATTCATTAATGATGCATCTAATAAAGGGCTAATTTCCAAAATGTGTAAAGAACTCACAAAATTTAACAGCAAAGCCCAGCTGGGTGTGGCTCAGAGACTGAACATCAACCTATTATCCAGGCGATCGAGGTTCCTTTCCCCGTCAGGGCACATGCTCAGGCTATGGGCTCGCTCCCCAGTCGGGGGCGTGCAGGAGGCAGCCGATCAATGACTCTCTCATCATTGATGTTTTTATCTCTCTCTCTCCTTCACCCTTCCTCTCTCTGAAACCAATAAAGATATGTTTAAAAAACAAAACAAAACAAACAAAAAAATCTTAACAGCAAAAAGACAATTAGATTTAAAAATGTGCAGGGGACCTGAATAGACATTGCTCCAAAGAGGCCATATAGATCGCCAATGGACGTGTGAAAAGATGCTCATTGTCATTAATCATCAGAGAAATGCAAGTTAAAACCACAATGAGATACCGCCCCACGCCTGTTAGAATGGCTGTTATCAACAGATAACAAGTAATGGTGAAGATGTGGAGAAAAGGGAACTCTTGTGCACTATTGGTGGGACTGCAAATTGGTGCAGCTACTATGGAAAACAGTAGGACGTTCCTCAAAAATTTAAAAATAGAACTACCATATGATCCAGCAATTCCATTTCTGGGTATTTATCCAAAGAAATCCAAAACACTAATTTGAAAAGATGTATTCATTTCTACGTTCATTCTAGTATTATTTTCAATAAGCAAGATATGGAAGCAACTAAGGGTCTATCAATAAATGAATGGGTAAAGAAAAAGTGGTACAGCCCCGCCGGGCGTGGCTCAGCGGTTGAGTGTCGACCTGGGATCTAGGTGATCGGGGTTCGATTCCCTGTCAGGGCACTTGTCCGGGTTGTGGGCTCGATCAATGACTCTCTCACCATTGATGTTTCCATATCTCTCTCTCCCTCTCCTTTCCTCTCTCTGAAATCAATAAAGATACATTAAAAAAAAAAAAAAAAGTGGTACATATATACAATGGAATATTACTTGGCTATAAAAAAGGAATGAAATCTTACCATTTGTGACAACTGAGAGAGTATGGACTTAGAGGGTATTGTGCTAAGTGAAGTAGATCAGACATAGAAAGACAAATAATGTATGATTTTTACTTGTATGTAGAATCTAAAACACAAAACAAACAAACAAACATAGTGATACAGAGAACAAACTGATGCTTGCCAGGTGGGAGGGGAATGGAGGCTGGGTGAACAAGGTGAAGGGATTAAAAACTTTAAATTGGCAGGTACAAAATAGTCAGGGGGTTGTAAAGTACAGCATAGGGAATACGGTCAATAATATTGTACTAACTGTGTATGTTGTCAGGTTAGTACTAGACTTATTGGGAAATAATCTTTTACATGATATAAATGCCTAACCACTATGCTGTACACCTGAGACGAATATAATATTGAATTTCAGCTGTAATGGAAAAATTTTAAAAAATAAACAAAGAGGTCCAATTTTATTTTCTTTCAGTTGGATAACTATTTGTATCAGCACCATTTATTAAATAAATCACCCTTTCCCACTGAAATGAAATACCATCTTTATCATGTATTAGATTCTCATACATAATTAGATTTAAATTTGGGTTGTCTGTTCTGTTGCATTTTGATTCATTTGTTTATCTATGCTAATAACCTGTTAGAGCACATTAAGGTGTGTTCTTATAAATGTTGAAGCATGCCCCCCTTCACTAATCTTATTTTTTATACTTTTCTTGGTTATTTTGTATAAACTCTAAGATCATTTATTTAATTTTCCTTTGCTTTCCTCCTTCTTTTTGCCAAGAAAGAACTCCTGTTGAAATTATAATTAGAACTTTATTAAATTTATATATTAATTTAAGAGGATGGAGAATTTTATAATATTAAAGATTTTCCCACCCGAAGTCATGGTTTATCTTTCCAGTTGTGCATATCTTAGTTTATATCTTTCATTAAGATTTTTATAATTTCTTATACTCTGCTTTTCTTGTTAAATTTATTGCTAAGAATTTTATAGTTTTTTTTAATCTCTTCTGTGAATGGGATAATGTCTTTCATATCCACTTTAGGCTTATTTTTAGGATAGTTATTATTATTTTTTATACATCTATCTTTTATCCAACCACTTTACCTAGGTCTATTATTAAGTCTGATAATGTTTTTGTAACAGGGCTTCTTGTTTTTTTTTTTTTTCACTTCTACCTCTGTACATCAGTCATTTCATTTTCTAATCTTACTTCAATTGCTAAAATTTCCAAGACAATGTTAAATAAAAATGGTAATGGTAAATAACAGTCTAGCTTCAGATTTTAATAGAAATTGTTATAGTGTTTTATCATTTAGAATAGTATTATTTTATTTTAAAGGTTAAGTGATAAATTTCATCAAAAGGCCTTTAAGCATCTGCTTTCCCCCCTTTAATTCCCTCATGTAATAGATTATATTAGTATTCCTGATACACTTTACACAAATCCTGCTTTATTATTTTGAGGTTTCTTTAACATTAGCTCTGATTTTTTTAATAATATATCAGTCCTTTGACATGTTGCTAGATTTAATTTAAGTTTTATTTATATTTTATATATTTCTATACTCATATGAGATTGATCCAAAATTTCATGTTTTTGTAACAATTTCCTGGATTTGCTATTAAAGTTTGCTGTCTTCATAAAATAAATTGGAGAGGGTTTCATCTTTTCCAAGGACTAGAATATTCTGAATAACATTGGAATAATTTGTTCGTAAGAGGTTAAAACTGTGAAGCCATATCTGGCTCTGGTATTCTGTCCAGTGGTAGAGTCTAATTATCTTACAGTATCTGTTATTATAACTAGTTTTTTCAGCCTTCTTCTTATTATTGAGTTTTCTCATTTTAATTTTTGTTAGAAAATTATTCATTTCTTCTAGATTTTGAAATGTCTGCTATAGAGTTGCATGTAGGTTTCATTTATAATTATGTTTAATTTCTCCTTTATTTATGGTTTTAGCAGTGTTTATCTATTTTATCATTCCTTTCAAAGAACTGGCTTTTAGATTTATCTGTTTTTTATTTGTTTTTATTTTCATGAAGTTCTGCTTTTTAATCAAATTATTGTTTATAGTTTCTTTTAACTTATTCTGTCTTAATTTGGAAAATTTCTTAGGAGCCCAATAACTTACTAATAATTTTTTTGTTGTTGCTACATTCACCAAAGTTGATTTTTACTTACAGTTCTAGTTGTAAAAAAGAGTTTCTATGTAGGACGAAAATAATAATCTATGAAGAAACCTTCAGAAGTGAAGTAAAAAAATTCTGTTGGCATAAGAATAATGTCAAAGAGATGAAAGTTAAGAAGAAAGTACTCTTTACCCTTTGGGACAATCTCCCTCTCTCTCTTTCATTATTGCTCCCTGAGGAGAAAAATTAAATTAATTATTTAAAGTGTAATATTAAATCATATTTCTCCCTGATAAGAGAAATTAAAGCAGATACTAAGAAATAAGATGTTGAGAGGTAGGTTTCAGCTCTGGAGGATCCCAAACCATTGTAAAATCTAAGGTTTTTTTCACTCATTCCTCTGCCCTCCCCCAAGAACCAACTTTTGCCCTCATGGGAGGTGATATCACTCCTGATGAGAGCACATGCTTTGGGTAGAGCGTAAGGGAAACTTGCTCCTTAGTGGGTATTTCAGATACTCGGAAAACGCAGTAGTATCTAAGGTTCTGGAGCAAAGTGGAGAGTCATGGGCATTAGCAGATTTGAGACATACTCTTACAAACCCAAAGAAGAAGAGACACAGTTTGGTGTTTGCTACTAGTTCTGGAGGCAACCAAATGTAGATCTGGGACAGTTCAACAGAAGCCATATGTCTAGGAAAAGGAAAGGAAGAAGCACTGCATGTCAGGAAGGGATGCAGCCTGCTGCTCCTGGGCGTGGCTGCCTTTGGATCCTCCCTTGGCTTTCCCCAGCGTGGACCCATCTATACAGCAACGGGCTGATTCTCCCACCTGCACTCCCCAGGCTCTCAGGTCAACTGTCTTCCAGCTGGGTCTGTCCAATGGGCAGTACTGATGGGGGATTGGAGACTAGAAAGGAAAAAGCCAAGGCATTTCTTCTCTTCTCTCTCTGCCATGGCTCTGTATTTTCTATGGCTGCAGCTCCTGCTGAATGCTGCCCCACTGCGATTCCAACGGCCAGTGGGCGCTCCGAGCCCCTGGATTCTCGTAACATGATCTCCTCCCTTTCTTTCTCCAATCAACTCCGGGTTAAGGGTTTCCATTTCTGATTTCTCAGTTGCCTCCCAATTCACCATTGTCTTCTCAGCTCTTCCATCATCGGCGTGACCAGTTCCCTATATTAAATATCCTTCGTTTTTAGATGATCAGATCCTGACTGATAGAGCAACTAATTGGAAAATCCCAAATTTAGCATGGATGCATCCTGGAAGGCATTTATGAGAAATAAGAGAGAAAACTGGTATAATTATAAAAGTCTGTTTCAGACTGCTTAGCCAGAGGGAGTGTAGGGATGATAGTTTATACTTAGAAATCACAAACAAGCATATCTACAATAATTTGTTTATATCTTGCTACTATATTGTAATGTGTATTATCAGTTCATACATTCAGTTCTCTTAGTAGGCAGTCAGGGTAGGCACAGCTCATCCAAACCTTGGATACTCAGTACTTAGCACAGTGCCTTGCATATGCTAGGTGCTCAATAAATGTGAATAGAACAAATGGAAGACAATACAGAGACAAAAGTGTTAAATTATTTTTGAGTCAGTATATTTCTAAGAGTTCCTAACATGGAATCTACTGACTCCGACAGGATCTACGGGACTATTTTGAGAGGCCCACAAACAAGGGTGAGAAAAAAAATTACATCTTTATTTTCACTAACATCTTAGAAAAAAATTAGCATTTTTTTAAGTTATGAGTGTAGGAAACAATTCCAGTAGTTTTTTTTCTTTTAATATGTTTTTAGAGAAAGAGGAGGGGAGAGGGATAAATGGAAACATCGATGAGAGAGAAACACCAATTGGCTGCCTCTTGCACGCCCCCTACTGGGGATCAAGCCCAAAATCCAGGCATGTGCCCTGACCAGGAATCGAACCAGTGACCTCCTGGTTTATGGGTTGATGCTCAACCACTGAACCACACCAGCCGGGCAATCCGAGTAGTTTTTGGAGTAGCTGTTACCAATAAAAGTCACAGATATTTTTATGTCTGTGTTACAGCTATCTCAAAAAATTTTTTACCCCCACAATCATTTCAAAATTTAAGTAATTAGACCTACCACTAGATCTTGCTATTTAATGTGTTAATAAAATTATTGTATAATAATTTTTTAAAAAACATTTTGATAAGTATTTCAATATGTTTTCTTTTTTAATCTCTCTCTTTTAAAACAATTTAAAAACATTATTCTGAGAAGGGGTCCATAAGTGCCATGAGACTACCAAAGAAGTAGTCTCAAAAAAGATTAGGAGGCCCTATGAAATTTATAACCTTGGACTGCGGTGTCAGACAGGCCTGGATTCAAATCCCAGTGTATCTCTTAACAAGTTTTGTCTACTTGGGCTAAGTCAGATTCCTCATTTATTAAGTGGGGAAAATAATATTAACTAACTTCTAGGGATGTTACAAGGATTCGCATGTTAAGTTTTTAGTCCAATACCTGGCACAGTTAGTGTTAAGATATAAGCATATGAACTATAGTCACACAAGATAAAAAGCAGAGTGTTTGGCAAACGATAGCTTGTCAAGCTGGGGTCTTAATTTGAAGACTGTAAAATAAGGACGTAACTGATGGATAAGTTGACCAAATAGGCCAAATCTGCTGGGCCAGTTAAAACAATGGGGTTTAATGTTCCTGATATTTGTCACTACAACTTTTGGTAACACATTAACAAACCAATTAATTACAAGGAATTTGCTCCTTTGTAAGAAAGTATTCTTTGGGCAACCTTTTAGGAATCCAAAAACAAGGAGACGCATAAACGTGGTGTAACTGCAGTCCCGCTCCAACGCCCACTGCTGATGGGTTACCGCCTCACCCCAGTGGGTCTGCCAGGTGACCTCAGCTGGGCGTGATTCACTGGAAACAAACTGGCAGAGCGAAACTTGCAGCAACGAAGTGACACAAGAAAAAGAACAAACAAATCCAGGAAGCTGAGTAATGAATTAGAAAACTCTCAGACTCTGCCAGGAAGCAACTTCAGTGCCATTTCCCAGTGATGTCCCAGTGCATTTTCACTTTCCAATGCTGAGAGCTCTTGGAGATGCAGAGAGGTGGTAGGTAGGAGGCAGGGTATCTTACAACACTGCCAGGGATAGGACGTTCCTATTTTATTGACCATTTCATAATCACAGTGGCCTAGCCTGCTATGCTTAAAATTGATCTCTAGAATATCTTTCCTTATGTGATTATGTGCTAGACACTTTACATATTCCCCACAATACTCTAAGATATAGGTATTATTACCCCATCCTCCTCTTTAACAGGTGAAAAAAATCAAAGCTTAGAGAAGGTGATTAACCTATCTGAAGTCACATAAATGCAGGAAACAGAGCTAAAATTTAAAAATTTCATAGACAGACAGGTTGGAAAGACCTGTAGAGCAAATACCTGTATACTCAAAGTCCACCTAACTCTTTAAGTCTTCTATATTCATATTACCCGGCCAGAGGTTACTAGATTTACCAGAATAGGAATTTAACCAGGACAAAACAAAAATCTGAAAATACTTGTAATTGTAGACTAATGGACAAAATCTCACCTTCAAAGTTAATCATCTTTACTCAAACGAGGGGAGCATTCCTCCTTTTTGAAGATTTTCTTTTCATTTTTTTTCAGGCTAGTAAATTCAGCTGGAATAATATGTAAGTAAAGTTCTGGTTGGTATTAGGGCTTCTGTCCCTTTGTGCCTCCGAGATAACCTAAGGGACTGAGTAGTCTAGTTTAAAGGTGCTGTGATAGAGAATGAAGCTCTGTTGACTCCTGGGAGTCTCCCTTCCCTCTCCTGCAGAGCTGGGGGAGGGGCAGCTAAGGGAAAATCAGGATCAATACACAGCTGTCATTCTGTGAAGGAGGGTGGGGAGAGAGGAGAGAGAGAACATGAATGAATGAATGAATGAATGAATGAATGAATGAATGAATGGAGGTATCTCTGATCTGTCCTAGCTATCTCTGGAACTAAACATTTGTCATATCTACAAAATCACTAAACTTTAAAGCCAGAAGGGATAGCAGAGGCGATCCATTTAATCTTCCTCATTTCTCCCCTGAGGAAACAGCCCCACCAGATCTTCCACCAGTCATGAAGTTGGCTAATGCAGAGCTCAGAATCCAGCATGTGTCCCGCTGTCCTACAATTTGCCAGGCACTACCCAAAAGGCCATAACTGAATTAACTCCATCTCTGCTCTCAAAGGGCTTACAACTCCGTGAGAATAATGATAGACTCATATATTGAACAACTTCTGGTGCTTCACACGCATTATTTTTAGTTACCAAACATTTTCAGTTAAGCAAGATTAGGTTCAGAGAGGTTAATGTGCCCAAAGCCACTCTGCTGGTAAGGCTGAGATTTGAACTCATGTCTGTCTGACTCTCAAACCTATGCTTGTTCCGCTACGCAACACTGCCTCCTTACTATTAACAAACGCGGGGAGGAAGCAAATGTATTATTCCTGTACCACGCTGACTCAGGCACCATTCTTACAGGAGCGGAGACCAAGGAAAAGATAGAACTAATGAAGAACATGGAATTGACTGTTTAAAAAGGATTTAAAACAGCTGAGAGGAAGATATACAGCATGTTAAACAGAAAGCAAATACTTCAATGATGAAGGGAATTCAGCAAAGCAACAATAAAGGTGGAAAGGGGGAGCCAGCCGCAGGCGAGGTATGTAGGTAGAATGCCTCGGGGTTAAGGACGCCTAGAAGCAAGGGTCAAAAAAGTGAACTGTATTTTTACAAAATAGTTCTGAGGACTATGCCGATTTATCCTTATGCACAGTTTGTAAGTTAATGCTAGAAAACAGAAGTAGCATAGAGACAATGAAAAGCTGTTAGAGTTTCATGCTCTGTATTCTAAGGTGTTTTTTTTTTCTCAGTTGAATTTATTGGGGTGACATTGGTTCACAAAACCATACAGGTTTCAAGTGTACAACTCAGCAAAACATCATCTGCACACTGCATTGTGCCCATCGCCCCAAGCAAAGTCTCTTTCTGTCCCCATTTATCCCCTTTGCACACCCCCACTGAACCCCCATTCCTTTCCCTCTGGCTATCACCATACTATTGTCCGTGACTATCTATGAGATTATATATATATATACATATATATATATATATATATATATATATGGGGTTTTTTTTTGCTTAATTCCTTCACTAAGTATTCAACTTGATTTAGACCTCTGTGTTATAGAGGTTCAATTTAGTACCCTAATTAGATACTGTCTTAAACCATGAAGTAAACTTCAACTAGAACAGTACAATATAGCTTTATTCGAGAGCAATATCTTTCTTAGGCGAGGCCGAGTTTTCAGAATTTACACGTGTAAGGCATTCGTTGAGTTTACTGTATGTTGAATGCAGCAGCGTTGTAGCCGGACAGCAAAGGAGAGGAGAGGCTTCAGGACTGGCATTCCAGGCAAGGACGAGAGTGGTAGATTCTAAGATTTGGATTCACATAAACTGGAGTTTTAGATCCATTTTGGCCTGTGGTTTAGTTATTTCACATGTCCAAGTATCTTTCCTTACTCACAAAATGAGGATCATATCTACTTCATAGAATTTTCATGAGGGTTGAAATTGCAATAAAATAAAATGCCTGGCAGTTTAACGCCATTGACAATTTTTGTTAACGAGGTAAAAACTACTGATTTTCTTCCTCAGCGATTAGCTTATTTTCATTCCAATTTTATCTCTGTGGTCTCTTTACCGGAGAGTCTAGTTAGAATTGTTTTTAGTGGTCATAGAATAGCATCTGATGGTGAAGAAGACAGAATTCCATGATGACGTCTTTTCCATTGTCCAGCAATGGCGCCGCTCTGTCGCAGACGGTTCCTAGGGCCTAGCGCGCAGTAGGTGCTACCCTTGGGATCGGGGTCTGCGGAGGGAAGCAGGTGTGGGCCGCGGGAGAAGGTGACTGCGACGCAGGCCTCAGAGCAGCCTCAGCCTGCTGGGCGAGCTAGACCTAGGACGGCCCTTCAGCATCGCCCCAAGTTGGGCTGAGATGGCCTGGCCGTCACACTCCCACATCAGCGAGTGAGGGCACGTGGGAAGGGGGGTGCCTCAGTCAAGGGGTTCTCCGCAGCTGAGGAGTTCCTGACTTCCTTCATGGAAGGGGGGTCTGGGCAGCACACCACTGTCCCCGCACCGCTGCATCTTGTGAAGATGAGTTTTCTCTGGTGGCTTTCCTGCCTTTCCAGACCCAGAATGTTAATGTTATCAAGTTCCTTCTAATTCTTTTGATAGCAGCTGCTAGGGAAGACCGAGAGAGATTTGTAAGCGAGGGAGGTGTACGGTTGCCAACGGAGAGGGAGTTGTCCACGTTCTCAGTGAAAGAGCAACTCCCACTTCTGAGTGAATTAATCAAGGGAGGAGATGCAGACTGGCTTCACACAGCCCTGTCAAAAGAACTCGAGGAGAGTTTGAAGTCGGCTGATAGGGGGAGATGTATAAAAAGCACCAGCTCTGAGACATTTGAAGTTCATCAGGTTCCACAGGCATGGCCATATCCGAGCATCCGTAAGGTTATGAGAGCAGATGAGGGCGTAGCTGCTCCCTTCCAGCTTAGGAATCCAGGGTCTAGCTTCAAATATGGAAATAAGTGCCTAAGTGGCAGCATGTAAACGGCAGCACCTTCTTGCAAAGAAAAATCTTAAAAACGTGGGAGGCAGGTTCTCTAAACTCTCCCTAGAAAGGAAACAACATTTTAGTCTCCGGCGCTGTTTCTAAAGAAGTGTCCCTATTCTCTTTGTGTTAAATCAAGTAAGGAGGCCAAGAATTGTCCACATAACTGTGGTCTTTTATGAAACTCGTCTCCTTATGTAACAAAAAGAAGGAAATAGAATTCTCCCCAGGGTATTATAGGTGAGGAAAGAGTGTGATTCTCCAGAGGGGCTACTAAACAACACTTCAGTGAAGCCAAGAGAGCTATTATAGAAAGGATGGATGGCTCCCCACTCCCAGTAAAACAAGACATGGCCATCAAATCTACCTTGCCAAGTATTTATTTGGATCTCTATTTCAAGGCTGAGGAATCTAAGATTCACCAGAGGAAAGAAAAAGAATTAATTAAACTAAATGTAAACTACCTAATAAAATAAAATAAAATAAAATAAAATAAAATAAAATAAAATAAAATAAAATAAAATAAAATAAAATAAAATAAAACACCACTAAATAACTTGTACATGAACTGCTAGGGTCTTTTCTGGAACTTGTTAAATTTTGCCTTTCGAAGATCATTTTTGGTCAACAATTCTACCTATTACACCAGCTTGGTGTTTCAACCTTGTGGAGAAAATTCAAAGAGGGCTGAAGAGAAAAGTAGCAGAGGAAGTCCTACCAACTAAATAAAATGGTGCCTGTCAAAACATCAATTTGCGTGAAATGACAAAAGAGCGTCTAATATACGGGGCCTGTCAAGAAACATCTAAATACTAGTGCTTTTCACAGCAACTCCTGTGCTTAGGTTTACACTTGAAATACTCATGTCTAGGGACTCGGAAGCGCTGAGGGCTGAGTGAGAGCTGCCACGAATGTCTCTCGCATTTGAGCTCCAGCTCCCGGCACACGAATAGTGCACTTATTACAAGTGCTGCCTGCGTGTCATCCCCAACAGACAGGACAGAAAAGAGAGGCGTGCGTCCTGCTCTGTAACCCCCCTGTAATTATGGGTTTTTATCAAAAGCAAAGAAAGGTCATGCCGCTGATCTCATTTAAAAGTACAGAGTCCCAAAGCCTTTGAGAATAAAGGGTGTTCTGCGGTGTGGGAGAGGATTTCTGCACAGAAAGTGATCAAAGCCGTTACCGTAGAGTTGGTTATTCCCAAACCCACGCGCGCCTCTGAAAAAGGAACACGGCCCAGCCGGGCCTCCGGGAAAGGTGCTGGCTGTGCTGCCATAGGCTTGGAGGTTTCACTTAGCCAAACAGAAAGACACTAAATCATAGCACACAGGCCCGGTGCTGGGATAGTGCCACCTCATGCCAGGCAGGGGGCGAGCTGGATCGAAGGGAAAGATGCCAGGAATAAACACATCTTCCCTGTCAAGAGAAGGGGGCAGCCTGGGAAGTGAAGCGAACCCGGAGTCTCACTGACTGTCTCCAGATCGGTGCAGATTAGAGAAGACATCGCATAGTTTTTTACTTTCTTCTCCTACTCTCTCAACATAAAAATTCCCTTTAAATGAACTGCCACAAGATGGCTTTATCTGAGTTTTACATCATTCTGTATGATGGACTTTCCAGCTATTTCCCTTCGAGAAATTTATTAAGTTAGTCACATTGCAATGTTCAAGAGATTTTCCTGTTCATGTCTTTGTCTTTCTTTCCTTCGTTTTTATTCTATTATATTCACTTTGGTTTCCTTAGACCGTTCTAAATAATCGCTCCTCTTTAGTAATATGGTGATATCATTATAGGCGCTCTTGTATTATCGCTGAGAGGATGAAGGTAGACAAGTCTGTAACACACACACGCATGCTCCCTGCCATATCCAAGCGGCAGTTTTTATCTGTTGGGCCTGCCAGGATTGTCAACACCTTGCATCCTTTCAACTGTGCATGTGCAGCAAAAACTCCCTCACACGTTTCCAGCGGAGGCTCCCAAACTCTTGTGTTATTGTGTCACTTCCAGCTTCTCTGCTGTGTGCACTCCCGAAGGTGACAGCTGCTTCCTTCCCCGGAATAAACATATGCGCAGTGAACGGTCTAAGAAGAGTTTTATAAACAGGGGAGGTCGCCTTCAGAGGCTAATCACCATTTAGAGAGCCATTTTCAGACAAGTAACACCCCCACTATGCACTGCTGCTAAATAAACTCGAAGAGCTTGAGTGGGACTGAAACGGGCTGGCTGGCCGAACTCGATATTTCTTTAGAGTCAGTCTTTTTTTCTAGAACTCCTATTTCATGGCTCAGTTTTGATGAACTGCAAAGGTTTGGGAGAGATGCCTAAAGAAACCAAGCCTTCCAAAACTGAGTCCAGGAGCACAAGCCCTGAACTGCCTCAGAGAGGGATGCTACTTCCTTGCTCTCGTGAACAGTTTCTTTTTAAAAAGCACATAGAGGTTATTATGCGAATTCAATAAGCAGCTAAAACTTAGTGCCTCGCACATAATTAATACCTAGAAATGTTTGCTGTTGTTAGCACAGCAGGTATATAGTTTATAAATCACTCCCATTTCCTTCCATTTCTTCCACATAACAAAGCTGTGAGATTAGCAGGAGGAACCGTATCCAATTTAACAGACTGGGAATCTGAAGAGGTTGTGACTCATCCACGGTCATGTAGGTAGTAAAGGAGGGAGCTAGTACTTGAATCTAGGTTTTCTTTCTCAAGATCCTTTGTTGTTTCTATGTCTACATCTGCCACTAGGGTTGCTGACATGTGGATCTTAGAGCAGGAAGTGCCCTTAAATATCAACTATTCCAGTCATCAGCAGTGGAAGCATTTCTTAAAACAAATCAGTGGAATGTGGCTGGAAAAGCAGATAGATGTGGGGAGACTTGGGCCTCCCTGACCTCCATGGAGCCTTCACAAGCTCTGCGGAGCTCTCTGGTGGAAGTAACTTGAGAGCGTTTAATCTTGTTCAGAGTCAAGGTTTTTTGTTTGGTTCTCCCGGTACCTCGCCGGGTGGGGTAGAAGGCAGTGCCATTGCCATTACAGAATTTTACAGAATAGAAGTCTCATTCGTTTCCGATACTTCGAATAATAGATTTTTGCATAAAGACATGAATGTCAGGCTCCTCTTAAATACTCAGAAGTGTGGAGAGTGTGCAATCCCTTACGGCGGCAGTGAAGAGAGGCCGACTTGCTGCTCACTGTTGCTCTTTACCCGGTCAGGGGACTCATTTAGGTCGCCTGCCTGCAGGATCTGGGTTTGCGGTCTCTGTGAGCACTGATCTGGACTATTTCATTTTACAGCTGAGGCAACAATAATGACCAGGCTGGGTAGAGGTGCTGGCAGGGTGAGAACCAGCGTTTCCCAGGCTCAGGTTTGGTGATTCTTTTGCTAGTACACATCGGCATCTCTCAAACTGGGGTCCGTGGTCTTTGTGATTCACGAGAATACTCTCCCTTAAAAATGTGTCTGTGCTTGACTGACATTTGAGAAATCATATTCAGTTGTTTCTGTTTTGCTACCGGTCTTAGAAAACCAGGCTTCCGTTAAAACGCACCTCACCAGTAGGTGGTTTGGGATGTTCTGCTGGCCAGATATGTCCCCTGAAACATAACAAACAGACAAAAGCCCTTGTAAGCAATGAGTAGTTCCGATTCCTCCAGATCAGCCCACAAAGGGATCTGCAGTTAGGAAGGACAGGGCCGCAGGAGAGAGCCCATGGCCACGGCACTGCCTGCTACCCCAGTGAGGCCAGAGCCGGGGCACTTTTATCCTCAGTTTCTAACAACGACTTTAAAACATTAATTATACTTGGAAGTAGCTCAGCTTAGTGGTGAGTGGGCTTGGCTGCCAGATGGCCACCGTTTACTATCGGTATAAAGATACTTAAGCTCTCTGTGCCTTAGTATAGTCATCTGTAAAATGGGAATAGTAATAATAATAATAATTCTGTGAGGTTATTATGCGAATTCAATAAGCAGCTAAAACTTAGTGCCTCGCACATAATGAATACCTAGAAATGTTTGCTGTTGTTAGCACAGCAGGTATATAGTTTATAAATCACTCCCATTTCCTTCCATTTCTTCCACATAACAAAGCTGTGAGATTAGCAGGAGGAACCGTATCCAATTTAACAGACTGGGAATCTGAAGAGGTTGTGACTCATCCACGGTCATGTAGATAGTAAAGGAGGGAGCTAGTACTTGAATCTAGGTTTTCTTTCTCAAGATCCTTTGTTGTTTCTATTACCCATGATGCCTTTGGGAGCCTCCAAGCAGCGGGAATAATTTTGAAGGGCTATTCTGAGGGTTAGATGTCAATACACATTCATATATGATGGGAGCAAACCACTTAAAAATAAGGGCTTCCAAGAGAAGTAGCAGAAGCAGGTGGAAAAACAGAGAGGATTTATACAGAGAAATGAAAAGCTGCAGCACACTGAGGAAATTTTTTATTTGAAATGAAAAATGCCTTGGAAGGAAACGGTGCTTAAATGATGGGCAGTTCTCAGGTGGCAGGAGCAGCTTCCATGTGGTACCTAGAGGGGCCTTCAGGGCACTCTGTTGAATTTCTGAGCTTGACCTGTTTCTCTCATGGGGTGCTAGGAACGCAGTGAGAGGGCTGAGAAAGGGGCTGGATGTGGGGGAGGGGAAGAGAGCCTTCCCCCCCAGCATAGCACCTCTCTGGGCATTGCTGGTGGGAGAGATTCAGCAAGGCAGCAGCCAACATTTCCCATGCAAAGTAAAACTGTCAGGTTATGGGTTCTTCAGTGGTTAAAGACTTAGGATGCATTTTATGGTGTTTCCCATATTACCGCTTTGGATTCCAGAAATTTTATGTTGGAACTAGGCACTGCAGCAAGCTCATTGGAAATAGATCTTGAGTAGTCTGCCCAAGGTCTTCAAGGCAGTAATAAAAAATTGGCACCGGCCCGGACAGGCATATTTTCAGTTTTATTAGAACCCAATGGGCCCACAATTTTATTTAAGGTCAGTGTGGGAAAATGCAGGTCTCTTGACCCTGCTTTTGGTACTGAGGGCGTTTGCTTCTTCCCTTAAACTCCCAGGACCCCATGCTTAATCCCCCATCCCACCCATTCACCCCTGTCCCACCCATTCACCCCCATCCCATATTAGGTCTGGTTGAAGTGGGTCCGGCCAAGGAAATGGCTGTGTTAAATATCTTCTGAAATAGTTTAATGGCTTTCCTTTCCCTGCAGCCTATTTCTATCCTGACAGAGAAAATTTCCCTTTGGCAGAACATTGTAAGACTTAGAAAAATAATTTTTGCATCCTCTTACCTGAAAATGACATGTCATCTCCCTTCCCAGGTACAGTACACTAAACTCCACTCTCCATATGTGTTTTTTTCCTATAGTCTTGCCAGATAAAATACAGAAAGCCCAATTAATTTTGAATTTCAGAGAAACAAAAATAACTTTTTAATATAAGCATGTACCAAATATCACATGGAACATATTAATACTAAAAAATTATGCATTGCATATTTGAAATTCAAATTTAAATATGCATCCTGTACTAATTTTTGCTAATTTGGCAACCCTCTTTCCCTGGTAAAGTGCATGATTAAGCCTACTGAATAGAAAAGAGAAAAATGCTGGTAATTTAAGTTATTTTTTTAGAGAAATTGAACAATATGATAAAAACACTAGAGAAAATTTTTCCTAAAAAGAAAAATCAGTGCAAAATACTGACCATCTCAAACACACACACACACAATTTTCATTTTTGCATATTTTCTTCATGTTTTTGTGCCTGCGCATTTTTATTTTTTAGGCAAAAGTATGTGAAACTGGAATAAGATTTGTTATTTAGTTAATAGTATTGTACTATTGTTACTTTCCTGGTTTTGATAGCATGCTACAGTTTTGTAATTTGTTAACATTAGAAGGAGCAGGGTCAAGGGTGTATGTGAACTCTGTATACTAGCTTTGTAAGACATTTAAGTCTCAAATTATATCAAAATAAAAAGTTTAAACAAAACAACAACAAAATAAAAAGTCACAGCCTTCCCCAATGTCAGAGGCCACCTCACAGTTTACCTGCTCACGGTTGCTTTCCACCCCAATGCCCCTTGAGGCAATGGATCTCCACTTTAGTAGCATGCTGAGTACAATGGCTGGCCCATCAAAGTGCTCAGCAAATGTTTCTTTTTGTCTTTGTTTGTTGTACTAGCTTGTTCACTGGATAACACTGTACTATTTTAAGTTACTTTACTTGGCTAATGAATGCTTCTTTGGCGATGAGATGGGAGATAGTCTTTTTTCAAGTTGGCCTAGGTCAGTGTGGGGTTTCAACCTGGGCTTCTTGGGCTGTAGCCACAAGGACACAGAGAGCTCTGATTTTATTTTCCTAATCAGATCCAACTTCATTATTAATTTTATACCCGTAAGCAATGCCAGTTAGCATTTATTATATAAGCATTTGGAATCACACTCAAAGACTGGAAATGCGTATTTGTTCCTATAGGTGCATTTTTAGACATTGCCTTATAAAGTGTGGAGTTGTGTAGCTGTTTTGTTTTTTTTTAATTTTTTTACTATTTCTTTATTGGTTTCAGAGAGAGGAAAGGAGAGGGAGAGAGAGAAACATCAATGATGAGGGAGAGTCACTGATCAGCTGCCTTGTGCACGCCCCTGACTGGGAATCGAGCCCGCAACCCGGGCATGTGCCCTGACCGGGAATCGAACCTCGACCTCCTGGTTCATAGGTCGATGCTCAACCACTGTGCCACGCCTGGCCGGGAGAAGCTATTTTTTAAATGTCAAGTATTTTAAGCACAGCAGGGAGCGGTGGTGCCCTAAAAGGCAGCTGGGTACAATATCCATGCTTTAGCCACCTGGATCACCTCGTTTGTTCTCTGGTCTTCCATTGTCCATTCCTGGTTCCTACTCTTTCTAAGTCATATAACTTCTATTCTCAGTTCCCTCACCTGGGAAGATGGAGAAAATACCATAAAGCAGGGTTGTGGCGTGCATTAGGTAAACTAACATGCAAGTAACCATCACACGAAAACGTACAGAAGCACTTAATAAACGTTCATTTCCTTATTTCCTTCGGTTTCTTCTGGGCCGCAGAGCCTTCTTAGCCCATTAACAACGGCACTCTAGGCTTAACACTGAACAGTGCTTGACAGAATTCCAAAGCTCTAAACTAGATGTTCAACCCAAATGGTACTGTTCTAAGATCTATTTAAAAAAGTAAGATCATATAAAGTGCACTAATGAACTAGAAATTCTATAAACAACACAAAACATTTAAATATTCAGTATTATAAATCTGTTCTATAGGAAATAGGCTGATGGATGTAAGCATCAATTAAATATTTCCTGGGCAGTTTGGTCTTTTATAGGAAGTTTTTAATGAGATGGTTTGTACAATCAGGTCTCTTAGGAAGTTGTTAGGGAGTATTTGGGATGATGATTTATTCTCTTATTCATCAGTTTCTTTATAGCAAACAGGCATTCAGTGAAAATTTATTTTTGATCATGATAATTAAGAAGATGTCAATAGTATTTCATACTATAAGTTCTTTTTTAAAGAATCAACTATATACTTTTTACCCTTTTAACTCTCTTAATCTTCTTATTTAAAACTATAATAATAATAGTTGTAGCGGCAGCAAAGATTTATTGAATGCTTAATACATGTTAGGCATTATTCTAAGTCCTTTACATGCATTAATTATTTTAATTCTCCCCCAACCCTATTAAATGAAGATAGCTACTTGTTCTATAGCATTTACTGTGTGCCAGAAATTGTTTAAACACTTTATGAGTATTAATTCACTTTAGTCTCACTGCAGATCTGTGATGAAGTTATAATTGTTAACTCTTTATAGGGAGAAGAAAAGTGAGCTTGAGAGATGTTAAGTAACTTAGCATCAGGGGAAGCTCAGCATCTTGCAAAATTAAGGTACCAAGAAATAGCAAATGCTGTTCTATCACTTTTCTTTATTCTTGGCTGTCACAGATCCTACTTTTAGGTAGATTTTGTGATCTACCAACAAAGGAACCCTTTACTTTGCATTAAAAGCACTAATGACAAATATACTAGATCATTAAAAGAGACTTCAAATCACTGTCACAGAATTGCTAAAATGATTATAATATTCTGAATATGCTTGATCTGTCTCCTTTGTTACCCCCAACATTTTGTTGAATAGTCTCTCATCTGTCTCTGGATATTTGTGTGTGTGTGTGTGTGTGTGTGAGAGAGAGAGAGAGAGAGAGAGAGAGAGAGGGAGGGAGGGAGGGAGGGAGGGAGGGAGGGAGAGAGAATGAATTACCTGATTCTGCTGTAACCATCTCTCCTACACCAAAAGGTGAGTTAGGCAACACACTGAGGATGGCAGCGAGGAAAGAGTCTGGGCCTTTGATGACATAGTTGAACTAACCAATCCTGGAATCACCATACCTCTTATATATGCAATAGTCTTACTGTGTAAACAATTTTTAATTTGGTTTCTATGATGGAACTGAAAATATCTTAACAGATACCAAGATCCGTTAAAGGTGCAAGTAATCTATTAAGGAAAATGCCTGTGGAAGAAAACAGGGAGGAAGCCATGATGCAAGTCTGACCCCAGGGAAGGAAGAAATAAAGTTTGGGTACAAGTGACTTAGATTGCAATGCAATCCCAAGGAAAGTTCCGCAAAAGCAAAGCTTCCTGTGGGAAGAGTTCCGTGTTTCCTGCAAACAGGCCTGCCTTGGTATCCCTGCTGTGCTCAGTGACCCCCGAAGCAGCGCGGGAAGCATGGCCCTGGGGCCCCGGGTCAGCTGTGCTCCTGCAGTAGGATATTTGAGGGCCCATTCTCGCAGCTGCTACACTGCCTCCTTCTGGGTTCTCTGATCAAGATTCAGTATCGCCTCCGCCTTTCTCTTTAGGAGTGTGAACAGTACCTAGATCAGGGCCAGGCATCTTCCTGCTGGCACCTTTTTTGTCCAATGATTGATTTCTGTTCACTCAGCACAGGCATTGCCAGGAGTAGGTGGTGGGGATACTTACTTGGGAGGTGAAAGCAGTGCCCGAGTGTCTAAATGCAGGAAGACCGAGTTGTTGGTTGACGGTACAGTACATCTAACCTTAGGGGATGTCATAAAAGTGTTTGGCTGGGTATTAAACAGTCCTGATTCCTGGGATTTATTACAGATTTCTTAAGAAAAAACACACATAGACCTAATGAAATGTTTGGTTGTGAAGGGGGAAGCAAGCCTGGGATTTGCTAGAGATAGGGATTCAGAAAATATAGGTGGAGCATTTTCTGCAGTCTTTCATTCTTATTCTCTTGAGAAATCAAATGTAAGCATCTGTAACAAATGAATGTAATGAAATGGAAATAATTTTTGCCTGGGCAATGAAAAGTAGAGAATTGTTAGATATTAACTCCTGGAAACCAAGCGTTGTTTTTCTGAAGCTGTGTGACAGCTAGTGGGTGTCTGTACAGAACAGGACTTAGTTGCTTTTTGGTGGTGAGTCTATTGAATTTTGAGCTTTCTTTCCATAGTTGCATAACAGCAAAAAATGAAATAAATATTTCCACTGATATTGAGGGACCAATCAGGAGCAGTCTTACCACAACCTGTTATTTCTATCTCATGTGTATAGCAAACAAACTCCACTTTTGCAATAAGTGCAAATTGCACTTTTGCAATTCTTTGTAATGCTCAGCAGAGATTTTCTGATTAAGCATAGAGTCCCCCTCATGAGTACTCTTATATGCAAAGAACGGCGTGTAAGTTGCTCTGCTGACCTCAGTCTCAATTTCCTGGCCTTTGGGTCAAATTATGCACTTTAATGAGGATTCATATCATTTTCTCATCGAAAATACTAGAAACTGAATTGCTGGATCACTGAAGCCTGCACTGATGTCTAATAAGTATTTGAAAAGAATCATTAAGAAACAATTTTCTTTGCACTCTACTACCTAACAGTAAAAACACAGAAGCAAATTATCTTTGTTTCTAGTTAAACCAGGGTAATGAGAACAACACTTCTTTCTGATTGAAATTCGCTAGGGAGCATTCCTTTTGCAAGTTTACAGATGAATAAACCTCACATGTTAATTAGGACCCATGGACCTTTTTAATCAGCTCACAAGGTACTGAAAAGCAACCCTCTATTAGTAGTTTCTGGCGAGTGAGGGCACTAACTATCCTGAAAGAACTTTTTCCTGATTTAGGGCTGTCTCCTGGGTTTAGCAATGTTTTGGGAGCTAGGTAAACAGTCTATTCCGACACTTTGCCATAGCTGGCAGTTTCTCATGGGATCCTCACCGGGTCTGAAGACTGGGAAATGAATCCATTGACGTCTCCCAGGCAGCCCTGTGTGGTCCAGCGGTATCAGGGATTGGGATGCAGAATGCACTGGAAAACACCCTGGGAAGCCTCAAACTTGGATTACTTGGAAAACAAGCCCTTAAGTCTTTCTTGCTGATAAGGAAATCTCTCTTTATGCAATGTCCTTTGAGCTTCATCTTTCATAACCAGGCCCACTAATTTTGCCTGTAAAAAGTCTCTCATAGCTCCTGCTCTCCTTTTCTATCCCACACGCAGGGTTTATATTCTGTTAGGTTGTGCTGGTAAATCCATCCCTCTTGGCAAATAGCTGCTGGTGAGTGCTTCCTCTCATCACTGCCAACCCTTTGCTATTGTCCTGGGACTGAGCACACCAGGGGCTAATATTTGGCTGTTGGAAGCTCCAGTACTATTAGATAGTCTGCTCTGCCTACGTCTTTACCACCTGTGGTGAGCTGAAAAATATTCCCCCAAGATATCTGGCATGTGATAGGTAGTTTACTTAAAAGGTAGACCTGTGAATATTACCTTAACTGGCAAAGGATGTTGATCGAGGTAAGAATCTTGAAATGGGGAGATTATGTTTAATTATCTAGGTGGGCACTAAATGCAATCACATGCATCCCTATAGAAGAGAGGCAGAGGGAGATTTGATAGGTGACACGGAAAGGAGGTGATGGGAAGACAACAGAGAGAGGTTTGAAGATTTGGCCTTGACATATGGAGTGATGTAGCCACAAGCCAAAGCATACTGGAGCCACCAGAAACTGAAAGAGGCAGGAATGAATTTTCCTCCACCTGCACAAGCCTCTGGAGGGAGTATGGATGGCCCTGCTGACACCTTGATTTCAGCCTTCTAGCTTCCAGAACTGCGAGACAGTACATTACTGTTGTTTTAAGCCACCCACTTTGTGGTATTGCTACAGTAGCTCTAGAAAACGAAATACATATGCCACCTTTTACTTGGATCACATCAGCCTCACAGCTGCTTTCTTGGAGTCTAGTTCACTCTTCTCTAATCCACCCTGCACAAGCTATTTTCCTTAACCTTCTGCATGGTTTTCAAAACTTTCTAGCATCTGGTGCCCTCTCTCTTACCACCACAGCTTTAGTTCCCATTAGAAAGAATAACAGTAATAACAATACTCACTCTATTGTGTTTTTGTGCTGAGCTCTTTATAGAGAGTATTACATGACATCTCTGCAACAACCGCCGAGGGGAGCATTATTATTCTCATTTAACAGATGGGGAAACCGAGGCCAGAAGAAGTCAAGCAGCTGCCCGTGTGAGTGGCTGTACTGCAGGCACATGCATGCTCTCAGCCCCCCGCTGTAGTGTTCAGCATGTGCACCCTTCCCAGGACACCAGGACACTGGCGTGACTGTCTCCCATCTGCTTGTCTAAACATTCAACATCCTTCCAGACTCAGTGTATGGCCACCTTCTCCACGAACTTCTCTTGACACCCATGTGTCACCTACCTCTGAACTTCCTGTAAATTATAGGTAGAGTCTATTTTAGAAATTACATTCTGCTTTGAATTTTTTAAAATTCAAAATATTTGATTGGAAAAGAATATACAATGTAGGGGAAGATAAGAAAAAATACAACCCCAAAGCAGCTTACTCAATGATCCCTGACTCTCAGGATTCACTGACTTTTGTTACTGAGATTTTAAATTTTAAATAGAAATAAGTCACTTTTTTGGTAACATGCTCAGTTAGGACTCTCCTGGGCTGTATAGAGACCCTGTTGCATTATCTAGAAAGTCTTATTCCCATGGAATCTCTAGGTAGATGTTCTATCATCTGTTCATTTGAAACATGATGTGAGCAACAAATGCAAACCACTTGTGTCATTTTACAGTTTTCTAGGAATCACATTTTAAAAATAAAAAGAAACAAGTAAAATTCATTTAATTTTATTTAACACAATAATGTATTTTGCTCAACCCAATATAGCCAATATATTATCAATATGTAATTAATATAAAAGTTATTGAGAAGTCTTGTTTTTTTGATAAGTCTTCAAAATAAGGAGTGTAATTTATACTCACATCACATGGAAATTTGGACTAGCTGAATTTTAGGTACTCCACAGCCACATCTCCGATAATGTAGATCTAGAATTATTTACAGCTTTTTAAGAAGGCCACAATTCCAAGCTCTGTTTTTCTGTAAAATATCTCCTTTAAAGATTAAAACCCCCCCCAAAAAACCCAGGATGTTTTTTCTTGATGTCTAAAGTATTTCCTGTCCACTGTAGAACACTGTAGAAAACTTGGAAAATATAGAAAATTACAAAGAAGGAAACAAAACTCCCCCCATATTTTAACCTTCCAGGGTTTTTTCCTAAGCACAACCAAAAATATATAGATTTTAAAAATTAGCATCATTCTGTGAATACTATTTTGCAATGTTTGGGCTCAGAAACATAGCTCTTCCCTGATGTTTTCAGGTTATCCCATGTATATTGGTTTCTTAAGTGGATTTTATTTTATTTTATTGTTTTTATATTTATAACGGTATTACTGGTCACCAAAATGGAGAGGGAAAGAAAACTTTACAACTGTGAGAATGTGAAAATATTCTCATTAAGGTAGTATTGACACAAATGACCATGTAATATCTGTCCCCTCAAACACCTCACCACTCTGGAGTGCCCGTTGTGACAAACGTGTCAGCACAAAGTATATCCTAAATTCTCACACGTCCTTAATTTTCTGTTTCATCTGGTGAACTGGGAGTAGGCGGTTGGTCACAGACATTGTGCCTCCCTCCCACGTCTGTCCAGAGCTTGAAGCAATCACAACCACTGCCAGCCCCGCTGCAGCCTTGGCTTCATCCTCTGAGGCAGCCAGCTGAGAACTGACTTCAACAAGACCCAGCGCTGACAGTAACATAATGCCTTCTGGGTAGGTCAGCCTCCTTATAACTGGGGTTCCTGCAGCTGGAGCCAGTGCAGGGTCAAAGGCATCAATGTCAAAACTCAGATGGATTGGCCTCTGTCTTTTGCCAGTCAGTAGATCAAATGTCTGTTCCATGACCTTCTGGATACCAAATCGATCTATGTCTCTCATGGAAAAATAAAATGGTCCAGAGGGTCCACATCCCTTAGACCAATATACATGATACTTGGGGAAGAGATACAAGGTTTGATTCAGGAAAGTTCTGGGAGCTGGGGCACCTTGTCCTGTAGTTCTCTGAGGCTGTCTATGGAGATTTCCAGTTGAAATGGTGAGGGGTGTATTGATGTCAGGGTGGGTATCAACCCAAATCACATGAAGGTCTGGGCAGTGATGGATGGGCATGGTCATTAATGGTACCAATTGCCAGGCTGTGTATCCTGACACTGCTCTGCTAACCACCTCAGCCAGTTCCTGGCTGGCAAGGCCCACTGAGAGAGGTTGTTAGAAATCATCTTTGGGGACTGGAGTACAACTCAGATCTCCAGTCTTTTAGGCTGCAGTCCAAACTGGAGAGTGTTTTTATCAAGCCAGCTTCTCTTACAGCAGTGGGATCATATTCTACTTCTTTTCTTTTCTGTCCCTGTGAGAATGGAGCTCTGATCACAGCCAAGGAGTAGATAGACTTTTCCAGAATGAAATGCACTGTGTCCCGAAGAGACAGAAGAAACTGCTTCCTCTATAGTGGATTTTAAACAGAGAAGACAGAGGTTATGTTTCATACCATTTCTACATACCTCAAGAATATGATTGGGCACATGGAACTCACACAATAAACACCTCAATTTACCAAAAAGCAGTTAATTAATCAACAAATATTTATTCATACTTTACTTTCGTTTGGAATAACCCTCTGGACTTAGAGAAAAGATATTGCTACTTACTTGTGGGTAAACATGGGCTGATCCTCTGAGCCTCACTTTTCCAACTGTAGAGAAGAGAAAATGTGTGCTTCCTTGCCTTATTTTTTTTTTTTTAAAGTTGCACTTTTACTTTTTAAATTTATTTATTTATTTATTTTTAAGTATATCTTTATTGATTTCAGAGAGAGGAAGGAAGGAGACAGAAACATCAATGATGAGAGAGACATTGGTCAGCTGCCTCCTGCAGGGCCCTGACTGGGAGCCTGAAACCTGGGCATGTGCCCTGACCTGGAATTGAACCAGCAACCTCCTGGTGCACTGGAAAAAGCCCAACCAACTGAGTCACATGGGCCAGGGCATCATTTCTCTTTCTAACCTTGCTACATTATGTGAAATGTGCTCTGAATATACTTAAAATTTGTCCCCAGCCGTTGATTGCATTCACTTCTTGGTAACATTACCTAAGACTATAGACTCCAAATTATTAGTATTTGTATTAGTTTTAAAGAATCATTTAAAAATAATATGTAACTTCTCCTAGAATTTTAACCATATTTACCATTTTTTAAACTTAGTTTTAGTGCTTACTGTTAGCCCTTAACGCCTTGAATCCTGCCTTTCTTATTCCAATTTTTGAATTCTTTGCTTTGTGGACATCTCAAGTGGCAGTTTCAGAAAATACAGGGCATGGTAAAGCTTCTGGCTCTTTAATGCCTACAATAGAAATGTCTTTTATACTGGGGTTGACAGGTAAAATACATGACACCCAGTTAAATTTGAATTTCAGATAAACAACGAATATGTTTTAGTATAAGTGTGCCTTATTTGGATCTAGTTATATTAAAAATATATCCGTTGTTTATCTGAAATTCAAATTTAACTGAGTGTCTGGTCTCTGCTTTTATTTGCTAAATCTGGCAACCTTATTTTAAATACAACTATTTCACTGAGTATAGCATTCTTGGGTTATAGGCTTTTCCTCTCAAAACTCCGAGAATAATTCCCTATTATTTTCCAGTTATCACTGTAGAGTCTGGTTTTTGCTCCTCTTTGGGCAACCTTTCCTCCCCCATCCTCCCCAATTCTGAATGGTTACAGGGAAATTTCTTTATTTTCATAACAAAGCATTTTTAAATACACAAAAGAACTTCAGGCCTTTAATTAAGGCTCTCATAAGGTTCCCGAGACTCCTGAAATTAGATTGCATATCTGGCAGCTAGCTACTCTTTCTGACTTATCTTAAACTTTCTTACCTCTACATTTCCTGCATGAATCTGAACTTTTTGAGGGTGTCAATTATGAATTTGTAGCCCTGAATCTGTAATCCACAGAATAGTGAGACGGAGTTGAAAATAAGTTGGCTAGAAGATCCAGTGAATGAATAGGGGCTGAACACGAGGATGGACCACGCATTTCTAAGTCTCACGCGTGGTGTAGCTAAGTCAATACACCTTAGTTATTGAACCATATGGAGATAAAAATAAACCCTGACGACAGTTCTTTGACATAAAGAACACTCTCAAGAATGAAGGCATAGATGTGGGTTTCAAGGAAAAGGGAGATTAAAATAGGCCTCAATTCCTGGTAGAGAAAATATGATGCAAAAAAATAATGAATTGTAGGCTAGCCCTGGCTGGTTTCGGGTTCGATTCCCAGTTGCGGCACTTGTGGGAGACAACCGATCCATATATCTCTCTTACATCAATGTTTCTCTCTCTCTTCCTTCCTCCCTCTCTAAAATCAATAAAAAAATAAAAAAATAAAATAATTGTAGGCTAATAGGCTTTTATTTATTCAGAAGCAGAGTGAAACTCGTGTTTGATTTTGCTGAGAGGCCCAGGAGTCTGAGAAAATACTGTTTCTCACTTTCCAGAGATGGACATCATGTTGCCTTCCCACCCACCAGCTAGTTAGAAAAGAAGCATTCCAGCATTTGACAGAGTCAAGAGGCCAGGAGAGAAGTATGAGAGGTCACTGATTTATAAGGCCATCAGCATGTAGGGGAGGGAGTGAAATGTCTTTTGATGTAAGACTGCAATCCTGAGTCAGAGACCTAACTTCTAGTCCCAGGCCTTCTCAACAACCAAATTATAGTTAGACTTGAATGTGTGGTTTAGCTCTGAGGTCCTATCCTCTGAAGATTCAAGAGCTCAGCTTCCTTCACTTTATTGCCAATCTCTCCCTGCTCTTCTAAGATAGTGGCAAAGAATTCATGTGTCAAGCACTTCTGTAGGTGCCATGAATAAGCTTTTTCTTCACTGCTTATACTTTAGCACAAAGCGATTTTCTTTAGGGCAGTAGTAATAAATATTACTTAAATGATCACATCTTAGCTGCTAACCTCAGTGAGATTTCAAACAATTATAATCTGGTTCCCCAATGCCTTACATTCCTTCATCTGCTTATTGTTTGTTCAGGCATGTGAATCTCCCATGGCATCTGATTTCCCATGACATGCTGGCCTTTAAGAATTAGGCAACAATAATGACTACAGTCAAGGTCCCAGTTTTCTAGAATTCCACCCTGGAGTTATTGAGTTATTTTCTTAACCTGAGCTTGAGCTCAGCACCACTGGCAGTTTGTGAATGTGAGGATGGGAATGTCATCCTAGGGGTTTTCAATAGCCATGTGTGTATATAGGCCTGCATGTAGGCATATAGTATAATGTTGACAACTCTGAGTTACAAGTTATGGAAATAAGCTATACAACTGGAGAAACTGGATCAGACCCTGTAAGGCATCTCTTCTCTTGCCTCTAGAGATCAGAAACAAAGTCTTGGCATTTAAAAAAATTGTTGACACTGTTATAGATGCCTCCCATTTCCCCCCTTACCTCTCCTTCACCCAGCCCCCACCCCCACCCTTCGCCACATTGTTGTCTGCGTCCATGGGTAGGCATATATGCATACATGTTTTTCTTTTTTAACATGCTCAAGTTCTGGCTCCAGCACAGGCACAGGCTTGAGTGCCTTTTCCAGAGTTTTGGTAGTTTTTTAGCAATCATTTTTCCAGCAGCTCAAGTTTTTCCCTCCTTTTTCAGAGGCAGTTGGGCCTTTGGTTGTTCACTGAGGTTGTTTACTGATGTCTCCAAGAGCTGTTCTTGGCCTCAGCCTGGCCTTGGAAGTGGCGGCAGTGGCCACAGGCACACACTGTGCCTGTTCTACTGATCTGTGCCTTATTTGCAGCATTAATTTTTGTGTTCCTGGTGACCCCCGGCGCCATGGCTTCCTCTTCACCAGGCAGCAGCTCAGTGGGGAGAAGCAGAAGATGGGAACCCCTGAGGAGCTGGCGACCTGAATCCAACGCAGATCAGCAACGGGTTGGTCCCCCACAGCACACTGGGCCTGGCTGTTTTCTTTAATTGAGAGATCTGGTCCTTAGGACACCCTGGAGAGGACAACAAGGAAAGCACTGGTGTCGGCCAGCTTGAAATGTTGGGCAACGTTTAGAACTAACTTGTAGTGTTGCACGGCAAGGAGGCTGTTTGTGATTCATAAAACTGTCTTGCTTGCGTGGAACATCATTTAAAGTGTGATGTTTAACACACAATGTCTGCTGTCCTGAGGGGCACGGCCCAGCTGTCAATGACGCTGTGAATATGCTCGAAGGGAGGCCAAGCAGATGGCTCGGACATTAAAAAAAGATAAAAATCATCTTTAATGGATTTGACTGTAGTTACTGTAAGCACGCACCTCAAAGTGACATACATACACAGGATAACTATGTATAAGTGAGTTTCACAATTTCCTCACCTTACTAAGTGCAATAAGTAACTTGCCACCAGATTAGAAGTGAGAGAGGGTGCATGCATTATCGTATGGCCCAGACCACTTCAGTGGTGACTGTCCCCTTTCTTCCTATTCTGTTCCCCATGATGGATTCTGTTGAGTATAAAATACTTGATCAGAAAACTGCTGAATTTGGGGGAAACATTATTTGGTTTTTTATTCTGGCAATTATTATAGACGGTACTAAAGTGTCTTTTCAAAGCTGGGAATGTGGATGATTCTAGGGAAGCTAATTCTTGAAACCAGAACTTGAACAGAAGACAGATTAGACAGACTAAGAGAAAGGACCTGGGCTTGAAGATGTGGTGGTGGGAAGCAAGTCTGCAAGGAACCTAAAGACATCTGAGTAAGAATCCAGGCCTGCAGGGTGTGTATTAGGAACCCAGACAATAAATAGCAGAGAGTCAGAATCAGACCAAAATGCTTGAGTTCCAGTAATAATGCCCTGGCATGCATGCTCCAGCAGGGGACAGAACCCTATTGCACAAAAACTGAGGAAAATCAGCAATAACAACAACTTTAATACACATGAATAACTGTAGCTAACATGTACAGAGCAATTGCCATGTACTGGGCTAAGTGCTTGACTCTTCCATCTCTCCTATTCTTATTTAACAGAGGAGAGAATGGAGGCCTAGAGAGATGAAGTGGATGTTCAAGGTGACACAGTGCTAACTGGCAGATCTGGGATTTGAACCCAGATTTGTCTCACTCCCAAGTTCATGAGCTTTCCCATCTTCTAATGACTCCTGATAGATGCTCCCTCCATGAGTTTCTGGGGAGACCTGAGCGCACAGCAGAGGTGGAACATGGTCAGACATCAAAAGCAGACCAGTGCTGATCCCAGAATTAACATGAATAAATATCCAGCCTGATTATGTAAAGACTCTAACCTAAAAACACCCTCAATGGTAATCACCCCACCATCCTCAACATCAGTGAAGATCTTTATGAAACCTATTTCTGCTCTGAGGATACATATGAAGTAATTAAAATATGAAGTGATACTGCTGGGGACGACACTGTGCGATGGGTACTCTCATATACCATTTGCTGTGGGTCAAATTGTGTTCTCCCAAAAGATATGTTGAGGCCCTAAGCCCTAGTAACCTGTGAATGTGACCCTTATTTAGAACTAGGGTCTTTGCAAATGGAATCAAGTATAGATTAGGTTATATTGAATTAGGGTGGGCCCTAATTGCATAGACTGGTGTCCTCATAAGGAAAAAGAGATCTGGCGACACACAGACACTAGGGGAGATGGCCACGTGAAGAGGAAGGCTGGGACTTGAGTCACCCTGCTATACACCAAGGAATGCCAAAGACTGCTGGCAACTTCCAGGAGCCGGAAGAAACAAGGAAACATTCTTCCCCGGCAGCCTCCCGAGGGAGCAGGGTGCTGCTGGGACCTTGATTTAGAGCTCCGGCTTCCAGGCTGTGAGAGAGTACATTTCTGTTGTTTTAAGCCACTCAGTTTGTGGCAATTTGTTACTGCAGCCTCTATGAGCAGGGGTGAATTGATAAAATCTTCGTGAAAGCAATTAAAAAAAATGTATCAAAACCTTAAAAATTTATATTCTCAGTGTTCCTATTCTTAATAAATTATTCTAAAATGTTGTTTATAGATTGAGATATAGAAAACTTTTATTCATAATTAATTGTTGCATGATGCGTAATATTTTTCTAATGGTGACAACTAATAGCTAATAAGAAGGTATGGTTAGATAGACTATGGTATACTCATAGGACAAGATGTTATATAACCATTAAGAAATTTTAAAAACAGTTTTTAGTAACATGGGAAAAATGTATGTTATAATGTTAAATGAAAAAATTAGGAAATAGAATATTCAATTCAATATGATCATAACTCTCCTAAAATATGCATGGGGAAAAACTGGATGGAAATATATCAAAAGGTTAATAGTGATTATCCTTGGGTTTTGGGGCTATGGGTGACATTTTTCTTTATGTTTTTCTGTATTTTAAAATTACCTTTAATGAGCATATATTACATTGTAAAATGAGAAAAAAAGAGCTTATAAAGAAGACTTAGAAATTACTTCTTAGAAGGTTAAAAAGAAAATGTCAACAGAGAAGTCATATATGAAGAATGGAAATCTGTCGTTATTTACACTGGTGATATAATAGGGGTAAATACTTTTTAATGCCAACAATGTTAATAATGATTATATTTTCATAGAGGTTTATAGCACCTTACAGGGCTTACAATATGCAAAACATTTTCACCTGACATCTACTATCTCATTTGAGTCTTAAAAGTTGCAAAACCTTTTCTCCCCACATATATCTCATTTGGTAAGTTAAAACAAGTCTGTAAAAAGTAGGCATTGTTATACTTATTTTCAGGAGGATGCTGAATCTGGGGATGCTGGGAGGACTGAGCGTAGAATAGAATGGAACTGAGTACATAGGACTTACGGGCGCTCCTTCATTAATGACATGGCAGAAGCAGGCTGGCCTCTTCTGCAAGCTTCTGCCCAGGTGGCCCAGGCCTCCTCAACTACAAAATAAAGGAGATGTATGAAAGGTACCTTCCTCCTCCAAAATGCTGTGTTCCTAAGACCTGGCAGGTCTTAAGAGCTGGAGAATTCCCTGGACAGTCTTTAACATTTTGATGCCCCTGATTCTTCCCAGGCAAGATAAATTAAATTTCAATCTCTCAATCTCTCTCTCTCTCTGTCTCCCCCCCCTCTCCATTTCTGCTTCAGGCAGAAATTCCTGGACTATCCTAATAAGCAGAGCTTCATGGACTTGGACTTCCTATTTTTCCAGCTGATCTCTCTTTTGCACAGAGCCTGGGAGAACACTGACACTTTCATACACAGTGATTTATTGATTTATTGTTGTGTCTCAGTGACAGGGTGCGGGACCACGTGGAATAGACTCCCAGCCTTTCTCCACGCTCCCTTGGTCCCGACAGCTTCTCATCAGACAGACGCTTCCCCAGTCTGGCTGCCTCCTCTCTCCTGCCTCCTGTTACCCAAATAATATAATCATAAAATTGAAAGACTCAAGGAGAGCTGGGTAAGTCAGCTCATCTAGCTTTCAGACTGCGGAAAGAATTGCTCCTAAATCACCCCAGCTTTCTTCCCTTATTGAAGCTCTCGTCATTTGATAACCATTTCCAGGGCCAGAGGAAAAGGCATCAGAATATAAAGCAAGGGTTCCACTTTCCACATGCCATTTGTGTTTGACTATAAATTATGTAAGGCACTTTAATTCTGAGTCCCAGTTTCCAGCGGTACAGGGACTCTAATGGATTCATCTGAAATTACATTAGCTCCAGCCCCATCATTCTTGCTCTGTTTCACAAGCTTGCCTGGGGGAGGCTGATAAAGTGAGTCCTGCCAATCAGATCACTCGCCTGCCTCAGGGGATAGCTCCGAGGGCTTCTCTCAAACCTCAGTATTCATTCATAAACATTTATGAAGCGCTTAATAAGTGCAAAGCAAAATCCAGGACCTTTCCTTTCCCTCCCTCCTTCCCTTCCCTCCTTTCCTTCTTTCTTTTTATTTTAAAAAATATTGAGCCCCTACTTACAATGTGACAGATGCAATGGAGATAAAATGACAAATTACAGACAGCCACTGTCAAGGAGGAGCTCACAGTAGGTGGGGGGCAAGGGGAGGGTAGACATACAAATAAACATGAGACAGCATGGTGGAGGGGGGGAACCGGGTGTCAGTCAGACTGGCTGGGGGTGAAACCCTGCTCTGGCCCTCATCAGTTATGTATGTGATCTTGTGACAGGACATGTCAGTTCTCTGAGTTATTTCCCTATGTGTAAAATAGAGATAATTATATCCCTCCCAAAGGGTAGGCATTAAATATCATTATGTATGTAAAGCATCTAATGCAGAACCTGGGTCATACTAGGTGTCAGTAAGTATTGGTTTTCTGTCCTCTCAGGTAATTACAATATAACACAGCAAGTGTTAGAATTTTCAGAGTTCTATGGCCCTGGAGCAAGAGAAAAAGGACCTGGGCTCTGAGCCTTCATCTCTTTAGGGATACAGTGGGGGTGACAATGGGATAGGCAGACCATAGGGCCCTGATGTCATGGGTTATGGGAGTTGGATGAGCTTCTGGAGCAGACAGTGGCTCCATGGAGAAACTGGTGTTTCAGCTTCATGCTAAGATTTATAAGCAATTCACTCAACTGGTGGTGTCCTTGAGGGAGAATGAATTTACCCAGAGGGAAAAGACTCAAAATGCACAATCTGGTTTGGGATCCTGGCTAAAGATGGGCAAAGAAAAATGCTTTTGAGGGTGGTGATCAAACTGTCTTTTGGTCTCACCTCCTGAGTTTGTCAGGTTTCTTCAGAGTGGATCCGCTTTAAGGAAGGAAGCAAGTAAATCTCTTGAGTCACAAGAGACGCTACCGAAAACTCCCTTTTGGGTTCTACCAAGGTTTAGGATTAGCTGGATGGGGACAGTTTTACTCTGACACATGGATAAAGACCAAGCTAACCAGTGAGGTCATGAGCTGCCTTCAGGGTGGTGAAGGCAGGGGCCACAGGGATACCATCACCGGAGAGCCACAGATCCAACTTCTGGGTAACAAAGAGAGTAAATGCTACAAAAAGTGGAAGCGGAAGACTGTTCAGGAATCTATTATGGACACAGATAGGGATTTCTCCAAACAGAAGGAAGGTGCTTGAACTTGACAAGCCTTTGTAATACTTGTCATGGCTCCGGCCACTGCTGAGGGCTCTGCTCTTGCAACCCCTATAACCATAACTGTGTGGCTAAGATGCGAGTACCTGACCAAAAGAAAGCATTTCTAAGTCCTCCCAGGGATCTCTGACCCAGAGAGGAGCAGATGTAGTGAGAATAACTTTCACTGTAGGATGAGCTTCATGAAGTCTAGCTTCCAATGGGACAACAAAACAAGCTGGCCCCGAGAGCTCATTTGATTCCTGAACAAATCTCAGCTTCAGTCTCCATAAGACTTCTCTGTGCCACTCTTCAGGCTCCATGGGTTTGGTTCATTGGCGTGGTATGTTGTTAAGAATCTATGTAACCAGTGGCATTAGCCTTGAAAACACCCATCTATAGATTGTTGCCCTAACCCCAATGCCTAACTTTCGTTGTTAGGGGCTGAGAGCAGGAGGCTCTCACTCAGATGATCCATATTCTTCCATTGTATCTTCGGGCTGCAAGGTGCAGGAAAACCTGTGTTACATATGAAGGGCTGGGTACCAGAAAGATCTGACTGCTTGAGGGACCCAGAAGGAAGGCTCTTAAAGGAGCTTCCATGTTTGATAGGCCTGATAAGAGATGCTAGTTTGGATAGGGGTGAAGAGAGACAGCACATGTTCTAGCAAGGCAAGACTCCAGCATGTGCAAAGGCATGGAGGTATGAAAGGTCACGCATGGAAAGAAAGAGCTGTTCTTTGTGTCTTGGGGGCATTGTGGCAGGTAAGGCAGGGAAGGTGGGTTGGGCCAGACGGTGAAAGGCCCTGAGCACACCTGCTTTATTCTGGAGGTAATGAGGTACTAGTGGTGGCGATTAGTCAGAGGAGTATGTGACTAGTTTTCTATTTAACAAAGTAACTCTGGCAGTAGCAAGGAGGACTGGTTGTTGTTGGTGGCCCCTACAGAAGGTAGGAAGACCACTTTGAAGCTAATGAAACAATTTAGGTAGAACGGGATGAGAACCTGAACTGAGGGAGTGTCAGTGGAGGGTCAAGGAAATGAAGACTAGGAGAGATTTAGAAGGTAGTGATGATATGACAACAAATGACTTCATGTGGGAGCGTGGAAAGGGGGAGCAGGAAGCAGGTGGAGTCAACTAAGTAGGGTGACTCCAGACTTCTCTGTAAGGCAACAGGAACTCGGTGGTACTATGAATCAAAAGAAACATTTCAGGAGGAAGAACAGGTTCTGAGGGAAAGGTTGAGCTCATTCAGTTTGGGAAACACTGAGCTGGAGATGGTTCTAGGATATCACAGTAGAGATGCTGACAGCAGTTGGAAATTCTGTCCTAGAATTCAGGGGAAGGCTGGAAGCAGGAGATGTGAATGTGGAAGTAACTGGTGTGTATGTGGTTTCAGTCATAGGAAAACATGAGATCATCAGGGAAGACTACTGTGATGGTGCTAGACGAGAGGCTAAAACTGATCACGGTGGGCATGAGAGGTGGTGGTCTGAATCTCTAAGACCTGTTGTGTTGAAGAAAAATAATGGATAAAGGCACATTGAACTACACTTTGTGAGGTTGAGCCCTTTGTCCTGTAGGTTTAGAAACTTGACTTTATTTCTTTACCCACAGGGTGAACTGATCAAGATCTTGAAGTTTAATTTATACAACCAAACTCAAAAGAATCTTTTTCCCAAACTAGAATGGGGTTCTATTAATTCACAAGGGGAAATGCAAAGAAGCACAGAAGTAATCAGGTACTGATTAAAAGATGTAAATTTCAAACTCATATTACTTCCTGTGCTGTCTTGCTTCAAGGTGGAGATATTAAAAAAATAAGTATTCACTGTCTTCAACAGTATTCTCCAAATGGTATTCTATGGAATAATAATATGACTGAGAGCTCCCCAAAGTAAGCATGATAAAACTTAATAAATAAACTAAATAAATTTGATAAAACTTAAATCCTTCTCTTGAATGTTCACAAAGTACATTTTGGTTAAAACTTTAAGGAGTCCTCGAGTAAAGCAGCCTGTTATGCTTCATCCAGAATTTCAAAATCCTTTGTCCATAGAACTCTCTGACCTGTGATATTGGTCCTCATTTCCGGCCTGGCATGGCCTGGCTAATGAGTGACTCCTCTTGGCTGTAGAAGAGCATCTTAAACTTGACATGTTGAGTAGCAGACCCTTGACATCTGCCTGGCCAAGGCTGCTTCTCACCTTCTCCATCTTAGTAAATGGTAACTTCACCTTCCTGTTACTCGGTTCCCAAATTTGGAAGTTTCTCTTTTTCTAACACGTCACATACAAAGTCAGTGAATCCTATTGGCTCCATGAAATATATCCCAAATCTGACCACTTCTCACCAATTTCACTCAACTATTCTAGTCCAAGCTGCCACCATCTTTCTGGATTGTTGCATTTGCCACTTATCTCATCTCCCTGTTCCCACCTTGCTCCCATTGTCTACTTTCCATACCATAGCTTTTAAACACCCAAGTCATGTCATTCCTCTGCTCAAAATCTTCCAGTGGCCCCTCATCGTAGTCACAGTAAAAGCCCAAGTCCTTATAGTAGTCTCTGAGACACTGTCTGATCTGGCCCTTCGTTACCTCTCTGACCTCATGACCTCATCTCCTACTAGTTATCATTGGGTCACTGTGTTTCAGTCACAATGACCTCCTGTCTTAAGGCCTTTGCATTTGCTGTAATCTTCCAAAAATGCTCTTCCCCGGCCGTCAGCATGACTCATTCTCTCACTTCATTCAGGTCTCTGTTCAAATACCGTTTATTAGAGATGCATTTCCTGACCATCTTATTTAAAATTTATCTGTCTTGTGTTTCTTCAACAGCACTTATCAATATGACAATGTGTGTGTGTAAAAATATTGCTTTACTATCTGTCCTCCTCCCCCAATCAGGATATAAACTCCATGAGAAGAGAGAGATTTTTACTTATCTGCTGCTGTCTCCCCAGTGTTAGTATTTACATGGGTGTGTGAAGGGCAATGAATATTTTGTTGAAGAACGGAATACATGGATAACTCCCAGTTTCAGATCTGCAGAACACGCCTCAGGAAACTGGGTTAAGCTTTTGATGCTTGCTTCTGGGCTACGGTTTAGACTTAGAAAAAGCCTTAATAAAATGTGGCTTCAAATATAGATTTGCAGACGTGGGTCTATTCCATTTAAAATATGCTGCAGTGGGAAAATTTAAAATTTGGGGGGCTTAAAAGAAGCGTCAAACAGGGTTAGAGTTAGTTGGCTTGGAAGTCAGTCAACTCTCATGTTTGATTCTGGAAGAATGTCTACATGCACCTCAAGGAGAGCTCATTTTTGCCTTATATTTTTTTATCTGTTTCTTCTGCTAAAGTGACAGTCTCACGAAGGAGGGGACTTTGTGTCGTTCGTTGCATTCCCAGTGCTTAGAAAGTGCCTGGCATGCAGTAGGTGCTGGTTAAATACTGACCACTTTTTGATCCCTTTTTTATGCTGCCTGATGAAGACCTATTCTTTGCTTCATGACTTATTCATTTGCTGTTTTTCACTTATGATGCTCAACATGTACATTTAAACATATTCAGGAGCCAGTCAATATTTACTGAGTACCTACTGTGTGCTGGGAATAAAGGTACAGGAATATGCGAAGTTAGTGGTCTGTCCCATAATGAGACCTTTAGTCTCCAGGGATAGCTTGCATTTAACAGCAGGAAATATCTTTATACATTTTTTTTCCTGAAGAAATAGCCAAATATAGGTAAAGGCTCTGTTCTACTTGATATTCTCTTGACTCTTGTGGAAGAGAGCAATAGAATATACCAAGTTAATGTAAGAAATGAAAAAAAGAGGGAGTATTGACTTGGGCAAAAGGTCATACACTTAGGAAAAGAATTGCAAATCGAGCCAAGAAACTCATAGTCATCACATAAAGAATGCTAGTCCTGCCTGCCTGCCCTGATGCATAAGATTTGAAAGCCCATTAACCACATTTGAACTGAGATGTAAGACGATCACCCCGAACTCCAATCTTAACAATAGCACTGGTACCAGAGGCACCCTGCTGCTACTCAGAGTGGCAAATCACGACTAAATGTTTACATTCAATTTGATGTTATGTTCTTGATGTTCTCTGATCTACCCGCTGTACGGCACTCCTAGGAAAAAGGGAAATTGTGTTTTTTATGAGAAAGCTAATTTTAAATTATTAGAGTGAAGAAGAAAATCTTATAAACTTTTCTCCCTAAGTACATAGCTCTACCCTTGAGAGAACTTAGCTCACTGTGTACTCAGGAAAAGAACACAAGATCCTGAATGAGTCTAACCTGAAGATGCCAAATGATGATACATGGACTTTTTATAGAAGATCAGAGAACTGAGCCAACATTTTACTTTTGTTATTTAAGAGTAGAGCGTTGGAGGTTATCAGAATCACGACTTACGCAAGAGGGGTGATGGAGTCACCAAATGCCTTCATTATCTTTGTTTACTGGATTTGGGGTGGTTGTGGGGTGGGGATGGAAAGTCCCCTACTGGTAATAATGTCAAGGGTATTGGTATTGGCGGCTCCCCAGCACCATCAACCTTGGCATGCAAGAATATGAAGAAAAACACTTTCTTTCAATGTGGTTTCTCTTTGACTTTCCTATAATACTCATGGGACACTTATGTGATTAAAAGCAGAATGACTTAACATGACTTCAATATTCTGAGGAACTCTTCCCTCTACCCCTGATTGCCACTGTTTTAGTAAAGATTCTTGTTAGAAAAAATTCCAAGAGTAGGAACTTTTCTACCATCTAAAAAAATATATATACAATGGCACCTCGGTTTTCGAACGTCTCTGTTGAACATATGAATGCCATAAACGCGGATGTAAATGCTTCGGTTTTCGAACACGCCTTGGAAGTGGAACATGCCGCGCAGCTTCCGCTGAGGGCAGGATCCTGAGGCCCAGCTGTTGGCTGTGGATCCCTCGGTTTTCGAATGTTTCAGAACTCAAATGGGTTACATTTGAAAACCAAGGTACCACTGTATATGACTTTATTTTTTAGAGTAGTTTAGGTTTATAATAAAATAGAGAGGAAGGAAATCTGTATTTATTGATAATAATAGTAGCATCTTGTATTAGGTTCCTGTGGCTACTGTAAGAAGGTGCCACAAATTTGGTGACAGATATTTATCCTTGCATTGTTTGGAGGCTAGAAGTTTGAAACCCAGGAGGCTGTGCTCCCTCTGGGAACTCTCAGGGAGGGTCCGCTCTTTGCCTCCTCCAGCTTCTGGTGACTGTCAGTATTCCTCGACTTATGGCCACAGCACTCCAACTCTGCCTCCATGGCCACACTGCCTTTCCTCTTCTGTCTCTGTTATCTCCCTATGCCTCACTCTTACAAGGTCACTTATCACTGCATTTAAGACCTACCTGGATAACCCAGGGAGGTCTCATCTCAAAATCCTTAATTTTATTGCATCTGCAAAGACTTTTTTCCCAAGTAAGGTCACATTCACAGGATTTTAGGATTAGGGCATGCACATATCCTTATGGAGGGCCACTGTTCAGTCCATTACCCATCAAATATTTGTCCTTCATGTGCTCCTTAGGTCAGTCTTGCTAGCACCTATAAAGATTTTAAAATTAGCATTCTGTCCTGAACCTTCATAAATTATAACTTCTTGGGGACAGCTGTCAAAATACAAGATTAGATTAAAATTCTGAAAAAGAAAATGGTTTATAGAGGGAGTTATAAACTTGTAATTAATAGGCAGATCAGAGGCAAGAAATTAGCATTGGATAACTATCTTCTGCTGTTTGCTTTTAAATATGGTCTCACTCAATTCTCATTATCAATCTGTGGTGTACCTCTTTTATTCCAAACTTCTATAAATGGTGAAACGGAGGCTCAAGAATCTGGGTAACATTCCCAAGTCTCACCAACTACTAAAGGCAGAACTAAAAGCCAAAGGCCAGACCCTGGCTTTTGCCTCCCAAGGGTGCTTCCTTTCCAGCCAGGAGAGGGGCTCTCTGGGTGCATCTGGGGCCCCTGAGCCAGTTGTCACTGGCACATGCCTATGTCTTCCCTTTGCTGGGTGGCAAGTGGAGAGAGGAAGGCAGAACTTTTAAAGCTTTGGCAAAAGTTAGGTCCTTGGTCTAGGCTAATAGTTATTGGATTGTACATTAGGACAGGAGAGAAAAGAAATAATTATGAACAGTGTTTCTCTTGGCCATCCACATTTATGCATTATTATTATCACTGTATCTCCATAACTAGAAAACTGAACAGGTAGGACAGGCCTGAGAAATCCACATGTGATTTTCCAGGGTGGGGGATTGAGCAAGAATGTATGAAGGCATCAACATGACAATTTCACAGTTTCTTCCTCCATTAAAAGCAACAACAACAACAAAACCAACCAAAAGGCAGTAGGTTTTGTGTGAAAACTAATTATGACACGTGAAATTTTAAAATGAGTAAACATACTTTGTAGGGGAAAAAATGTAAATACTATACATTAGAAGACAAAACAATTTTGTTTTCCTTTTTTTAAAAATATATCTTTATTGATTCCAGAAAGAGGAGGAGAGAGGGAGAGAAACATCAATGATGAGAGAGTCATTGATTGAGCCCTCAACCCTGGCACGTGCCCTGACCTGGAATCGAACCCCGATTGCCTGGATCCTAGGTCGACGCTCAACCGCTGAGCCAAGCCGGGCCGGGCGAAAACAATTTTGTTTTTCAAAATTAATGTTTAAGAACAAATCTTGAATGTCTCTTTGTTGGGTAAGGGAACTTTTTCATTTGAACTACAAAGAAGTGGAGAGAGAATTTCTTCTGTGGTTATATGTACCAACTTTATTTCTCCTCTTGCCTCTTCACCTTAAAGGCAATTGAATCACATCAGCATCTAGCATTTGAAGATAGTGTCCTTAACAGGAGGACAGTACAGCCTGCTTCTGAGGGGACCTGCATTTAATGAGAAAGCCCCTGGTGGCCCAGCCTTTGGCCAAAGCTGCATTTCCTGCTAGATGGAGACAAAATGTTTAGAGTTGTTACTGGACCTTGAATGCCAGGCTCTTGAGTTTCAATGTCATAGAAATGGGCACTGAACTCAGTACAAGGTCAAGCAGGTAGAATTTATTGAAAAGGCCTTGTGTACAAAAGAGTCTACCTGAAAGGAGAAGTCGAGCTCTCCGAGGGGTTCTTGTGGATGGCTCTGATGGGGGCCTTGGGGTAGGTGTAAGGCTTGGGAATGAAGATGAGGTCAGTTGTTCCACGGTCGTCATCTGGCGGCTGATCCAGGGTAGTCACGAGGTGTTTTCCATGGTCAAGGAACCACCCAAGGAGCCTGCAAAATAATGCTTGCACAAATATTTTAGTCATCAGTTAATTGACAAAAACTATTTTGCAGAACATGATCTTAAGAAAGGATGTTATTGTCATACACTCAATGCATGTGGTTAGGTTAATGTCAGCTATGGAATTTTCCTGAAAGCCAGAAGTCATACGTAGGCCTCTAAGATGGAGTTCAGATGTTACCCCTATACTATTTCAGAGTTACTGAGCAGTGACCTTCTTTGCAACAATCATTAAACTGGGTAGTGCATTAGACTTAAATGTGTGAATCACTAGTGGCTTAATGACAAACAGAACTTCATAATCAGGCCCGTCGTTTGTTCTGGAAAAAGCCCCAGACTATTCCTGGGATCTGCAAGGAGGTCATGCAAAGACTCTGGGAGTTATGGATCTCAGAAGTTTTTACATATAATCTTGTACAAAGATCCAAACAGCTCATTCAACTTTATTGAAAGTCTCTTTACGGGCAGGACATACTACTAATGCCTTGAGGGACTTGGAGAGTCGCACCAGGAGAGAGCCCCGTAGGTTGGCTTCACTGCCAGCTCCCTCACCCTCTTGGCTCCAGTCCCTAAAGTATTTTACTTTTCATCTGGATGCTTGCAAAAGGTGTCAACTACTAGCCAATCAGAATGTGTTCTGTTAAAGCTTGAAACCCTCTAGGCATATTTAAATCTTATTAGTAGATTCTTCAGGAGAAAGGGCCTTTGAGAGGTAAAGAGATGAAGCTATCTATAATGGTAGAATGACAGGTTCATAATTTCTGGCAGGAAAGCCTGCCTGGGGAGCCTCTTATCTCTCCAATGATGGTAGGAGCCCCTTGTCTAACTAGAAACTGATTGAGCTAGCTGTTCTGGAAATAGTAGCTGTGGCCATGACTGAAATGACAGTTTCACACCTGCCCCACTTGAAAAAGGCTCTGTCGTCTTATTCATCTTCCCACAAGGCTCACCAATGTCCACAAATCCCAAAGGGAAACAGTACTTGATACAATAGTCTGCATCCCTCATGACTTAAGGCACTCTGGAGCCATCACTCACAGGGCTGGGCATGCTCAGTCTCCTAGAATTTACTGCTATCAGCTAGGATGATGGTGTCTTCCCAGGTTGGAAGATATCCTAAGGCATTATTACACTTGTAACAAATATTGTGTCGGGCAAGTATGTCACTGAGAGGCTATTTACATTTTAGATAGCATTTAGTAATTTAGTAATAATAATAATAACATTTATAGAGAAGTTACATGGTATTAATTTTTCCTTCCAACAGCCCTGTGTGAGAGGGCTGAGTTTCCTCATTTTATAGATGAGGAAACTGAGACACAGAGAGGTTAAGTAACTTGTGGAAGGTTGAACAAGTGGTAAGTAGGAGATCTGGTTCCAAAGTCCACATTTAGCCATACATAATCTAATAATTTACATATATGATCTACGTAATTCTTACCTTAGTTGCATAATTGATTTTGCCACATGGACAAAGGCCTTAGAGAAAGGCAATGTGGGAGCAGAGAGGAACAGTAGTCTAAAGCATGGCCTCTTGGGTCAGATGGGAATGAACTGACACCCCAGGTCCAAAACATACAGCTGTTGGAGCTTGGGCAAATACCTAGTGTCTTGGGACCTCAGTTTGCTCGTGCATAAAATGGGAACAATAAGGGTTCATAACTCATAGGATTGTAATGGTTACATGTGATAACTGTGACAATACTTCACATTTACTGAGTACTTATTTTTGTGTCAACTATAAGATGTACAAAAGTGATTGACTTCTCTCTGGCACAAGATAAGCATTTACATAAACTATTATTATTGTTATTATTTTCTTACTACGTGTCAAACCCATCTGACAAACTTCAAGGCATCATCAACTTCTTTTGGTAGATAGGTATCCCCTGCTTCTCGGAAGTTCCCATTACAGCACTGTGCTTTTACAGAAGACCTACATTAGCACCTGTTTTTGCTAACTAAAAGAAATTGAAAGAGGATTTTCACTTTTATGAAAAAATACAAAAAGCAAAAACAGTGTCCAGTATTTATTTTGCTGCGAGCCATTGCCGACACCAGCACCCCAGTAATGAGAGGTGCACTACTTTGACTATATGTTACCGGTGTTTTAATTTTTATGTGTTATTTGGTGAGATTTGGTCAATTATTTGGGGGAGTTGGAATGCCCCAAGTTTTTTCGATATAAATTAATGGTAATTGTTTCTTCACTTTAAGACCATTTTGGCTTAGAAAGAGTTTCATAGGAAGACTCAGCTTTCAGCTGGCATGGGAAATCTGTATTGTGATTCTGACCCATAGACTATGGCTTCTAATAAGTGGGTCAGGGATAGAGTGTACACATCTTCATTACGTGCAGTCTCACCTATAATTTATTTTCCATTTAGTCTAATGCATAATTGAACATACTTTTTAGAATATCACATTCTACATTGCTTCTATTATTCTTGGAAATACTTTGTCTTTGTCACAGGGTATTACTAAATCTAGCTAAATCTCCAACTTCCTGAGAACCTGATAGGCAGGCTCGTTTTTCTTCACAGATTAGTACGGTGAAGGGAATTGACTCTGAATCCTGATTCTCATCTGCAGTTTAGGGGAAAATACATACAGTTCAAGTAACTTGAAATCATAGAGTTACATGGACAAGATGATGGGGTTCGCTGCAGCTGTCAGGGCCGCTCAGGAGCTGCAAAGTGACACCTGCAATATCATTCTTCACTTTCTAATCCATTTCACAATTCATTCTTGGCAAGAAGCACTCCACCTTTCGAACTGTCAGATCCGTGGGCTGAGCAAATTGGGTGCAGCTTTTTGATTACACATTCAGCTCCTTCCCAGCTCACAGAGCGATTTCGCATTACCAGTGTGATTTATCAAGGGGAGAGCCATCTTCAGGCTCAAGGCTAATTTATAAAGGCAGCCCCGAGGTATAAGCAAAAGTACTGCCAAATTACAGATAAAATGAAATGGGGGGAGCTTGCTATTACCTGTGTCCTAGATATGAAAGATGCTCATCCAGAGCTGGTGCCAGAACCCCATTTGATTTGGGGGCTGCTGTTTCTACATTTCCAGGTCAGGGACTCCCATTTCTTACTAATCATCGGGGCTAGTTAGCATGGTCCCCCTTTAAAAAAGTAACCAAGTTTGGGTCACTGCTATCAAGCTGTCAAGCATATTCTCTTGGTTGGTCATCCTGAAGCCCACGGGTGGGTAAAGTTTGTTGTCATCTTTCCCACTAGTTCTAAACCCAGTCTCCCTGCCCCCCATGGGCCTCCGCAAGGCATCCAACACGTATATGTTCTTCCCACTTCCTTCTAGCAAAACTAGCTTTTACCTCCCTTTAATCAAATTCCAGTAATGTGCTAATAAAGCTTTTATTTTTGCTTGCCCAACTCTTTGTACTGTCAAATCCTTGAGGAAATGGTAGGGAGATACCGTGATGGAGGAACAACTGGATCAGAAGATTGGAAGTTAGAGGATTGGATTTGAGATCTGCTGTCTAGCAGGCCTACCACCCACTCATCCACTCTGGGATTTGGCTTCTTTATCAAATGGCTAGATTGGAGGATCTGGATTTTTATAATAAATAGATTCATGGTTCATTAGTGACACTCATTCTGGAGAATAGTATAGCAGAACATTAAAATTTTTTCCCAGCCAACTCTGATGTCCTGTAATTCTAACAGTGAGAATTAGAATCTCAATTCATGGGGAAATATTTAGAGGGTATCATCACACCATCCCTAAATATCTGCCTCATCATGCGCATGGAGATGGGGAGAGGAACTGGCACCAATTCAGTGCCTTCTGTTAAGTGCGTGCTTGTTACCTACAGGGTCCTCGCCACTGCCCTCTGAAGGAGATACTGTTGTTGCCAAAGTGCGGGTCAGGAAACTGAGACTGAGAGGAGGCTTGCCCAAGGCCACACGCTAGTAAGTGGCAGAGTCTATCAACTTTCCCATTCCCTATCCACCACAAGACTGGCCTCATAGAACATTTGACTGAAAGGTGATTCTGGACAAATTCCCATGATTCCACAAGCGAGATGTTGCAGCTGCTCTGTTTGTCATTCCCCAACACTGTTTAGTTTCAAGAGCCTGGATTTCCCCAGACTCTGGAGTCCAGCATGAAGTGTGTAGCTGTGCCTGAGGCTGCCAGGGAGCTCATCTGACCTGGGCCAGCTTTACCTATAGGTGGGCAGTGGATGACCAGTGAAAGACAACTTTAACGTCTTCCAGTTGTTGGAAGAGAATGAAAGGTTTTCTATCCACCCCATCCCTTCCTTGCTAGGTTGGCCAACTTGTCCCAATCTGCCCCCAATGTTCTTAGTTTTAAAAGGGGAACTGCCAGGGCCAGTGATTACCTTAGTCCCAGGCAAACTGGGATGGTTGGTCACTCTACAGTTTCCTGAGCTTTCAATTTCTGTAACTGGGAGGACAAGCCTTCCATTCCATATACAAAACAAACAAAATCACGTTTCAGTCTGTTGAGATGTTACCTTATTGAATTTTGAAGGTCATGCTTGAGATAATCTGTTGCAAAATAGAGACGTTTGTGGAGTATGCAGAACTCCTTTTGGGGCTTTGTGGCGCGGGGACTTTTAAATGAACCAAAACCTGGATAAGCCTTATGAGCATTGGTTGGGAAAGCAATGCCACAGATATAGCCTCGTGAACAAAAGCAATGAACAATGGTTTCAGAAAAGCTCCAGACTGATGCCCTGAATTGCAGAGATGATTTGCAACCAAACTACTTCCCACCTGGGTAAGACTGATGGGTAAGAATCAGGTGAGTAGCCACGGAGAGTTGTTTAAACAACCAGGAACTACAGTTAATGGTTCTCCTCAGCCAACCCAGGAAAATGAGGTAGTTAAAATTATAAAATACAAACTCTAACTTAAATGTACACACAGACAGGCACATACACACAGAATAATTTGCCAAGCCCTTGTTCTTATAGAAAGAAGGAACAGAGATTCTGAGAATTCATGTAACAGAAATGGGACCTTCCAGGGAGAGGAAAGAGAATTGGCATTTGTTGAACACCATGCCAGGCATTTAACATACACTAATTTCATTTTTTTGGTAATTTTCCTCTTATATCACTGTTCTACCCCCTACTCCCACCCATGCCCATTATCTAGATGAGGAAACTGAGGCTCAAGCCCAGGGAGAGGCTAAGACTTGCCCAAGTTAACATGGCTGTCTGACTCCAGGCTTTATCCCCTATTCTAACCGGAGGCTGGGCCACAGAGAAGAGACTTCATTAGTTTGCTTGAGGCAGGCCCTGGTGCAAGGGAATTACCTGCTTATTTCTGTGGCTAGGGTGACATTTCTTCAGCACAGCTTCATCTGCCAGGAGGCAACATGGGCCCAGATGTGGGCACCAAAGACCAAACATGTCCACTCAGCTCCTGGTACTACTGAAATTTCCAGGAACCAGGTGCCTAGAGGCAGCCAAGCAAAGCTCCCCAGGAGGCCCATGGCAGGGGGACCCAAATGTGACTGAGCATCAGAAAAAGAAGGTTAGAGTCAATAACAACCTAGCTTTACCCCTGGAGAGTCTGAGCCAGCAGGCCTGAGGCAGGACAGAATGGTGCACTTATAACAAGCCGATTTAACCACTGCCAGATTTGGGAACCACAGATTTCTCAGATAAAACATAACCTGAAAAATAAGGTTTGTGTCCTATTTCTTTCTCAGCTACAGACTAACTTTGGAAGGAAATTTTAAGGCTTACGTGTTTTTTGTGATGGCGAGAATGGATAAAATGCCCTGTGGGTGGCCATAATGTGGCACGGCAGTCATTTATCATCTCTGTACCTTAGTTTCCCCAAATGCACCATGAACCGATATCTGAAAGTGCTTTCTTGAAATCTTCTGAAGATAAATTAAATGCATACATAGAGATCCATGAGCCCTTGGGAGGAGAGGAATTCCAGCTATTCTTATTAAAACGTCACTTTACTGTAGCAGCTAAGTGAAGTGCCACTTTTTGTTCTTGATCATTTTGGAAAGAAGATACAGTTCTTGAGTCATGAAGCCCATAAAAATCTCTTTAATTATTCATGTGAGGGCTGCTTTGAACTATGTGCATCATTCTCACATAGTCAGTGGGAAAAGCAGCCACCAAGTGTATTTACCCACCCCACAGACACATTATGTCACCCCATGAGTCTGTCCTCATGGATAGACTAGCCAATTATTAATCAATTCTCTTGAATTCTAATTCTTATTCAGTTGTTGATACAGGAAACCTTAACAGAAGCCCTGGTATGCAAATAGACTTTGTATCAAAAGTTCATTTGAAACTTGGAAAATTATAATGTGTTTAAACTGTAGTTTCCCTCCCCTTCCCTTCCCCATACCCATAAAATACTATTTATCCTAAGAGATACCTAAAATCTTAAACAGAAAAGGTGATAGAACTTAGTGATACAGTTTAACAATAGTGTATCTGTGGGAATATATATATCCAGCAAAGTAAAATTACTTTGCTGCTACAGTGAAATCTGGGGTCTGGGACACTTACCTCCCTCTAGGAAGAAGAACAGTTTCCCTCATCAGCTGAGGACACTCAGCTTTCCATCAAACTGGGTGGCTCCTGTGACCCAACTGGATGAAGCTGGGGCTAGCTGTTAGGGGGTAGGGATAAAATTGTTGGCTCCTCAGTTTTGAGATTAAGACTTTCCAATAAGATAGAATGATGTTCCAAGAGATGGAAATGGGAGGGTATAGTGAGTTGAATAGTGGCCCATACAAAGATAAGTTCATTGGAACCTCTGGTTATGACATTATTTGGAAAAAGTCTTTGTAGTTGTAATGCTATTAAATATCTCAAGGTGAGATCATCCTCTGTTACAGTAGGCTCTAAATCCAATGGTAAGTGTCCTTAGAAGAGAAGAGAAGGGGAGGGAACCCAGAGAAGACCATGGGATAATGGAAGCAGTGACTGGGCTTTGTGGCCACAAGCCAAGGAATGCCAGGAGCTACCAGAAGCTAGATGAAGCAAGGAAGGACCCCCTTCTAGAGCTTTTGGAAGAAGTATGGGACTGTTGACACCTTGATTTTAGACTTTTAACCTCCAGAACTGTGAGAACAAATTTCTGTTTTTTTTAAGCCACCCAGTTCATGGTAATTAAAAGCCTTAGGAAAACAATAGAGACGGTTAAAGTTTTGAGGAGCCAGCTCTGCTAGCCCAGTGCCATGAGACCCTCTCTCTTTTCTCCGCTGGTTCTATCTCACTTCTCGCCCACTGAGTTACCTATAAGTCTCCAATCTGATTTTTCCTAGAAGACTAAAGCACAGATTTTTTTTCTGTAAGAACAAATTGAGGAGAAACAAATATTTGCAGGCTGTGTAGTTTTTCTCCAATTTTTTTTTTTTTTTTTTTTTTAAATCACAGAACTGTGCATAAACTTTCTTGATAAAGCAAATCCCCTAATCCTCTGCCTTGTGTTGTAAGCTCCTCTCCTTCTTAGCACCAGTCACATGTGAACCTTCATCCTGGTTTAGAGGTAGTGGGGTATTTTATGTTAAAAAGGTCTTATACTTTATTTTCATTGGTGTCACTTTGCCAAAAACCATGGGTAGTTTCCTACAATTAGTAGATTTTGGGAGGCCTTACTGACGCTGGGCTGGAAACAGAGGTTGATGCCCACCCCTTTCTACTGCTCCTTTAGAAGATATTCTTGAAAAACAACGAGTGATGCAGGAAAGCCTTATGAGGTCTTGAGATAAATGTCTGGAGTAGGATACCAAGTGGCTGATGATGATTTTTTCCTGGTCAAAAGTATCTCCTTTTCCCTGTTTCGCAAATGGGAAAGTCATTTAAGTTAGCAGGCTACTCTTTTGAAGAGAAAAATCCTCCGTAGTGAAATTAGACTCATTGGCACTTTCATGAGAATTACTGTAATCAAGAAAACAACTCCTAGCTGTCACCCTGGAAGTTGGAAGATTTGAAGTTTGATGGAAGATTTTTTTTCTTCTAATTTTATGTTTTTGAAAATTGATGTGCGCATATGATGTGATAGTGTCTTTTTCTCCTTGAGAAAAGCTATTTTTAAATTGACAATGCACTTTTGATTTGATGGAATCTTAGCACCATGTCACACTAGGAGGAGGCGCTAGCAGGCCTGGGGGCTGTTGTCAGTGGGCCTGCTGGCCTCCTGGGGCTGGTCACAGGGTGCAGCAGGAGGTGAGCGAGGTCTTGGAAGGAAGGCACTTCCATTATTGTGCAAATAAATCACACCTTTCCCCAGGTTTTGCAACATGTCATCTCATCTGCAAGGATCTTTTCTAATCTTAAATGACTTTACATTTTGATCCCAAGTAGTTTTCTGCATTTCCTTTCTCCTGCTCCAAAAACTATAAGTTTTAGTTCTCTGGCATTTGGTGTAGCATAAAGCTTTATGAGTGATGAAACAATTTTTCTTTCATCTTCAAAAACCAAATATCTGGAACTTTCAACAATTCACCTGCCAAACCAAATCTCTCAAGCTTCCTCTCACACTTAGGACAAATACTTCCTCAGCTCGCATCACCCTTGTTAGTTTATGGGAACTGTGGGCGTAAGAGGGCAAGCTTTGCCCTCACACGAAAGGCTCATCATGCTCATCTGGTTGTGGGTTTTACAAAACAAAGCGCCCACCAGAAGATTCCAAAGATGCTCACTTTCAGACATTTGCAAAGAAAAAGCTGGTTGCAGCAGCAGAGCTGTGCAGAGCCAGGTGCTCCCTCCTCCCCTGGAAAGCTCAGCAGTCACCTGTTAGCACAGACAGCAGGGCCTGTCACACGCCAGTGGCCTCTGAAGGGCTCAGGGCCACGGCCTTTTGCTTGCTGGGCGTGCTTGTTTTCCTCCACTTGCCCTGCCTCCAAATCCTTTCTCTGCCTTGCTCTGGGCTTAGGAAGGCTGGTCCCTAAGAGTCGCATCACCTGGGCTGCCTTGCCCTCCACTTCCTGTTGTGGCCTGGCCGGGGGAGACCTGCAGGAGCCTGGCAGTGGGTGCTTCTTATCTGCCCATCCCTGGGCTGGCCCGAGGAGATGCCAGTGGCTGTCCTCTCTGTGACCACAGCCCTTCCTTCACTGCCCTCTCCTCAGGCGCAGGGGTGCTGGGGCTCCCTGCTGTTTTTCACTTCGGGGAGTTGGGCTCTTTAGCTCTCCCCACATCTTCTTTCAGATCTCTTAGGCTGAACCACATGAATGGAAGTCTGTCTTGTTCTATGATCCCAACTGATATTGGGGAATATGCTGTGTTCAGAGGATTTGATTCAGTAACATTGTCCCCAGAGCTTCCTTCACTGCCACTTACTGTCCTCATTGAGACCATGTGGTCATCTATCCAACCAGGCCAAGGGGCAAAACATGGAAGCTTTTCTTTGAGGCCTTCTGCACCTCCCCCCCATTTCCTCTCCAGTTCCCTTTTCCTTTTGCTCCCCCCCCCCTGCCCCACAGCCGACCTCCATACCTGTCCCGTTTCTCATTCCCAAGGGGCTTTCCTCTCCCACTGCGCTCCCACCTTGGAAAGGACAGTGTTAGTAAAATGAGCAGAGGGGTTTATCATCACACCGTTTCTTTTCCCTCTAGGTTCTGTTTCAGGGTGTGGGGTGCAGTGTGAGTACAGTTCCGTCACCCCCTGAGGTTGATTTTGTCTCTGGCACCCTCGCTCTCCCGGACCCGCATGCACTCCCCCACTGCAGCTGTTTGTTCTTCCCTCCCCCGCACTCTCCACTGGCCCCTTTCCCGCCACCTCGCAGCAGGTCCCGCCCTCCTTGCCTTGTGGGAGGCTGGGTTCTCCCGTGAGCTTCAGCCTGTGCCAGGTTGCTTCTGAAACACAGTCTTTCCTCACTGAGCACAGTAGCCACTGTCCCGCTGCCTTTGGGTTAGGGTGCCCTCGGATGGCGCACAGGCTCTGTCACCCTCGGATGGCGCATGGGCTCTGTCACCCTCGGATGGCGCATGGGCTCTGTCATCCTCAGATGGCGCATGGGCTCTGTCATCCTCGGATGGTGCACAGCTCTGTCATCCTCGGATGGTGCACAGCTCTGTCATCCTCGGATGGCGCAGGGGTTCTGTCATCCTCGGATGGCGCCCGGGCTCTGTCATCGTTGTCTTGTCTCTTGTTTCTTCCCCTCACACAGCCCCTCTGCTCAAGACAATCCAGGTTTCCCTATGTTCCTGGGACAAATCTTCCCTCTTCCAGCCTTTGCCTACAGTCTTTCTTCCCTGTGGAATGTTCTTTCTTTCAGCTCAGCAAATGAGACGCCTACCTGACCTTGGCAAAAACTAAAAGCCACCCCCTCCATGAAGTTTTCCCCAATCTCACCAGCCTCTGTGCTCCCCATGATGACACTCACGTTAACCGGTGGGGGTTAAGTTTGCGGGTCCACCGGTGGCCTGTCCTCTGCGAGATGATAAATGGGAGCTGAAGGGTGCGGGGAAAACTTACTCCACTTGAGATTAGGAGATGGGGCTCTGAAGTCAACGTGCTTATTAACCTTGGAAATCACTTAATTTTGCTTGATTTATGTTTTCTCATCTGTAAAATGAAGTGGTTGAGCTGGGTATCCCTGAGGGTTCCCACCAGGGCTAAGACTCTGTAAACTCTTTATTAGACCTGTATAGCCTAGGAGAGGCATTTGTCTTCTCTCCTTGCTTCTGCCTCTTTGATGGGGAATGAGAATCAGAGGGCAGGGCATTTCCTCAGTAGCCAGTGGGCCACCCAGTCAAGTAGAGGGCACTAGAGTGGTGGTTACCAGCATGGGCTTGGTTGACACCAGGTTGGAGTTTGAATCCAGCCCTATGCTTTTTAGCCATGCAAACTCTGGCAACTCTTTAACCTCTGTCTAGCTCAGTTTTCTCCTTTACAAACAGTGGTCATAATAACATCTACCCCAGAGTGTTGCTGACAGGTTAATGAAAGTCCTCAGTTTGCTTTATAACAAACAATAAATGGAAGTATGAGTAGTGGAGACCTGCTGCTGCTTCTTTTTTTATCCTTACCAAAGGCTACGTTTTTATCGATTTTTAGAGAGAGAAACATCGATGGGAGAGAGAAACATCAATCGGTTGCCTCCTGCACGTGCCCTGACTGGGGATTGAACCTGCAACCTAGGTATGTGCCCTGACCATGAATCGAACCCTCAACCTTTTGGTGCACAGGATGATGCCCCAACCAACTGAGCCACCTGTCAAGACAACCCATGAGCACTGTTTAACCAGGAGACTCCAGTGCTTGATTCTCAGCCCTGGATGCACTGTAGACTCATGTGGGACCTTTGAAAGCATCACGTTGCCTGAACCCCAGTCCAAATGGATTGAATCAGAATTTCTAGGGGTGGAACTCCAGTATCTTCAGTACTGCTGAAGAAACTCCAGTTTATTCTAACTTACAGTCAAGTTTTCCAACGATTGTTCTAATGAACATTTAATTGATCCCAAGAGAGGGAAACCCACATGTTGAGTAACAAATTCCTAAGTGTAATGCTTCAGAGAAGTGTGAGTTACTTGGCAAAGAAAGGTCTGCTTCCCTAATTCAGGGTGAGTACCTAAACTCAAGCCTAATTCCTCAACTTTTCCCGGTAAGCCCAGATATAAAGCCTGGGCTAGGAATGACACTTACCAGTTGACTAGTGACTCATCCTTCCCAACATTTGAAGTCATTCTGGAGGAGTTTGAGTCCCCCAACACTCTAACTGATGGCGTGGATTTAACGTTCAAAATCTCTAGCCAACTCCTTTTGTCAGTTCCCTGTTCCAAAGTGTAACTTAATAGGGTGTCACCATGGAAACAGGAATTTCTACTTGAGAACCAAATCTTCCCTTACATGTTTGTCTCTTCTGTCTTTTGATTATGATCAATGAGAAGTGGAGGGAAACAATTGAGATTTATATCCATGGAAAATATGTAAAGGATTTTAATGTAGGCTCTTCTTAAGGGTGGTACAGCATTTTCTCTGAATCTGTAAAGGTTTTGTTTGTGATAATAAGGGACTTGTTTCTTTTTGGGAAGGAAGGGAAAAAACTCTCCATTTCCAGAATATTGTTCAGTACTGAGTAGATATGTTTTCAAATACGAGAGAGTAAATTTTTTTTTTTTTTATAATATATATCTTTATTGATATCAGAGAGAGGAAGGGAGAGGGAGAGAGAGATAGAACATCAATGATGAGAGAGTCATTGATTGAGCCCGCAACCAGGGCATGTGCCCTGACCGGGAATCGAACCCTGATCGCCTGGATCCTAGGTCTACTCTCAACAGCTGAGCCAAGCCCGGCAGGGCATGAGAGAGTAAAATTTTTATCATAATCTGTCTCACTCTCATTTTTGGGTCCTGAAGGATAGAACCCAAAACCAGTTTAATTATTTTGCACCCAATTCCAACGTATGATTCCTGCCCCCCCACCGTTCTCCGACATCACCAAGCAATTCTCTGATACCAGCTGGATGTCTTACAATTAAACTCAATTCAGACACTATCTACCTGAAGATAGCATCAGATCTGACACATTAGGGGCTCAGTCCTATAATACTGTCCCCCACTTCAGATGCCAACTGAAAGCACAAGTTGTGATCTGTGCTTCTTACTGACTGGCTATAAATCAGAAGTTTTCTTGACCTCCTTGTTGGGTTCAATTAATTTTCTAAGGTGACTCACAGAGCTCAGAGAAACAGTTTACTCACCAGGTTACTGGTTTATTATAAAAGGTTATATATAATCAGGAACAGCCAGATGGAAGAGATGCAAAGGACAAGGTATGGGGAAAGAGCATGGAACTTCCACCCGCTATGAGTGTTTCCCTGCCTGAACCTCCATGTATTCACCAACTAGTGATCTCTCTGAACCCCATCCTTTTTGTTTTTTTATGGAGGCTTAATTTTATAAGCATGATTGATTAAATCATTGGCCATTGGTGCTTGATCCAACATCCAGCCCCTCTCCTCTCCCTGGAGGTCAGGGGATGGGACTGAAGGTTCCAACTCTCTAATCATGTGGTTGGTTATTTGGGCAACCATCCCCCATCCTTAGGTACTTTCCAAAAGTCACCTTATTAACATAACAAAGGACCTTTATCTCTCTCCTCACTTAGGAAATGCCAACTGGTTTAGGAGCTACGTTCCAGGAATGATGAATGTAGACCAAATAAATATTTCTTATTGTAAATCACAACAGCACACACTTCAAGCCTGTTTCAGACTGGTGTAGGGAGTGGAGAAGCCCTAGGTTGAGGTTTGCACCCTGGGTTTCCATTCCACTGAAGACCAGTGGTCCCCACAGTGTGGCTAGGTGTTTACAGTGTCCTTCTGGGACCTTCTTGATTCTAACAATTTCAGAACCACTCCCAGCATCTGGCACTATGGCCTTCATAGATAATGAAGAAAATGGAAAGGAATTGAGGAAGAAACCAGGTGGAAAGAGGAATGTGGGAAAAAAAAGAGAAGGGCAGAAGTGGATAGCCTCTGCTTAAGACCCACACGGTTCTGCAGGGAGGAGCTGCTCTCTGAAACTGTGGTGGCTTTTTGCCATGTGCTAACTTGGCTAGTCTGCACTGTGCATCCCAGAACTCCTATCCCTGTCTATTTCCAGTTAGGGTGGGCCCCAGAGACATTTTGCATGAGATTGGAGGGCATCCACATTGTCTTTGCACTTGGCAGATTGGCTCTGTGGCAGACGTTATCTACCGGAGTGGGACAGGAAATGGCCTCCAGCTACTCCACCTTCTCTGGGACCCTCCCTCAGCTTTTCAGTGCCTGGCCAGGTGGTGTCAATGTCTCCCACTGTTTTAGTCAGTTCAGGCTATTATAACAGAATACCATAGACTGTGAGGTGTAAGTTACAAATATTTATTTCTCACAGCCCTGGAGGCTGAAAGTCCAAGATCAGGTAACCAGCATTGACGGGTTCTGATGAGAGCTGTCTTCCTGGCTTGTAGACCACTGCCTTCTTGTTGTGTTCCTTTAGGGCAGAGAGAGATAGTCTCTTGCATGTCTCTTCTTATAAGGGCACTAATCCTATTATAAAGGCTCCACCCTCATGACCTAACGACCTCTCAAAGGCCCCACTCCAAATATCATCATATGGAGTTAAGCTTCAACGTATGAATTTTGAGGACATACATTCAGTCCATAGACTCACTTTGCATCTATCTTCCCTTCCAGGCTATCTGACCTACAAACTTCAACTTCCAACATCAGATGCAGAGGATCAACCTTACAAACACTGTGTACCAGCTCCTAGAGTTTTGTAAGGTCAAATCCCTGTTATAAATTTGTATGTGTGGGTGTATGTATGCGTGTATGGGTATCCCAGTGGTTCTGCATTTTTGGTTGAACCCTGACTTAATCAGCAGGAATGAATGGAGGGGACTATGGCATAAAGGGCCAGCACCCTTGCTCTGTGTTTGCAGCCATGGCTTCTGCCAGGTCCAAGATTCTCTCTAGGTGCAGAAGCTGTAAGAAGTAAATTTGGGGAGCTGTTGGCAGCTGCATTAGTCTGTTCGGGTAGTTATAACTGAATACAACAGACTGGGTGACTTAACAAAAATGTATTTCGTCACAGTACTGGAGGCTGGAAGGCCAAGACCAAGGTGTCAGCAGGTTTGGTTCCTCTTGAGGCCTCTCTCCTTGGCTTGTAGAGGGCCACCTTCTCACTGTGTCTTCACATGGTCTTTCCTCTGTGTCCACATCCCTAGTGTATCTTCTTTTTATATGGACACCAGTCATTTTGGATTGGAGTCCCACTCCAATCAACCTCATTTTAACTTAATTGCCTTATTTATGGCCCTACCTCCAAATATAGTCATATTATGAGGTGCTAGGGGTTAGGACTTCAATATACAAATTTTAGGGGAACACTATTCACTCCACAACAGTAGCTTTAGGTGAGCAAGGATGGTGAGTACACTTTTTGCCCTCTGGAGAAAGCCTGACTGCAGTGAAAGAGAATGTAGCAGATGCTTAGAGAGATGTGGAACTAATAAGTAGAGAGGATCCGCTGCACTGGGGATGGAATGGCTCAACTTTGAAATATTTACAAATTGGTCCTGTATGTGGCTCGTGACACAATTTATATTAACTTATATTAACTTATCATTCCCAGCATGCAAAATGTCTGACGATTTCTCCTGCAGCACTGTCAGGCCTCCAGGTGTCTATCTCCAGGTGTCTGTGCATGATTCTATTGTAGCTGGGTTATCTCCCCAGCCATATGAAAGGGGCTGATGTCAGGATCAGTCAGAACAGCTCTCTCCTAACAACAGCAAGACACCTGGCTTTTCTTCTTATTTAAAATAGTCTGTGCCATTTCTTCTCTTCTTTGGTGCTATAAATTAATTTTTTTTCAGAATGTTCTTTTTGCATGTTATAGACTCCCTTTTCATAACCTATAAGCTAAATCCATACTGTTAAACAAAAATAATATCTCCATTCAATAATGTATCAAGCTCTCAGAAGCCCAGTCACAACTCAGTAAGATGTGGCAATGAACCAATCCATGTTCATTGAGCTCTGATTATTGATGAGGCTTAGCAGTAGGGATGGCAAGAGAGTCAAATGTGGCAAGGATGAACTCCCAATTTCAAAAACCTCACCATCTGGCTAAGGCACCAAGGCAGTGGAGTAGGAATACATCTTAGACTCAAGGTCAAAGCATAATTTTAGTTCTGATTAGGCCCCCGGATGGAGGAGCAGAAGTGCCAAATTGTAGCCATACACAAGCATTTAAATAGCGTAGCTTTGTCTACAGGAGACTCTGGACAGCTGGGCAAATCTATAGCTCTGACTCTCCCAGTGATTACATCTTCCAAGTGTTTTTGATAAATTCCAAAACATTTTGGATATGTCACAGAAATGGAAGTCACAAGTCTTTGTGTGCTATTGTACTGTTTTTAAACAAGTCATTTTGGATTCTCTTTCTCTCTGGGCCCTGGGTGACTGCTCAGTTTTACTCATGGCTGATAGTGCTCTGTAGTTGTAAAAATATTTAGAAGGAGTTGGAAAAAGATACAGATGCGATGAGTGGGATTTGTCTGGTGGGTTAACTGCTGATATAGTTCTGTGTCTGGTTACTGCTCGGGCATTTAGGATAAATATATAGTGCAGCCTACTACATGAAGAACACAGAGCAGTAAAGTGGAAAGAGACAGGCTATTATTAGGGGTCCCTGAGGTCTAACCTTATATAGAAATTTAGTTTAACTGCATATAGCAGAAAAATAAACTAAAATAACCACAGGGGACATTGATAAAATAAATATATATTTTTGTCTCTTATAATGAGAAATCTTAAAGTAGGCAGTCAAAAACTCTAAGAATCATCAGAAACCCAAATCCTTTCTAACGTCTTGATCCATTTTCTTACAGCTGTGGCTCTCAGAGTTACAAGATAGCTGTGGAAACTCTAGATGCTAAAAGCAGGAAAGGGCAGCCAACTACGCCCTTTCCTCTGTGATGGTTAATTGTATGTGTCAACTTCCTCAGGCCATGTTGTCCATCTATATTTGGTCAAATATTATCCTAGGTGTTCTTGTGAAGGTGTTTTTTTGCATGAGAATAACATATGAATCTTACCACTGACTGAAGCAGATTCCTCTTCCCAAGGTGGGTGGGTTTCATCTAATTAATTGAAGGTCTAAATAGAAGAAAAATGCTGACCATCTCCCAGGTAAGACAGAATTATTCCTGCCTGACTGTCTTCTAACTGGGAGATCAGCTTTTTTCTGCCTTTGGACTTGAACTAAGACATTGGTTCTCCCTGAGTCTCAAGCCTCTAGGTCTTCAGAGTGTAACTACAGTACTATCAACTTCCCTGCATTTTCTGCTTGCCAACTGCAGATCTTGGAACTTGTTTGCCTCCATAATTGTAGGAGCCAAATCCTTATTATCTATATCATCTATCTATCTATTATCTATCTATCTATCTATCTATCTATCTATCTATCTATCTATTATCTATCTATCTATCTATCTATCTATCTATCTATCTATCTATCTATCATCTATCTATCATCTATCTATCAATCATCATCAATCATCTATCTACATCTATCTATCTATCATCTATCTATCATCATCATCTCTCTCTTTCTCTCTAGGCATGTTTTATTTCTTATAATATGTTCAATAAATGCTTTTTGAATGAATAAAGTTTTAATGCTACCTTCTTTGTCTAATTTGAACCCCAAGCCCTCCACACCATGCCTTCAGATTGTCTATGCAGCAATCTAAATATCAGGAAGATTTCTATTGTGTGAGGATAGTGCTAGCAAGCCCAAACTGAATAGCTACCTGCTGGAACTTTTGAAAAGTAATTTTTTTTTTTAAAGTTTCATTTTTTTTTTAAGTATATTTTTATTGATTTCAGAGAGAGGAAAGGAGAGGGAGAGAGAAAGATAGAAACATCAATGATGATTGAGTCACTGATTGGCTGCCTCCTGCATGCCCCCGACTGGGGATCGAGCCCATAACCCGGGCATGTGCCCTGACCAGGAATCGAACCCCGATTGCCTGGATCCTAGGTCGAGGCTCAACCATTGAGCCACACCCAGCCGGGCTGAAAAGTAATTCTTGAACATAGATGACCCCTCAAGTCCTTGGTTTTGTGATCTCTAGAGAAGTAAAAAAAAATAATAATAATAATTAGAATAGCAATAATTAACACATGCTGCCTGTTTACCATGTGCTGTGAACTGATGTAAACCACTGGCATCTATTCTTTCCTTTAATAGTACGTAGAAGGTAGGTGCTGTCATTATGGCCATTTTACAGATTAGGAAACTGAGGTATAAAAAGTGATTTGCCTAAGGTTTTCCAGCTGTAGGTGATAAAACCTTGCCACGAAGCATGTCTTAACTATTACGCCAGTGGTCCCCACATTTGGCTACACATTAGAATGACCGGGGAAGCTTTGAAAACTCTCCATTTTCAGGTCACCCCTTAGATCAATGAAATCAGAGTTTCATAGATGGGAGCCAGGCATCAGTATTATTTAGAGATCACCAACTGATTCCAGTGCACAGCAAAGTTTGGGAACCATTTACTAGGCTATATTGCCTCTCAAAGCCAGATGGAAGAGGCCAAGTGCTGGGCTAGGGTGTCCTGGGGACAATGCTCATCCCTCCCTTCCTGCTCCCCCAAGCACAGGGCAGAGGACCCCAGGTGGGAGCCACCACAAAGTTGGACTGTTGTCTGTGTCTATCTGTTTGTTTGTTCTGTTTGTTCATTTTTTGCTCTCTGTTTTATAACCCACATATGAGTGAAATCATATGGTTCTTGCTCTTTTCCATGTGACATGATTTCACTTAGCATGATATTCTCAAGATCCACCCAAGCTGTCGCAACAGGCAGTACCTCATCCTTTCCTCAGGCGGGGCTGGTAGGTTTCCCGTACAGTTGCAAGTACTCATCCCTACTGCATGGACTCAGAGGAGGGCAAGCTGAACTATTATAGGAGAGAGGGTAAAACGGGCTTAAGGTTCATTGTTATTATTTTTGTCATCATTCTACAGTTTAGATCAGCCAGAACAGTTGTGTTCATTTTAATAAGCTAATAAGAACTCTGGGAGTGCTTCATCCAGTGGTTCATGGTGATGCACTACATTAAATGCTAACTGCCAAGACCAGAAAGTAAAAAAAAAAAAGCACCACCCTTACTTTCCTTCTAATCGCCCCACAGAGAAATTCCTCTGCCTTGAGCTGGATGGATACTCCTGCTGGACATTTAGCCTATAAATGCAGCCTTATAATTTACAGAGAGTCCAGCAGGAGAGACCATAAATGACTTTCCCTCTCCATCAGTGTGCATGTGGAAGCACTTGAAGAATAGGTCCTGTCTTAGTTTTGTGGTGTAGTAAGGTCAGGCCATCTATTACAGCCAATAAAATGAAGCAGACAGCTTAAGGGTAGCAGAAGTCACAAGGCAGCTGGCACCACGTGTGATATTTCAGGGCACTGAGTACAGAAGGGCTTGAAATGAGGGTGAGAGGTTATGTGCTAGATGATGTGAGGCAGAAAAATAATGAATTGTTTGCCAAAAGCACATGATATCCACACTCAGGGGCAAGTCAGGGAATGTAGGGGTGATGTTGCCTGTCGCAGAACGGCCTGGCCTCTTCCTGTCTTCACATGTTGTGCTTGCCTTCAGTAATAATGAAGGAGCTGTTATATTTCTGGAACCTTCTCTGGAAAGGTTGGAAATGTCAGTGGGGTGAGGGGTAGGCATGGAGTGTATGGAGTATTTATATAGCCGGGCAGGCTTACCTTATAGGATAAAGGAAGGGGCATTACCTATTAGCATTTGTGTTCCTTTCTTATTGTTTTCTAACATGATCAATGTTTAGAAGCTTAAAACATACCCATTTGTTAACTCAGCCTGTAGGTCAGAAGTTTGGGCACAACATGTCTGGGTTCTCTGCTCAAGGTTTCACAAGTTTGAAACCAAGGTGTTGGCTGGGTTGTGTTCTCATCAGAGGCCCGAATAAGGAAGAATCTGCTTTCAAAGCTCATTCGGGTTGTTGGCAGATTACAGTTCCTTGTAGTCGCAGGACTGAGGTTCCGTTTCCTTGGTGGGTGTCAGCTGGTGGCCACCTGCATTCCTTGATTGGTGGCCGCCTCCATCTCCAAAGCCTGGAATGAAGAATGTCCTTACAATTCAAATCTCTCCTGCTCAAAATAGTCCTGTTACTTTTAAGGACTAATCAAGCTCTGACCTGATTAGGTTGGACCCACTGAAGATAATCTCCCCCTTCTTAGAGTCAACTGATTTGAGACCTTAATTACATCTGCAAAATTCTTTCACAGCAGCACTTAGATTAGTGTTTGACCAAATAGCTGGGAGAAGGTGTGTGAACACCAGGGCACCAGGGAATCTGGGGGGCTATCCAAGAATTCTGCCTACAACAGCATTTTAGACAAAGCTCCTGAAAGCGTGCTAGTGAGTGTGAGCAGCGCATGGGCCCAATGGCTAGGCCGTTTGTGAGCACACTCACAGCCCTGAGTCTCCTTCCTTCACAGTCCTTGGACACTACAATGCTTGGACTATTGGGATGGTCTTAGAATTGGCAATAAAATCTTCACACAGTGTGTAGTTATGCCCGGCTTATGGAAATGTTAACATTAACTCACTTAGGAGATCTAAGGCTGAACTTTCCAACCAATTCACTGTAGGACAATTAACGAAAAGAGGTATTACTATCAAAGGAGGTGAAATAAAGGAAAATTTTAGTGAAAATGATTTTATTATACCTCTCACTTAGAAATTGTGCACCACACACTAAAACAAGATTGAAAATACACCTATCAGAAGTCAGATTTTTTAACACATCTTTGGGGCAAAGGCAGTTTATTGAGGCAGAGTGTGTGGATTTGCTGAGGAAGGTGGCGTAAGTGGTACTGAAGTTCGAGTCATAGAGCTTTGTGGGAAGAGGCATAAAAACAAACAGGGTTTTGGGGGTGAGAAGGGGAGGATATGAGAATTGAAGGGGCTCCAAGAGGTAAACCTGCCAGCGCCGGGGGAGTTTCTGAGTGCAGAGTGGGCTACTGATACAGCATATTTTCACACTCCTGATTCAGTCATTTCGTCAGCGCCAGATATTTGGCTAAATGACCCCAGCTAAGGGGAGAAACCTGACAAGGGCTAACAGTGGGGAGCACTGTACAGTGGGGAGCACTCTGAGTGATACACGTGGGAGGTGGTGGAGTCCAAACATGCCTCTAACTCCGACTGGGCGGGTGTCTCAGGAACGCCTGAGCTGAGTCTTAGGGGGTGACCAGAACAATCTGACACTCATTTGCCCTCTTCCAAGGTATGTGTGTCTCACAGGTAATGAGAATGGCTGTCCAAGTGCCAGGCTCATAGGAAGCACTCAGGAGGCATTCATAATTACCATCACCTTTGATCAAGACACATTCTTAGAATTTTGGATCTGGAGGGGATGGAGAGATGCTCAAGTCTGACCTCGTTTCAGTTGCCAGGTGAAGTGACCGACTGGCACTTCTGTCACATAGCCATAGCATGTCTGCAGCGGTTCCTGGATGTGAGTGTGAGTCAGAAGCACATGGAGGGCTTGAGAAAAAAGATGCTGGGCCCCTTTCCCAGAGGCCCTGATTATTCACTAGGTCTGGGCAGGGCCTGAGAATCTGCATTTCTAGAGGTGCCGGCGATGCTGATGTTGCCAGGGACTTTAAAACGACCACTCTGCAGCATGCTATCATTCACCTCGGTGGACGGCTCTTGCAAATGGCTAATAAAACATCAGATGGTTGGTAATTTTACAATGGACATTGATGAATTTGACCTTGGAGGCAACTCACTGTAGTGAAGAAAGGCTACCCAGAGGAAAGGGCCTGAATTTTTCCACCGGTGCGGTGAGCGGTGAAAATTTTAGGAAGGTTGTGATTGAGGAGGAAGCTATTTACTTGTCTGCAAGCTCCCGTATCCCGACGTTGGTGACAGAGCAAAAGATAAAGCACCCAGCATTACCCAATGTGGCTGGGGAGTGATTAATACTCAGAGCTTCTCAGCAGAAACGGTGGGCATGCAAGATGCAATTAAGATGATAAACAACCCTGAGAAGCAGCTCTTAGCAACAAGGTGGGGACGCCAAGCTGGTGAGGACAGCTACTGCTTGTCCCTTGCTCTGCAGAAAGGGCTTACGAGATACAGGCATGGGGTCCTGAGGTTCAGGATTCTGCCAGGCTCGTCAGGACAGGGAAGAAAGGTAATTGGAAAGCCTATTTTCAGGACGTGGGTGTTCCTTTGTCTCTCGCGCTGGAGGGTGGAGGCCCCGGCAGTCAGGGATAACGAAGTTGAGGAGGATTTCAGTGGGTGGTGGGCGGAAAAAGCCATTGCAATTTGGTTTAAATTCAGACTGTGTCTGGCTTTGTTAGTAATGGATAGAAGGAAATAAATAACTCGAAAAAGTACTCAGTGTGATTCATAAGTCTTGTGTGAAATTCTAAGGCAGCGCAGGTTACACACACAGGACCGCTCTGTCATGTGGGAAAGTCATTTCCAGTGCCTTTGCCTCCCCACTCTGCTCCCCTCTGCTCTCTGGACCCCCTGATCCCTCTCCAGGGCCACGTAGAAGCCCCTACACACCACAAAAATTCTCCTTACTTCAGCAAACTGTTCTATAATAAATTAACTCGATTCATACCAAATGACCAAATGGTGATTTAATGCATCGGCCTAGGTCAATAACCTAACGCTAATAAATAATCCTGGACCTCTAATCCTTTGGGGTGGAAGGGAAGCAGAGAGGTGGAGAAGTAGAGCCACAAGTGTATATCCTACCGCACACTCAACCCCTCTGCTCGGGTGACCAGTGTGCCCCTCACTTCACTTGGCTAAATCTGAACTCTACTTCTGCCCGTTGCCCAACCCCAACATGCTCCTCTGCTAGTCTTCTCCATTGCCACCCACTGGCAACGATCTACCACCAAAATAGATTCTAATTTAACCACCACTCACCTCCACGCTCCCAACTTAGCCCAGGCCACCAGCATCCCTTGTTCAAATATGGCAGCCTCCCATGGACCCCCTACTCTCTCTCTCTCTCTCCAGCCAGTTGTGCACAGAGCAGCTGGAGGGATCTTATTTATTTATTTATTCCTCTGACCTCAACTCTCTGATGCCTTCCCCTAATAAACGGGCCTAAACTCCAGTGTTCTTACCACACCTATTGGGCCCTACAGGATCTGACCCCTGCCCAGCCTTCTCCCTCTCACCCACTCACCCTGCTCTGGCCACATGTCTTTCCCTGCTCTGTGAACACCCTTGTCTTATTTCCATCCCAGACTTTGTGCTTGTTTTCTCCTCTGACTAGAATTCTTTCCCAAATCTTTGTACAGCCTATCTCCCCATTTCTTTCATGTCTTTGCCAGATGTCACCTCCACAGAGAGAATTCCCCTGACACCCTACTCGCCACTGCCCCTTGAGCTCTCTACTTCCTCCTACTCCCTTTTTGTCTTTTTAAAAAAATATATTTTTATTGACTTCATAGAGAGGAAAGGAGAGGGAGAGAGAGATAGAAACATCAGTGATGAGAGAGTCGTTGATTGGCTGCCTCCTGCATGCCCCCGACTGGGGATCGAGCCTGCAACCCGCGCACATGCCCCGGGAATTGAACCCCGATCGCCTGGATCCTAGGTTGATGCTCAACCGCTGCGCCACTCCCGGCCAGGCTGTCGTTTGGGAATCATGTACACTGGCTTGCTAGTGTACTTCTTGTCTGTCTCCCCCTTAGAATGTCTTGCTCACAGCTGTACCCATAGTGAGAAGAATGCTGTACCCACAGCTGTACCATAGTGAGAATAGTGCCTGGCACATAATAGATGCACAGAAATATTTGTTGGAGGAGGAGTGCTATTTATTAAGTGTCTGGCAGATAGGTTTTCAGGGCTGTGCGTGCATTGGCTCATTTGTGCAAGTCACAACTCTGTGAGGCTGGCCCCACGGGCACCATTTTACATGGGAGGTAATGAAAGCTCAGAGAGGCTGTGTAACTTGTCCAGGATGATGCCTCTATGAAATGTTGCAACTGGGACCAGACCTTCGGTCCTTCTGGGGTCCCCTGGCAGATGAACAATGTTTTAGGGCCAATGAGCTAGTTATTATAGTAATAATAACTAGCACTTATCAAGTGCCTACACTGTGGCAAGCACTTTATCTTCTTTTTAATCTTTCTAACAACCCTTTGAAGAAGTTATTTATTATTATTCCCATTTTGTAAAAAGAGGAAAAACAGGAGGCCCAGACAAATTTAGGAACATTCTCAAGGTCATTTGTTCAGTAAGTGGTGGAAGCAGAATTTGAAACCAGATGGTTGGACTCCAGAGCCCTGCCCCTTGTAACCTCTGCTGCTCCCTGCCACAGTCGCCCACACCCTGTCTCCCCTGCCTGGGGTCTGTGCACACGCCAGCATGTCTCTGTCCCTCATTCCCCTGCCTTTCCTCCAGGAGGGCTCTGCCTCTGCCTTATTCTTGTCAGTATCTAAAGGATCTAGGAGAATGTTGGCCATTGAGTGGAAAGTAGTGTGTGTTGAATAAATGAAGGGAGCAGTGAAATTTCAACAGGGAATTTTTCCACCATCACATTGTTTAACATTTCCTATTTGGGCCAGTGGGTCTTTAACAAATGGTAACCACCACGAATGCCTGATGTTAAAAGAGTTATCCTGTCATTTTTTAGTATAGGAGCACCAAACATGTTTATATTTATGAGAGAGAAAGCTTTTCCATCATGGAGAACTCTGTCACTCTGTTCTTTCTAGTACATTTTAGAACCTGGAAAGGATAGAGCATTAAAGAGGACCAATGGAGCAGACGCAGGGCTGGAACAAACTGAGGAAAGTGCTGTACATTCGCATAAAGAAAGCATGTATCAATGTGTGTATATACACAAATGTCCATGGACAGTGTTTGTGTGCATGTTGTATGTGTATTATCATTCAGGGTCTAGTTGGGAAACAGAATCCACATGAGTTAATTTAACAAAGAGAATTTATTATAAGGAATTGATTAAACATCTGTTGAAGAACAGAAAAAGCAAAAAGGAGACATTGATGTACCACACAGAGTTAGCACAGAGATCATCACTATAGGAAGCCCCTGAAACCTGGGGGAACAAAGGGTAGAGAAAGGTTAAAGCTTACAAAACCCAGAAGCTTGGGTGGGGGCTCCCATGGGTGACAGACCTCTGAGGAGAGGTGTATCTGACTGCTGCTGGTACCCCAGAAGCTTGGAGGAGGAGCCTCTGGAGCTGGGACTCAGGCCTCTGGGGGTGGGTGCTGCCCAGTAGGTGCAAATCACCTACAAGGAGAGATGAGGGTTCCATGAGCAAAAGGAAGCTGGCAATTGGAACTGTGGTCAAAACCAACCTGCTGGTGCCAGAATGAAGGGCTGTCCCTGGGGTAGTGCAGATGGGAATAGCAAGTCCCTTTCTCCTCTGGCCTTTGGGTCTTCATCCAGTTCCTCCAACAGGTGGAGCCTGATAGGGAGGCAGCTGGCAGAGCATAAAGTTTGCCAAGTTCTGGCCCTGGTACCACTGATCAAATTGTAGAAGGAAGTTTAGGGCTGAGAAACAACACTTAACAGACAAAGGCCCTTCACCATGGGGATTACCCTTGCACACCCTTTGCAGGAGGGTCGACCTTAATTTGGACTCAGAATGTGCACAAAGATACTTAGCATTGACCTCACTTGAAGGTTCTATGTCAAAGAATACCTTTAGCTACTCTAGTCCTTGAGAAGATGTGTCTATCTGTTCTTTACTCTCAACAATATGACGCTTATTCAGTTAAATAACAGTAAAATAGCTAACATTTGTTGATTATTGTGTTACATAATATTTATAAATATTGTCCTCATTATAACCATTTTCAAGTGACCAATATTTTAATATGTGGATGAGAAACTAAGGCACATAGGAATTAGGCAATTGATCGGATAGTATAAGTTTATATGTGGCTAAGGTCCAGAACCTGTGCTCTTATCTTTTCTACATTATTGTATCTAATCACTTACTGCCCAGATCTGGATCTTTAGACCAGGAATCAGCTGACTTAGGAACTAGGACAGAGTTATGATTAGAACAAGTGCTTTAGAAACAGAGGAAGCTAGTTTAAGATGGAGTTACTTGCCCAGCCAGTGTGGCTCAGTTGGCTGAGCATCGTCCCATGCACCAAGAGGGTCCCTTGCATCAAGAAGTTGCCGGATCCATTCCTTGTCAGGGAACATGCCCAGGTTGTGGGCTCGATCCCTAGATGGCAGCTGATCAGTGTTTCTCTCTCATCGATGTTTCTATCTCTCGCTCGCTCTCCCTCCACCTCTCTCTCTAAAAATCAATAAAAACATATATAAAAAGAAAAAAATTGAGCTACTATCCTTGCTGAATGGGTGGCATGGACAAATGTATTAACTTTACTAAGCCTTAGTTTCCTCATCTTGAACATGAAGATAAAGATAGTATTTGCCATAGAGGTTATTTTTTGAGGATTAAATGAGATAATTCATGTAAATCACTTAGTATCATTTGTTACACACAATTGTTAATAAATATTTTAAAAGTTATTGTCATTGTTTTCCAATGTGAAATTGAGAAATCTTTTGTGTAGTATCTGAGAAAGGTGGTGGGTCCACTTCTAAGCTGAATTACTAGCCAATGTTTGGACCCTTGGGCAGCTCCAGCCTCACAGGCCCCATGATCATAGAGGAGCTGGAGGCTGAGGCCACTGCCAGGTAGGAAGGGCAGAAGTGTGGCCAGAAGCAGCTGAGGGGCAGGCATCTGTGGCAGGTCAGATTTGCAAGACAGAGAGTGGCAAGGCCTGGTCAAGACAGCAAATGGCTCCATCTGTTATTGTCCAGTCTCAGCATATGCTCTCCTGGCTTTTCCCAGAAGTTCTGGAGACTCTAATCATAAGTCCACTTGCCTGCCAGATGTAAAAACCTGGCAACAACCACAGCACATTCCTGAAGGTCATTGCAGGCTGGAAGATTGTAGGTCAGTTTGCCAGATGCACACTCTCCTAGAGAAGCTCAGGCTTTCGGCCTACCTACATTCTCAGTTATTACTTCTGCCTATCGTGATCATAATGTATACAAATTATTATACAGTTATTTCTCAGTTATTACTTCTGCCTGTCATGCATTCACCTGATACCTGCCTTTAGCAACACACACACACACACACACACACACACACACACGCACACACAGTGGTATGCTGAAGCTGGTTTGTACTGGCTAGCAAGAGCCTGTCACTAAATTTTCAGAAATTTTGCTAGTTAATTGACATCAATCACAGCAGAAATATTTACACCATGGAAATTCGCAACCATTACAAATAAATCTAGGTTTTCTCCCCTCCCTACCCCGTGCCCCACAAGAGCTGATTTATGAGCCCACACTGTACCCACCATTCACTCTTGAGCATGACTTGTCTATGCCACACTCCCCTAAACCACGCTCCTCCCACCAGCTCATTGCCTGTTACTGAGACTTTGCCCAGGTCCTTGTGATCCCAGTGTGGCACAGACAGAACCCTAGATGTGGCAACATCCAATAGAATAACAAAAAACCCTGCACATCCCAGGGGACTCACTGCTTTGTTTAGTATCAAGTTTCCTTATATCTGAGACAACTCCTATCAAAATAGAAGAAATAGGCCATTTCACACATTAATTATCTCAGACTGCAAACCTAATGGAAAGATTTCAGAGGTCTTCCTATTGAATAAATAAGCCCTGTCAATGTCCTATATAAAAGATTTTGGAAAGATAAGAGTCTAAATAACAGTCCCCAGTAATATTTTAATTGAGATGATGCTGTGTGACAAAATAAATTCCATCCATGACTTTTCGTTGGATCCTGTGCGGCCTTTGCCCCCATTTCCTGGCAGATTCATCTTGCTGAACATCTTGTGGAGAATGTGAGAACCATTCCTTTTTTTCTCTGTCATGCTGCAGTCTGAATCTCATGAATTTATTTTCCTTAAAATAAAGTGTGCTGCATATTCTGATCACTTCTTGCTTCAATTACATTTGCTTGCTTCACTCCTCTTTTAAAAGCTCTGCATATTTTCTCTTTCTTACCCTTTTCTATAGTCTTGATCCATCAGTGAAAAATTATTGCTTTGACCTTCAGGTTGACAACAGCCAGTGAACTATCAAAGGGATCAAGGATGTTGTCATTTCCATGAGTATAAGTACATGGATATAGTTGTTTTTCTATTCTTGACACCATCTTTAATGGTTTTAAGCCAAGGCAGAGAATTTAGGAATGTCCTAAAAGATAGTCACTGACTAAGACAACTTGGGAGAGTAACAGGCAAACACTCCTGTCCATTCACATGTTAATCCAAGTCACTGACATTTATGTAGTTTGTTATGTACTAAGTCAGCCGATAGGCTCTGAGGCTCTTGAGGTCCTCGACCTCAAAGAATTTATTTATCCAGTAGGGGAGATAGACAGGCAAGCAAGTAAACACATTAGGGTCTGATATGTACTGCATATAGGCATGAACAGAGCACACAGATAGAAAATAGTAAAGAAGGGATGACTAGTGAGTTGAGGAATATATTCATTCCTGTTGCTGCTATGACAAATTACCACAAACTTGGTGGCTTAAAACAACACCAATTTATTCTCCTATAGTTCCAGAGGTAAGAAGTCCAAAATAAGTATTATGGCGCTAAAATCAAAGTATTGGCAGGGCTGATTCTTTCTGAAGTCTCCCTGGGGAGAATTCACTTCTTTGCCTCTTCTGTCTTCTAGAGGCTGCCACATTCCTTGCCTGGTGGCCACATCACTCCAATCTCTGGCTCCATCACCACATGCCTTCTCCTCCTCTGATCTCCTGCTTCCTCTTATAAGAAGTTTCATGATTATGTTGGGTCCATCCAGATAACCAGGATAATAATCTCTTCATGCCAAGAGCCTTAACTTAATCACACCTGCAAGTCCTTTGTAGCTGTAAGGTAATGAATTCACAAGTGTTGGGAATGTAAACATCAACATTCAATTGCCACAGGCAGGGAGGTGGCAAATCCAGTGAAACTTCTCCCAGGTGTCAAGCAGAGAAAGGCGGAGCCATCTGCTGTCCTGACCAGGCCTTGCCACTCTCTGTCTTGCAAATCTGACCTGCCACAGATGCCTGCCCCTCAGCTGCTTCTGGCCACACTTCTGCCCTTCCTACCTGGCAGTAGCCTCAGCCTCCAGCTCCTCCATGATCATGGGGCCTGTGAGGCTGGAGCTGCCCAAGGGTCCAAACATTGGCTAGTAATTCAGCTTAGAAGTGGACCCACCACCTTTCTCAGATACTACACAAAAGATTTCTCAATTTCACATTGGAAAACGACAATAACTTTTAAAATATTTATTAACAATTGTGTGTAACAAATGATACTAAGTGATTTACATGAATTATCTCATTTAATCCTCAAAAAATAACCTCTATGGCAAATGCTATCTCGGGGCATAGTGCAGGAATGGGGCATGTCTTGCAGTGCCCAGTCCCATACCCTCTGGGGTACTATCCCACAGAGGCTGCTCCCCAGCAGAGCCGGGGATTAGGGTGGTGAGAGAGCCACTGCAAAGCTCAAATGTCTGTGCTCTTTCGAACAGCTCTTCTTAATTGCCATATTACTTTTAAATTTTACCCAAACACTTCATTTGTTCTTCTTGTGAGGTGGGATTGCAATGATTGTAAAAAAAGTCAGAAAAAATGTTTTCTTAAATATTAAAAAAAAAATTATTTATTTACTTTTAGTATTTAAAAAATATTTATTAAAATCTAGTTTTAAATTTATTAAGCAAAAAAAGGTATATTTAAACTCATATTTACATGAATAAAGGCAAATGAAAGATTAGAAGAGAAATAATATTTCAATTTTACATTAAAACTGAATATCCAAGGAAAGTTTTGCAACAAATCAAGATATCCAGCATAGAACTAATCATCTCTTTTAGATGATAAAGAAATGATTCAAATGCCTACAAAGAAACAGAGCTTTAAAATAGCCTGCTTCAGAACGCAATCATCAGAAGTATTGTCCTGTAGATGGATGAACAGAAAAGATCGTGGTGAACCTGCTGTGTGAACAGGACACCCATCATAGTCTATTCTTTTTCCTTTTCTTAAAATGATAAGTTTTGAAATACCTGGTTTTGAATAGGCATTTTCAAATTCATTAGCACGGAGTTCTCATAACTTTATTATAACTAGTTATTGGTCATAGGAATAATTCACATTCATGGTAAAACAATTGTAAAACAAAAAATGAAAAGTGAACCCTCCCTTCAAAGAATGAAGTAAAATGCTGCATAATCTCAGCACCCTGGGTTAATTACTATACAAAATTTGGGTACATTACCTTCCAGTCTTCTTTCTATTATTGTTTTTAGGGTCATAACATATATTGAGTTCTTTGTATTAGCTTTTCCTTAGTTAATTTTTAACATTTTTCTTTGTCATTAAATTTTTTTTAGAAACATAAGTTTTAATGATGACATTGTAGTTACTTAGCCATTCCCCAATTCTTGAACATTTTTTGTTTAATATTTACAATTATAAAAATACCATGATGAGTATTCTTATACAAAGATCATTGAGTGAATCTTGGTTGTTTTCTTAGGATAAATTTCTAGAAGAATTGCTGCATCAAATGGTTTGAAGAGATTTAAGTCTTCTGATGTAATGAATGTCGCTTGGGTCTTTTTAACATGTGGACACATGTGAAGTCACAGATTCACAGCCCTAGGTGTGCTTTTAGAGTTAAATAGCTTCAATAAGACCTTAAACCCTACTGGCTTAAAAAAAAAGACCAGCTAACATGGAGGAGCAATGCAGATCAAAGTTCTCCAGCAGTGAGTCCGCCCAAGTCATCAAGAGACTCACCTGCCGCCAATCTGACCTGAGCTCCTGCGCCTTTTCAAGAAGTAGCCAGAATTCACAAGTCAGGAGGAACTAGGCTCTGTGGGCAAAGGGGCTGTAAACTGGGTTGTGATCTGTCTTTTACCAAACCTCATGGCCCTAAAGACTTGCACTGATGCACATTTTCAAAATGTAAAAAGTAATCAATTCAACATTCAAAAAAAAGGGACAGCTTTTACCAGCCTAAGGGCCCCTTCCCTTACTTGAGTAGCTGCAGTTACTTGAGCTCCCGTATAGGTTTTTTCCCTTCTCTAGCATATCAGGGAATTTCTAGGGGTGCCTCATATTGGTTGGTGGTCCTTTAGACACATGGGTACCCTCACTACTAATGTGCCTTGAGGAGTGCTGTTGAGCAGCTCCCCATGGGTCTGGGCTGCTGGTGCTTACCTTCCCTCCTGCCTATTTTATATTTACAGAGGGCCCACTTATAGAGATTTTTGGGCGGTGACACCTTCACACTAAGGATCTCTAGTCTCAAATGTAGCCTTTTTTTCTCCCTAGAACATTCCAGGTGACTGGATCTGGACAGGTCCAAGTACTTGTGCACTTGCCAATGTGCTTGAAATTGCTACCTTCTCCATTTGGAGAGCCTGTTGCCTAATAAGTCTGTCTGACTCTTCTTGGAAGATTTACTCCCCAGGATACTGTGTTTCTTCTTAAAACTGAATTTCAGATGGTCTTATGTAAGTTTATCAAACATGTCTAACCTTCACATGACGACATAGTTCTGGATAGTTCCAGGATAGCTTCTAGCCTCCCCAGAAAATTACTGAACTTAAATAACTATCAGTGGAAAAGGGTGTTTCTGGGGATATTCTAATCTCCGAGCCAGCCAGGAGGGATTTTCTCTATAGTAGGTATGTGTGAAAAAATTGTCCTTAAGAATGGAAGTGTCCATTGACATTTCCAACACAAGCACCCAGTTTAGCTAAGCACCACCAACATTAGATACCATCATCATCATCATCACACACATTAGGGTTTTGTTAATGTAGAAGAAAAAAAATAGCACCTGGTGTGGGTTTGGTTTTTGGTATTTTGTTATTAGCAAATTTGAATGCTTGTTTGAATATTTGCTGTCTATTTGGTTTTCTTCATTTGGCAATTATCTGTTCCTTTCTTTTGCTTAATTTTTAAAATCATGAAATAGAAATCCTTTCCTTATTGACTTTTATGTCTTAAGGATGTTAATTAACCATCTGTTCATCAGGAGCCCTGAAAAGAAAATTTCCCTCCACAGCTCAATTACCAAAACTGCATCATATGCTCATGACATCACTAGTCAGAGGCAAAGGCCACCACTGTGACTGGCTTCATTCAGTCAGCACTTGGCCCTGAATCTCATGGGGGAGGAGCAGATAGTAAACAAAATGGGGGCTCTCTTAGCAAGGAAGAATGGGGGAATGACCTTTGGATTTGCTTCCAACAGTATCTGCTGCACCATGACTTTCATATATAAAATTCTAGTTTTAAAACAAAAAAATAGCATGTCTGTCTGACATCTTTCTCAGAGCAGAGGTCATGATATCAGGGAAGGCTATTTATTGCTAACATGAAAACCCTAGCAAAGGTGCCTGAACCTTATTGGGGGTCAGAAGGTTGATTTCTCAGCTGCAATAGACTGATCCTGCCACACAGCTCATACTCTGCAAACTTAATAGTCAGAGACATTAAAATTAAGGAGTCTGAAAACATTTTCTTTTCTTCTATCAACTTCTTAAAATTCCTCAAGGACTTCATTTCTCTGAGGGGAGCATGAGGCATATATCTAGTCCTCAGCAAGACCAATTCAAACATCCAAAATGTTCCCCTACTCACTTGGCAGGTGTATGTGTTTCTTAAGGCTGCTGAAACAGATGACCAGAAACTTATTGGCTAAAGACAACACAAATTTATCATCTCACAGTTTTGGAGGTTAGAAGTCCATTTGAAATGGGTCTCACTGGGTTAAGATCAAGGTGTCCACAGGGCTGCATTCCTTAAGTACCTCTAGGGGAGAATCCATCTCTGCCTTTCTCAGCTGCTAGAGGCTGCCAGCATTCCTCAGTTTAGGGTCCCTTCATCTGTCTACAAAATCGGCAATAAAAGGTTGAGCCCTCATATTGTCTCACTCTGTCCTCTTGTGTCTCCTTTTATTTTTAAGAACATTGCAATTACCTTGGACCCATCCCGATAATCCAAGATAATCTTGATCTCATAGTCACCAGATTAGCAATCTTAATACCATTAATTCCCCTTTGTCACATAGCCTGACATAGCCATAGGTTCAGGGGATTAGGATGCTGAAATCTTTTTGGGGGAAGTCATGTTCTGAATGCATCAGGTAGGAAAACAATTCCCTTTTCTTCCTCTATAATCTTGATTTACTGTTACTGTGGCATTTGTAGCTCTCAGAGTATAGTAGTTAAGGCCTCAAAATAATCCTGCTTTGGCTTTCCAGAGGCCATTTCATTAATCTCCCTCTGGGTCCATAAGGGCTGTGCCTCTGGCTTTTTTTTTTTTTTTTTTTTTCTGAAGACACAACATTTGGAATCAGACAAGGAGCAGAAGGATCTGTTCTTCCAGGCTTTTTAGGCCTCCCTGCTCCTAAGCATCAGTCTTTCTACCTGGTCACCCATGACAGAATCTCCGCCCCACCGTGCTCCTGTTTAGGAGTTAGCCTGTGTGTATTCATTCCCCTTTCACATGGCCTCCTTGTCAGAATAAACCCGTCTTGGAGCAGAGTGGGCTCACTTCCTTTGGGCACCTTCTTTCTTTCCCCGTGAGCCTGTGGAAACCACACAGTAGCATGGAGTCAGCCCAGCTCTTGGCTCTGACAGGTACTTTATTTAGAAATTGCCTTAGGTTATTTCAACAGGTAAGAAATGATATCCTTTCCCCCTTTCCCCTCCCTCTTCTTCCTAATCTCATTTGTTACACAATGTGCTTTCTCATCACTTCATGATCCAAAGTAATCACACAGGAAAACAGAGTCCTCAGGTGAGGGGCGCCAGGGCAGCAGAGAGCCCATAAAGAAACAGAAAACAGAAGGACATTGTGCACCGTCCGCCTGCCACACAGGACTCTGCACTTGGCTCTGTGGGTCCTTGGTGGTCTGAGAAACACTAAAGATGTTATTTTCATATTTTTTACTGGTTCAGTATTAGCATTTGGGCCCCAGTAACCTAAAAATGTATAAATAGAAAGCTCAATGAACTCTGACCTTATAACTCAGCCTAAAACTTCTGGATTTTTAAGCGATCTATATTTAGCCAACTATAGATCCTTTTGAGATGGAAAGTAGTCCAGGAAGCCCTATAGTCCTCAGGCCATGTCTGACACCTGACTCTGGATCAGATTGAAGAGAATAAGCATGTTTGAATCATGCTGATTTACTTCTCTTTGCAAAGGAGTGTGTAGTCCTAGCAGAACTATCTATTTGGGGTTCTATAACCCGGGGATAGGGGTAGGCATCTGACCATCCCTAGATGCATTATAATAGTCAGTGACTTTTGAAGGTGCCATGCTCAGCTGCTTGGGGTCTATCTATTTTGTGAAAAACTGAATACAACAAAGAATTTTTTCATAAGCATCTCTGCTTCTTAAATTAAAAACTAAATGAGACAACCCATGGTTTCCAAGAAATCCCAGGCCTCTAGGGCTCCTTTCCAGCTAAACACCAAGGCAGGCACCAGAGGTTCCTTCTACCTTAGACAAGAAACCTGAACGAGGGCTTGAAAGGAAACTGGACCGGGCAGGGCCCGGCGCCTTCCCCCCCCTCCCCACGCCGCGCGGGCACCGCGGGACAGCCCTGCACCGTCAGTCAAAGCTCTCACCAGGCAGTCTTCTCTTACCACCTTTGCGCCTCTCTTCCCATCATGTCATTTCTTAGAGCCCTGTAATTACCGCGGTGCGCATCCGGCTGTCAACAGGATCTTCTAAGTGAAATACAGCTAAATAAATTTCTGTCACGAGGAAGGACTGAAATCAAGAGGGGGTCCACACCAGTCCCTCCCCGGTTCTGCTCTGCCTCTCTCTCCAGGCTGCTTGCTTATCCATTGCAATGCTAATAAGACTTCGTTCCAACAAGGGTAAGAAATGCCTCTTACCTTGCATTTCAAATTAAGACTCTCCCAGGAACCCCTGTGTTTATGGAAGATACGGAAACCAGCACTGAGAAGATGAAGGAAGCTTTCCTTTTGATTAGGTGCTTATGAGAGGGGAGGCTGCCTGCTTGTTTGCTGCACGCAACCTCCCCTCTCATAAGCTAGATTCCTTCCTGTTTTAAAAGCTGATTTATGATTTTGAGGGTCTCTGCGAGGGCTCAGTCTACTGTGCTGTCCTGAGGAGATTACCCCTTTTCCCTGTGTTAGGCAGAGTAATGACCCCCCACAGAGATCTGTGTCCTAATCCCCGGAGCCTGTGACTATGTTAGCATACACAGCAAAAAGGGGATTTTGAAAATGTAACTTAGATTAAGGATTTTGAGTTGGGGAGATTATCTTGGATGACCTAATGGGCCCAATGTGATCATAAAGATTCATACAAGGGGGAGAAGGAGATGGGGAGTCAGAGAGGCAGTGGTGACGGAGGGAACGTTTGGAGGGATGCAATTGCTGGCTAGCGGTCAGGAGGCAGGGAATATAGGAAATACAATAATAAGAGGAAAACTGGAAAAGGCAAGAAAACAAACTCCTCCCTAGAGCCTCCAGAAGGAATGCAGCTCTTCTCCAGCATCTTGATTTCAGCCCAGTAAAGCCATTTTACTGGGACCTCCAGCACTGTAAGGTCATAAAGTGTGTTGCTTTAGGCCACTAAGTTTATGGTAATTTGTAACAGCAGCAAGAGGAAGCTAATGCATTCCCCCAATTAGAACATGCTTTAATTAGGCTCTTTTAGTGGCAAGGATTCAGGGCACCTTAAACAATGAGGCATTTATGCCAAGGAGCCCTGTGCAGAGGGGCCCACCCACTAGGGAGAGCAGGACCTGGGGGTGGCTGGGAACCGCAACAGGAGACCTGGTAGCCTTGGCCTGACGTGGCTCTTTGTGCATCTGTTTATTTTCCCCAGCTGGCTCATCCCCGCACTGTGGTCTCTGCATTGTAGTCTTTACTCCAGGTTTCTGTTTCTTTCAGTTCCTCTCCCTTGAAGCTTTGCCTGGAGAATGGTGCATCAAGGTCACTGCCCTAATCCAGAACATTCCTTCAGCTTCAGATTTCTCTGTTATCTGCTCCAGTCTCTCAGCATGTCTTATTTCACCATCCTAAGGGAGAACCTGATTGGCCCAGCCCAGTTTATCAAATTGGACCACGTCATGGGCTACCGGTCAGCCTAAGTAGGTTGCCCTTATACCACATGCCACTCCCAGTCCAATCAGCCATGGTCAGGGGGTCAGAGTGATGGGCAAGAATTGTGGATGCCTAAGAGCTATGTCTTTACTGGGGCATGGCTGCCCGTGGGGGAGGGGGCAGCAGATGGAGAGGTGACTGATAGTTATTGAAGCCAATTTAGGGCATGAATATTACCCAGGAAGTTGATTTTCTTTCTGAATCCCAAATGTAGGAACAACTTCAAATGGAATCTGTTATTGATCAATTATAAGGAGCTTTCGAAGGCATCCAGTTCAGCCACCTTCCCTTCCTCCCTCTCTCCCTCCTTTGCTGACTTTCCAGGCAAGAATGAATATCCATTTTGTGCCCCTCGGGAGGGAGCTGGGGTTTGGTGAGGCAGATGCACAATAAGGTAATTCTAGTTGTAGGGTCTGGTTAATGGCATTAAAGGCCTAGTCAGGAAGGCTCGGGGCCAAAGAACAAAACAAAACCTGCAAATAATATCTGTGAAGCACCTACTATGTGCCAGGCACTGTTTTAGGCACTTGGGCTATACCTGTAAACAAAACAGCGGCCACATGGAGCTGTCATTCTAAGAAGGAGAGGAAAACCAAATAATCAGGTTCTCCTTGCAGAAGCTGGCTGTTTGTTCAGTGCCCAGTCCTGGGTACCAGGAGGAGAGCTAGACCAGCCCATGGAGTGTCAGAGGAGTAGAGAGCAGATACCAACAGGGATCGGGCCTGGAGAGAGGTCAGGGCAGGTGTCAAGGAGGCTAGCGCTGGGGCCTAGGGATAGTGGTGCTACAGGTGGCAGGGCTCCATCCTGAGGGCACCTCGTCACAGGCATTATGGAGAAGACCAAGCCAGCTGGGGGATTATGGTAAAGGAGTCCTGGCCGTGAAGATTAAGGTTTGGAAATAAAATCTCTGCCTTCTGAGAACTGGTTGTAGTACTGGGAAGTTTAGAAAGCATGGCTGTGTGAGGACAATGCAAGTACTGGGCTAAAATTTGGGGGCTTGGTTTCTGGGGAATTAGACAAGAATCCAAGCTGGGGTCAGAGTGAAATCAGCAGCAAGACCCATTTAGCAACAGGACTCTGAGCTGCTGACTTGAGTCCCTTCTCAGTCTGGAGTGGGGCAGAGCTTAGAAACACACGCACCAGGCCTGCAAGCCCACTGGTTTCAGCTGTGCTAGCGAGACGATGCAGGGCAGGGACCAAGGCAGGTGCTTCTAATCAGCTTCTATTTCACACTGGGATCCTTCAATCCGGCCATTAATTCTGGTCACAACCCTGCTCTTGCAGCCTGGATTAGAGGGGTGTTTGCTTTCCTCTGGCCTAATTCCCCATCTACCCCCATTTCTGGTTTTTATCATTTCAGACCTCTGTCGATATGGTGTGTACACACACTCTTCTTAGTGCTGTCTGGGAAGTGGAACCTAGCTACTATTTTTTAAAAAGTTTGTCCTTATTGCTTTCAGAGAGAGAGAGAGCGAGAGAGATAGAAACATTAATGATGAGAGAGTCACTGGTCGGCTGCCTCCTGCATGACCCCCACTGGGGATCGAGCCTGCAGCCCTGTCATGTGCCCTGACCAGGAATCGAACAGAGATCTCCTGGATTGTAAGTCAATGCTCAATGGCTGAGCCACGCCGGCCCGACCCTAGCTACTATTTATAATGCACCCTGGAGTCTGGAGCCTAGGACAATGGATTTGAAACATGGCTTCTTAGGAAGCTGAGAAATTCTTGTTGACTTACCTTATTTCCAGTCATAATGTATTTCCATCCTGGCCAGTCACCTACCACTCACTTAGATCAAATGTAATGTGAAAGATTTTTAAAAATTGAAAATGTATGTTGATTTATTTTTAGAGAATTCATTGCTTTTGTCTTCTGTTCACATAAACTACACATCATTTCCTGTTCTTGGGAAGGGTGATCTCTTTTTCCTTAATACCAGAAATCCAAATTTCCCATCAGATAACGTTGCTTGTCTTTTTTTATTTTGAACAGACACTCTAAGGGGTCTTAATTATTTTTGTTAATGCCCTGTGACCCTGATTCTTCTGCCTATCCTCTATAGCATGACTTCTATCCTTTTGTGATGCTGGGGTTTCTGATCTTACTGAAGGGATTTTTGAAACTTCTTTTCATTGGGCATCCCCCCGTGATCCCAAGCAGAGGTATCCAAGGATTTTTTCTTTTACATTTATGAGTTTTGAGAGCATAGTTTTTGTTGTTGTTTTTTTCAGATTTCAGATTTCCCCTAAATTGTACTAGTTTCCAATCTGGGGGCTCTGTTTCTCTTAGCAACTCCAATTTCAATCTGCAAAGTTCTCCTTTGTGTGTGCCCTTTTGCATGTGGAGAATTAACGGTTTTTGAGAGGAGGCAGAGGGAGGATCTGCTCTTGAGTTTGCACTGTGTTCCTTTTGATTATGTTTTTGTCTCAAGCTTTTTATTTTTATCCATCTCAGAGGTTATTATGACCTTCAGACAACTGCAAGTGGAGTCAAAGATGTCTTTTATTACTTTTCTTCCATTTTCTTTATCTGAAAGATAGCCTGAACACATTAATATGCTATATTTACCATTGTTCTATAAAAATAAGCAACCCCCACCCCCATCTCAATAGAGTGGTCTGTCTGTACTTGTCTAGAGCCAGACATAACGGGCATTTCTTTTCTAAAGGAATTAGAAATTCTTTGATGAGCTAGAGATGGTTCCATAGAGATTAGCACTGCTCTGTCCTGCCTCTATAAGTAAGCCTCACCTTCTACTTGCTCTCTTCTTTCTTGTGTGTGTGTGTTTTAATACTATATGTATTTCTAGATAACTCTTATTTTTGCATTCTTTCCTACCCTGAGAACTGTGCACATTTGAAATTGACTTGGAATTCAAGAAAGGGCTGTGTTTTGGATACAGATTTTCCTCTTAGCTCCTCTTCCTAGAGATAGGTGAGTTGACTCTACATACTCACCCACTGACCACAGACTGTTCCCTTGTCCTTTCAAGGCTCATTTTTGCCGTTTCACAGAAGGGAAGAAAACATTACTATGCTGTTCAGACTCATCGAAGAATAGGAAGCTATTAACTGCCTTCTCGTTCTACAGGGTTGGGGTCAAATGAGATAGCAGAGTGGCAAATATAAAGCTTTATGGAAGAGGGTATGGTATGGTGTTATTAGAGTATATATATTATTATAGTATTATGCATGTTTGTTACAGCACGGCTTTCTTTGTATATACTTTCCTCCCATTTTTCTTACATTTTAGGAGTCTGATACTCAACTTTATCTTGGAAGGGTATGAGCTATATTAGAAAGAACACAAAGTTAAGAATTAGGAGACTCAAGTACAAATCCTGGCTCTTGAACTGTAGTGTGCCATATACATTTTGGCTATTATTGCTACTTTTAATAACAATAGCTAGCAGTTTATTGAGTGCCTACCATGGGGTAAGTATTTGTACATATATTGGCTCATTTATTCTTTTTTTTTTTTTAATCCTCACCCCAGGATATTTTTTTCATTGATTTTTAAAGAGTAGAATGCAGGGAGAGAGAGAGTGAAACATCGACATGAGAAAGACACATGGATTGGCTGCTTCTTGCATGAACCCCTGCCGGGCCTGGGGATAGAACCTATAACAGAGGTACATGCCCTTGACTGGGAACTGAACCCATCACCCTTCAGTCTGTGGACTGATGCTCTAACCACTGAGAAAACTGTCCAGGGCTCATTTATACTTTAAGGGTATTACTATCATTACCCTCATATAACAGGAGAGGAAGTCAAGGTTTAGAAGGGTGACTCACCCAACATCATGATACCTCTAAGTGGTATTTGAACCCAGATTTGTATAATCCCAGAATGCCTACTCTTTACCACCAAACCTCATAGCTTTTTCTAGCATTAATGATAACTATAATAAGAAGTAATACATGCAGGTAAATGCTGCACAATCATCTACTTCATCCCACTCAAAACTGGTAGAACCAATCATTTAACTTTGGAGCCAAAATGAATGATCACTTAGTCCATCCTCAATTTACAACTGACGAAACTAAAGTCCCAAGAAAGGAAGTGCCTGCCTTTTGCAAGCTGACAGTAACTCCAGACCTGACACCTGGACTTCAAATAATCTTGACTATATGTGAGCTCCATTCCCTGGTTTCTTCTCATTCACTGTGCAATTGATTGCCATATTATGTATTCCCCTTTCAGGGACCACAGATTTCATACCTTAGATGGAGGCCATGGGCTCACATGGTTTTAAAGAAGGAAATCATGCCTGATCTTGACAAGTTCTGCATTTGACTCAGGTTTGCCAGGTGGGGTGACTTCCAACCTACTTTTCCAAGTTACAGTTTCCTGAAGGGAATAAACTCCCTGCATATTGTCTCCCTTTATTGCCTCACTGGGCCTCTCGTGTCGCTCTGCCTGTTTCTACTACAGTCTTCATGATGAGACTGACACTGACACTGACACTGACACTTAACATCCAATATATCAAAGGCCTGTGGTTCATGAATCTTTGTATCAGATGAAATACCATCTGCTGCGAGGAACAGAATCTGGAAACCCAGACCTAATGGGATTTATTACCAAATAAACCTAGAAGTCTGAGAGGATGGGGATTTTATGATGGTCAGTTAATTGACTCCACAACATGATTAAGGACCCATGTTCTTTCCACCTTTCTGACCTTAGTCAGTGTGTCACTTAGTTTCCTTCATGGTTTCAAAATAGCTATAGTAGTTCTAGGCATCCCATACTCACAATGGCCAATGTCCAGAGACAGAAATGAGACAATGGCAAAGAAGCTGGTCCCAGGAATCACCCCTTGCTCACTGGCCAGATTAGGGTCATATGTCACTTTCTAAGTCCATCTCTAGTAAGGGAATGGAATTACTATTATTGGTATAAACTAATTAAGATGTACCTTCTTGGGCATTAGATAGGGCCAGCCTTCCCGGAGGTCTTATAGAGGAAAGTGGATTTTTGATGAACATTTGGGTTCTGATGGCAAGGGAGAAGGCAGAATGGTGACTGATTAGGCCTCTTGATATGCTATTATACTGAAATAATTTTTAAACTAAAAAGTCAAGCACCTTTGCATTAGGTAATTTGTCATTTTTATTTGTTTATTTATTTATGTTTAAAAAATATATCTTTATTGATTTTAGAGAAGGGAAAGGGAGAGAGATAGAAACATCAATGATGAGAGTCATTGATCCGCTGCCTCCTACACGCCCCCGACTGGGGATCAAGCCCACAACCCGGGCATGTGTCCTGACTGGGAATCAAACCTTGATCTCCTGGACCCTAGGTCGAGGCTCAACCGCTGAGCCACACCTGGCCGGGCTGTCATTTTTCTTTACCTAATTATATCAAAAATCTCTGCTAGAAAATTAAGAAAATTTTACTATTAAATTAGGAAAAAAAATTGAAATACCCTCACTCATTAATGACAATGCTATAAATGACATTCAACCTTTTGGAAAGTCTTTTGGCAATATGTATTGAGATGCAAAAATATTCTTGTGACCTAGTAGTCCTACTTCTGGGTAGCTCGTCTAAGGAATCAACCCAAATTAAGGAAAAAACTATCAACATGAAGAATTAATTCCAATATTATTCAGGGTAACAAAAATTTAGCAACAGCTAAGTGGGAAGTGCCATGGCATAGTAAAAAGGCCTTGACTTGGAATCTAGCAAACTTATGTATAGACCTTGCTTTATTGCTTACTTGGGGCAGACCATTGAACTTCTCTGAACTTGTAACTGATCATATATTTGACTTATAGGATTGTTTGAAGATTTAAAAAGATACATACAGAACCCTAGATATGTAGTAGGCACACAATAAGTGGTACACACACACACACACACACCATCTAAAACCAGAAGAATCAAAATTATCTCCTTCATAGACTTATAATCCATTAAATTTTATATTAAGACTGTTAGCCAGCAGAGAAACTTGGTTGTATAATAATTGAAAATAGAAAATCAGTATACAAAATTACCACTAAATTAAAAAAAATCATATGCATTGAAAAAATCTTCCAACATCCTAATAGGGTCATATTAGGCTTAACGGAATAATGAGTAATTACATTTATAAATTATAGTACATTTATAGTGGAAATATTTTTAACACGAACATTAAAAATTTTAACTGATGGCTCTTTAATATTTCCTTTTTCTTTTCTATGAACATATCTGCATAAAATTCCATTTTTGGAGAGTGACCTGGTCTAGATGTTTCCAAGATTAAGCTTTGTTGCCCAGCCGGGCGTGGCTCAGCGGTTGAACGTCAACCTAGGATCCAGGCGATCGGGGTTTGATTCCCGGTCAGGGCACATGCCCGGGTTGCAGGCTAGGCAGCTGATCAATGACTCTCTCATCGTTGATGTTTCTATCTCTCTCTCCCTCTCCTTTCCTCTCTCTGAAATCAATAAAGATATATTTTTTTAAAAAAAGATTAAGCTTTGTTATCACCTTTTCTGCATCAGTTGATATAGTTTCATGTTTTTCTAGGATAGTTTTCTTCTGCCATTCTCCCCTTGCTGGCTTTCTTTATGCACATTGGCCTCATGTTGTTAGTGTAATTTTACCCCTCCTGACATTCTTCTGTCAATATTTTCTGTTGGCCTCTTATGCTGCTCTGTACCGACTTTGTCTGTTAAATTGCTTTGCATTGATTCTACTTCTCACCATCTTCGTCAAGTCTTTTTCCCCACAATTGCCCATCAATCATGTCCATTTTGAAGGCTGAGAAGGCCTTTCTGTTCATTAATTACTTGGCTTACCTTCACCTGTTCTTCTCCTGTCTAAAAAATTACTTCCCTCCACTCACCCTTTGCAAGAAGATTGAGACATGCTCAAATTGATGGGAACGGTGAAGGACAAGGTTAGAAGGCCAAGAACAAGGTCAGAGTTCAGGTAGAAACTAAGGGCAGCTGAGCCACTTCGAGGTCACACCACACAAACAGTCTGGTTGGGACATTGCCACTATTGCAGTATCTATTGTCACCACTGAACGTTATCACTGAAAACGACTTAATGTGCTTGACTGAGACTCAGAATCTGTGGCTGGAGCATGTTGGTCATGTGTCCACAAGCTCAATGCCGTGGGTGGGGCCAACAAGATTCTTTCAGAAGGGTTTTCCACATGGCAAGAAAGTTCAGATCCAGGGCAGAAAGTAGACAAAACAGTGTCCTCTGTGCTTCTTAGAATCCTAAGTTCCACAAAGCATATGCCCTGATTTTATGCTGCTGTTCCACACTATGGATTCTTTCTTTCAAGCAGAATTCCCCTATGCAGCATTTTCTTTCTGCCTTTTCATGAGCTTTTCTCTAGCTCTGGCATTGTATTATGAGGTAAGATAATATCTTTCACCTTCTTATTATAATGACCTTATTTCATGGAGGGCTTTTTTTTTTTTTTTTTTTTTTAAATCACTTCACAAAAGCAGCTTTTTCTGTAATGGCTTCCTCCATGCCTGGTTCTTAACAAGCGTGTCCATCTCCTCACCCCTTCCTGCCCCGCCCCAATGCACACTCATGCCACACAGAACTCATGTTAACTATTTTAACTGTTAACTGCATGTTAACTGTTTACCCATTGTTGACCTAAATAAAGAGTTAAACCCAGGCAAGCTCAAAATTGTCAAAAACATGAGTCTATTCGGGAATAGCAGAGGAATTGTAATTCAGGAAATGCAAACTGTAACAAGCTACAGGGAAGTCCATTGAGGGTTTGATGATGTGCTGTGTTTATAGGCAGGGAATGTAACGAGGGGAGAGTTCAGTTAGAGTCTGTTAAAATAAAAATAGAGACAAACTTTGAAAATTCCCCAGGGAGATAAAACCAATCCAGTCAGACAAACAAAGCTCTATTCAGACTGTTTTGTAAAATCAACCCTACCTGGATCATTTCTTGTTCATGTTTCTGGAAACAATAAGCAAAATTTCCCAAAGTTGATTAAGACAACCCTTGACCAACTCCTATCATTTAAGAAAATTCCAGTATTATCAGTTTTCTGTAAGTCAGGCGTTATAGGAAATGTTTTGTTTTCCTGAAGGCAGATAACTGAGATTTTCCATTTTATATCTTCCAGTTCCATTTTAAATGAAAATTCTTTCACACGATTAAACTATAAACTCCTTGAAGGCAGACAGATACTACCTCTCACCATTTATCCTCAGTGCCTAATAGAGGGCCTGGCACATATAATACATTTAATAAATGCTAGCTGAATAAATGAATGCATGAATAAATGTCTCTTCCCTCTGTATTTTTTGTTCAGTGTCTTAAAGCAAACATATGTCCTATATTTTCTGGAACAATCAGTAAGAAGACATTTTCTTCTTTTCAGTAAAGAATACTAAAAATTTTCTATCTAAATATGTCCCATTTTTGTACCATTGTAAAACTTTGTAATACCTTCTTAAATCATAGATGATTTCTTGTGAAGCCATATCCCAACTGTGTTTCAGGAAAAGATAATTCGTGTATTTACTATCAAAGCTATCACACACTTCTCAAAATGCTATTACAAAAAAGAAAAGAAAAGAAAAGAAAAAAGAAAAGAAAAAAGAAAGGTAACTTTTCTCTTTTCAAGCACAAATGGAAAGGAGTGGAGATTTTAGCTTTTGCAGAGGCCAGGTCCACTGTTGGGGTTAGACTTCTCTGCTGACTGTCAGGTAGTTCCCTGGTGTCCCCTTTCTGGGACTGCCACTCAGTTTCTGTCAAAACTTAGTTGAAAAAAATTATGCCTGTGTGTTTTGCCCTGAAGCATGTGTACTATGGTCATTCCTCAGACAAATATTTCTTCACCTTGGCTCTACTAATACATAGGAAAAAACACAGGGAGGCAGCTAAAATGAGGAGACAAAGAAACATGTCCCAATTGAAAGAACAGAACAAAACTCTAGAAAAAGAATTAAAGAAATGGAGCCAAGCACTCTACCAGATCCAGAGTTCAAAACACTAGCTATAAGGATGTTCAATGAACTTAGGGGAAAAGTAAAGAAACTTAATGAGAACTTCAACAAAGAGATAAGAAATATAAAAATGGAGATAGAAAACAAAAAAGAACCAGTCAGAAATGAAAGATACACTACTGAAATGAAAAATACATTACAGGGAATCAACAGTAGAGTAGAGGAAGAGAGAGAGCAAGTAATTGAAAACCTATTTGAAAAATTAATCACAAAAACTTCCTTAATCTGGTGAAGGAAATAGACATAGAAGTCCAGGAAGCACAGATTCCTAAACAAAATGAACCCAAGGAGGCCCACACCAAGATACATCATAATTAAAATGTCAAAAGTTAAAGACAAAGAGAAAGCTTTAAAAGCAGCAAGAGAAAAACAGTTACCTACAAGGAGCTCCCATAAGGAATCCAGCTGGTTCCTCAACAGAAACTTTGCAGGCCAGAAGTAATTGTCATGAAATAGTCAATGGTGAAAAGCAAGGACCTACAATCAAGATTACTCTACCCATCAAAGCTATCATTTAAAATTGAAGGACAGATAAAGAGCTTCTCAGACAAGAAAAAGTTAACAGAGTTCATCACCACCAAATCGGTATTACAAGAAATATTAAAGGGTCTTCTTTAAGAAAAATAAAAGATAAAAAATATGAGTAATAAAATGGCAATAAATGCATATCTATCAACAATTACTTAATGCAAATGGACTGAGTGTTCCAATCAGAAGACATATGGTGGCTGGAGGATAACAAAACAAGACCCTTACATATACTGTCTAAAAGAGACTCACTTCAGATCAAAGACACACACAGAATAAAAAGTAAGGGGTAAAAAAATATATTTCATGAAAATGGAAATGGAAAAAAAAAGTTAGGGTAGCAATACTTATACCAAAGTATACTTCAAAACAAACACTTTAAAAAGAGACAAAAAAGGACTTAATAATTCCACTTTTGGTTATTTATTCAAAGAAACCTAAAACACTAAATTGAAAAGACATATACATCCACATGTTCATTGCAGCATTATTTATAATGGCCAAGATATGGAAGCAACCTAAGTGTTCATCAGTAGATGAGTGGATAAAGAAAAAGTGGTGCAGCCTGGCTGGTGTGGTTCAGGGGTTGAGCATTGACCTATGATCCAGGAGACTTCGGTTCAATTCCTAGTCAGGGCATATGCCCGGGTTACAGGGTCTATCCCCAGGAGGGGGTGTGCAGGAGGCAGCTGATCAATGACTCTCTCATCATTGATGTTTTTATCTCTCTCTCTCCCTGTCCCTTTCTCTCTCTGAGATCAATAAAGACATATTAAAATTGTTTTTTTTAAAAAGAAAAGAAAAAGTAGTGCATATATATAATGAAATATGATTCAGCCATAAAAAAGAATAAAATCTGGCCATTGCAACAACATGAATGAATCTAGAGGGTATTGTGCTGAGTGAATTAAGTCAGACAGAGAAAGAAATGCCAGATGATTTTACTTATATGTGGACTCTAAAAAAACCAAAATAAACAGACAAGCAGAACAGACACTTACTCATAGATATAGAATATTTTGACAGTTGCCAGATGGGGGGGAGGCGGGCTTAGAGGGGTAAGTGAAAAAGGTAAAGGCATTAGGAAGTACAAATTGGTAGCTACTGAATAGTCATGGGGGTGTAAAATACAGCATACTATATATGGTGTCAAATGAGTACTAGGTTTATAGGATGATCACTATGTAAATTATATAAATGTCTAATCACATGTTGTACACCTGAAACTAATATAATTTTGTATGTCAGCTGTAAATGAAAAAGAAATATTATTTTAAAAAATGGATAGTGTTCTTGTATCTGAACATACTTAAACATGACTGTATTAGCCAGGGTTCTCCAGAAAAACAGCCATTAGGAAATATATATATAGAGAGATTTATTATAAGGAATTGTCTTATGTGGTTAGGGAGGCTGGCAAATCCTAAGACTTTCAGTTGGCAAGCTGGAGACCCAGGAGAGCCAATGGTGTAAATTCCAGTCTGAAAACTGATAGGTTCAAGACCAAGTTCAAGTACGAAGGCAAAAAAAAAAAGTGATGTCCCAGCTCAAGGGCAGTAGGATAGGATGAGTTCCCTCTTACTCAGACTTTTTGTTCCATTCAGGCCTTCAACTGATTGGACAAGGCCCACCCAAATAAGGGAGGGCAATCTGCTTTGCTTAGCCTACCAATTCAAACGTCAATTTCAGAAACACCCTTGCAGGCACACCCGGAATAATGTAGGACCAAATGTTTGGGCACACTGTGGCCCACTTAAGTTGATATGTAAAATTAACCATCACAACAAGGATCTCTTTGGTGGGTCCAGGGTATGGCAGTGAGAACCTTAGTAAATAGCACCTTGCAGGTGTTTTTTCATAGTTGCCCTTATCCATTCTTCTTTACCTTGCTGTTTCTCTTTCTGTCCCCTTCTCCTGTCTGGCTTTTTTGCTTAGATGGCTTAGAACATTGCAGCCCCTATTTAGCTACAACACAACTTGATCAGCTTTGTTGCAATCATGATATTTTCTGGGAATGTATGCCCTTTCATTCTTCAGTCTGTTCGGTAATTTTACTACAAAATCAAGTGAGAAGTTTCCTGTAATTTTTTATCCTAGAGATTTCTGTCTAAATACATCATTTGTCACCTTGTTACCAAGAGGCATTTTATACTCTTCAACCTCAGAAGTCTAAAATCTTGGAAAACTTCCTTGCAGAGAGCCCCAGGAGTTCTTGCTGATGTTGCCACTGGATTTCCCCCCTGATATAGAGCACTTCAAGTACAAAAATAAGATGCTTCCTGCCTTAAAGTGCTATAGGACCTCATTGGTGGTGCAGGCAGGATCTTTGCATTCAAAAGCAAAACAACTGAATAACTCTTTTCCTCATGTGAAAATAACAACTACTGGCATTTTTATTTCGGTGTTATAAAAATATCTCCTTGTGATGAATAACTTATGATTGTGGTGCGTTAGTAACTTCTATGAATTTTTACAAAACCATTTTATAGTCCTGCATTTGCGGAAGTCTAAAGTCCCTTTACCTGGCATCATGGACACTTTTTAAGGGTAGAAAGGGCCTTGGAGTTTTTCTGGTAATTTAGGCCACAGAGTTAAGTGACTTCCCTAAAGCCATGTGGCTGGTTATAGTCACAACATCAAAGGGTACAAATGACACACTGATGGTTGAAAATGTTCAAAAAGTACCTCTCCTTAGCCTGCCTTCTTTGCACACTTGCTTGGTTTTGGTGATTCTGAAGAGGCAGATTGGCACTGCATTTTGCATTGTTTTAAAGCCCAAAGTAGGATTTGGGCATATTAAAAGTCAAATCATGACTTTCTAAAATGTAAGAACTATATAAAGTTAAATAAATAAATTGATGGATAAATAAATAAACAAACACATACATAACATTACATATCAAATGTAAAGTAAAGAAGTGTTTGCAGATGAGGTACCCTTGCCGCTAAAGTAATTCCTCCGAAATTGCATTAAAACCAGAGGAAAGAATTGAGTAAAAGCAAGACCTGCTAACTGGTTTCAGTCCTGGAGACATTTGAGTTTTTTGGTTTATTTTCCCCCCAAGGGAATTTACTGTTTAATGAATCTAACTCTAAGCTTCCTGGAAGTCAAGGTAGAAAGGAAGATATAAGGCTTACACCTCCCTCTAACAAAGGGAGAGCCACAGAATCGCCAGGAGAGACCAACCATGGCTCAGATCTCTGAGAGAAACTGAACACGTGGGGTGGGAGACACTTTAGCTTTGATGGCATCAAGAGATAGTTATCACATTGATGGTTTAACCCCTCTCTCTTCCTTGGACAGGATGCATGAAGAGGGGGTTGGGATTCTTATTTTGTGAGGAGAGTTGTATGCAGAACACAGCCGAAGCTCAGAACTACCTTCCCTCCTGGTCTGTACCCTTAAGGATGTCACTTTCCACTTTTATCTGAGGCCCTCAGGAGAGGCAGAACTTTACCCCCCGGCAGTTGCCGATACCTGTCCAACCACCACCTCTCTCTGGGGACACTGTGGACCTCCTAGATGACCTGTGAACACATATGCCAAAGGGGAGACTTTTGTGACTGCTAGAACTCTCTAAGTATTGAGTACAAAAACCCAGCTCTGCAAATCCCACAGTCTGGCAGAGGAGAATGTCAGGAACCATGTTAGCATAGAATTTAACTGCCTCTCGCCAACCTCTGCTTTTCTTTTTGAACTTAGGATTTTATAACTTTCTTGTAATGTGTTTTCCCAAGTCCTTCAAAGTATTTTGTTTTCAAAGACCATCCCATTCATTTATTTTCCAAAATAATGGGAGAAACTTGCTGTGCAAGCAATAATAGAATGCTTTCTGAAAATGAATAATTTCCATACTGTTTCTAGGACAACCAAGAAGATAAAATAAAATGATAAAACAGCAGCTGGGAAAATGAAATTTGTGTGATTCTAGAAAGAACCAGTATCTTTAAAAATTTTAAGTTTAAAAACTGATGTTTGGAACTTGAGATCTTAATAATTCAGGTCACATTGAAATAAGTGCCCTGGGCAATTTATTGCTGCCAGTTTGATGTTGATAGGTGTCGTGCAAGTATAAAGTGAAATACTATAGAAATAGAATGTAATGTCCTTTTTTCAAGCTTAATTCAGTCTACCCTGAGATAACAAGGGTTATGTATAAGCTACTCTTTCATTGGAAGTGTGTTAGAGAATTACTATGTGGATAACAAGATGTCCTTCTTGAGGTATTTTATGAAAGAGATATGATTTAAGTTATTTTGCTAGCAAGATTCTTAAAACACATAAACAATAATTCAGTGGGAAATGTCGTAAAAGGTTGCAGGGCTAATTTTTTGAAAATGAGTAAGTTATCAATAAATTGCAACAGGCATAAAAAAATCAAATCTTTACACTGTATACCTTAAATTTACATAATGTTATATGTCAATTATAGCTTTATTGCTGGGGGAAAAGATAGCAGTCATTAAAAATGAGTGGAATTCTTTCTTATATTTAGAGATAGGTTCCATGCTCGAACTAAATATTATCTTTTATGCTATATGTATCCAGTTTATCAGACAAGCTCAATAGGATACAAGCAGGAAATAGCTTTATTATTTTCCACCTCTCCCTCTTCATACTGGTTCCTTGGATTTGTTTTTCCTGGCTCCTGAATATAATCTTAGGAGGGTCCTTTAAGTTTTCCATTCACTTTCATAACAACAAAAAGCCCACGGGTTATGTTCAGGAAAGAAGTCCAGCTCTGTTCAAAGTCATATGCAGTTGATTTCCTGCTGCATCTAGGTACTGGCTTCCTGTTAGAGGTCTGAGGGTGGGGTGGTGGGGGACAGGGCATGGCCAGCTGCCCCCTTTCCTCACCCTGCTCCTCATTTCCTGCCCACCAGGCAGCATCTGTCTCCTTCAGGGCTGCAAGTTGGGGCAGGGAGAAGAGGTCAGTGGAACAGGGCTCCTACTTGTCTAGTACAGTTGTAGAGTAACATTGGCCTCTGTGTGGAACAGAATCCAAATGCTGACTTTCCTCTCTTGTGGGTTCCTTAGTGGTTCATTTGGAGGTGCACCCAGGGCCAGAAACCTCTCACCTCCAGTGTGAGACTCCTTGACACAGGCAGTGCCTCCAGCAGGTGACTGTTGAGATGCCCTCGTTCCCCGCTCTCTGCAGGCCCACCCCCTCCTGTGGTCACCTGGCCTCTCCAGGCATCCTCCTGGGAGGAGTCCCTCTCACCGTGACCAGCCTGGCTGACTTCTGCAGGCTCCATCTCTGCGCCATCAGCTCTCAGGCATCTCTGGGCTTTCTAGTTTGGAAATGCAGGCCATTTCCATGGCAGCCATCTCCCTTTCTGGAATTCCAGGGACTGAGCAAGCTCTCAGAGCGGTTCACTTGAGGCCTCTCATATCAACCATTTACTCTGAAATACCTCAGGAAAATTTTCTTTGTACTTACTGGTAATTTTTTAATACATTTGAAATTGTTTTAAAACTTGAAAAGATGTATATATATACAATACACATATAAATATTCTAAAAACATAATGAGGATGTATGCCATATTATACAAAGAGTATTTCCTGACTTTTTCACTTAGTAGTAGGTTATAAACATTGCTATATTAATATATGAAATATGTATAATCATTTTTGAAGCAATTAGAGTTCATTGTAGGTAGATACCATAACTTAATTAACGAAGCTTCTCTTCTTGTAATTTAGATCATTTATAGTCTTTTAATACAATAGATCATGCTACAATAAAAAAAATAGATCTGGACAAAGATAACATTGTTGCACATAATGGAATTCAGGGGTCTGGTTTCTCTGCACATTCGCTAAACTGTAAGGAAGTCCTTAGCCTATTGTTGGTTGTGGACTATTAGTCCCTGAAAGCTGGAAAGGATTGATTTTTCTCTCCTTTGGAGTTCTTTCTGACTAGGCCCACTAACTGTGGAAGTGACATCTCAATGAGAATTTTCTCCCACCTAAGAACCCAATACAAAATTCCTGTAAACAGTGTCAGGGTGCAGTAGATCCAGAATATAGACATTGGGTTCACAGTCAGAATGGTGCCAGTGCCCCTGGGTTGTAACGACAAGATAGAGGTGGCGATGGACGTGAATTGTGGCTGGGCATTCAGCTTTCTTCTTTTAGTGTGTTAGAGGGAAGCATCTGATTTTCCAGGTCTTTTAAAGATATCATTTAAAATATATATTGTTTACTGTTAGTAGAATTCTATCAAACACCTGCATTCGGTAACCAAGATGTTGGGCCCCAGTTCTTGACAATTATAATAATTACACCCTACATTTATATGGTGGCTTTATGTTTCGAAGCCTATTACTTTTATTATTTAATCTGATCCTTACAAACTCCCTGAGAGGTGATCAGGGAAAATAGTATCATTCTCCTTTCATTGGTCAGGGAAGCGCGAACGAGAGTTGACCTGATGTTCAAAGGCACAGTGCTAGGCAGGGAGCGGCAGAGCTGGCTGCGGCTTAGGCTCTCCAGCCATCTGCCCCGCGTCCCTGGGTGCTCAGCGTGCTCTGCACCCCACACGCTGCCTCGCCTCCACCTTGCCATCTGGTACTCCTGTCCACCCACATTCCTTTTCTTTTTTTCTACATCACCTCCCACAAACTATATATCCTCACATCCTGCCCATTCTGCTTCTGAAACACGTCCCAGATCTGTTCTGTTCTCTCCATCTCCACCGCGTGCACCCCCGTCCAAGCCGCATCACCTCTCACCTGAGCCACGGCAGCAGCTGCCCACCGGGCCCCCCTCCCGCCCTCACACCCCAGGCCTGTGCTCACGCAGCAGCCAGGGGGCTTTCCTCAAACACGCATCAAATTCTGTCCCTTCCCTGCTCAGAATCCTTCAGTTGCCCTTTGAATACACTTTAAAAGTCTTCACCCTGCTGATACAAATATCCCCACATGGCCTGGCCTCTGCCTGTCTCCCGCCTTTCCCACCGCCCCCGTCTCCCACCTTTCCCATCGCCCCCGTCTCCCACCTTTCCCACTGACCCGTCTCCCACCTTCTCCCCATCTCTACGATTTCCTACCTTCCCCCCTCCATTTCCCGCTGTCTCCCACCATCTCCCACCTGCTCAGTGTGCCCCAGCCAGGCTTAGATTTCTCTTTGTCACTAGGACAGATCATGCTCATTCCTGTCCTAGAGTCTCTCATGGCCTGAAGGCCTATGGCCCCAGCCCTTCCTCTGGTTCTTTCTCATCACGCAGGTCTCCGCTTGAAGACTACTTCTTTAGAGGAGCTTCTTTGGAGAAGCCATCTCGAGCACCTCATCTGAAGGAGACCCTGCCATACTGCCCTATTTTTGATCTCATCATGGCACTTACTTTGTTTATTGGTTTATTGTCACTCTTGATTCACTATAGTCCCACTTGTTTAACAAGCATTTATTTTTGCTAATATGAGCCTGGCATTGTCTAAGCAATATTAATTCATTTAACCCTCATAATGACCCTTATATAGTTTTTTCAGATGAAGAAATGGAGGCATAGAAATTTTCTCAAGGTCATTCAGCTTGTAAGTGGCAACGTCAATATCCCTATAGCAGTTTGGTTTGAGATGCAGGTCTTGTCTACCTTGTTTGACTCTGAGTGCCCATCACATAGAACAGTGCCTGGCTCAGGTAAGCACTCAGATACTTGTTGAATAAGTGAATGATTTCATGGTTTCTGTGGAAACCCTGAGACTGGATCTCCATGAGTTTGTCTGAGGCATACCTCACTGTCTTTCTTACCCTTAAACCCTTGGTACTATTCAGGAACTGGACTAATTAACACTTTCTGAGATATTTCAACATAACTCCATCTTTAGCCCAAGTAATGGCTGTAACTAAAGCTAGCATCTGTCTGAAATCTACAGAGTGACAACTAACATTTGCATGGTGATTTATAATTTCTATAGTGCTTTCTCACATGTCTTCTCATTTAATAGCGGTTAAAGGAAAACACATTCCAACCCCCTTCAGGAGATTAGATGGGACTGAAGAAGCCATCCTCATTAGCTCAGTGGGTTAATATAATAGTTTTCACCTTCAGTTAAATCCAGATGAGAGCAACCACGTGCAATAAATTTGCCTGGGTCAGTAGCGTCCTCAGGGAACATTTATCTGAATTAGTAAGGCTAATTTTGAGTTGGCAGAGTTAGATTATACTGAGAATGTTCAGTTATGAGTAAAACAAACCCCCCCCCCCAAAATGTTGACCTTATGGCAGGATTGGGTCAAGTCAAATTTATCAAATACTGATGTGTTAAAAAAAATCTTATCTCACCTTCTACATTTCCCTCATTGTTTTCACAGAGCATGCCCTTTATTACACTGCTGTCTACCAACGCTGGAGTATTTCCCGAAGCCGGCCCTCTCCTAGTTAGCCTATGCTCTGAACATTTCTCAGTCCTCCCCTCCCCTTAAGCCTTAACTCTCCTGTGTCCCACTGCCTCGTGGAGTCGCTGAGTAACTAGTTCTGACAATAGCCATCTCTAGACTTTGCATGAAAGTCACTTTCTCCGTATCACTTCAGCCCGTGGTGCTTTTGTTTTTGCATTTTTGTCACAGTCTATCTCCTGGGTTACAGGCAACATGAGGCTAGTCTAGTGCAGTGTTAAGAGAATGAGCTTTGATGGCAAACTGCCTTGTTCAAATTCTTGCTCTGCCACTTCCTAGAAGTGTAGTAAGTCTGTTATATGTGCAAGAGCAGTGATGAGTACAAAACCTGTCACTGTTTTCAACAAAAATGATACTGATACATAACACTTATATTATCCACTGAGAACTTGGAGTTGTTTGTTATGCAGATTTATTACAGCAAAAACCCATCTAATGCAGAAATCAGTACAGGAAGTAGGGTATTGCATATATAACTAGAAGTGGCAGTGGCTTTGAGCTCAACAGTACATAGTAAGGAAACCATAAGAGATGTTGGAAAAATGGTTACTTATGTTATGTGGTGGCAAAACATTTGGCAAAATTGGCACCTGTCAAAATCTGGAAGGCAAAAAATGTACCAATGAAGTTGTGAAGAGGGGGAAGGATGTTTTGAGGCAGAATGTTGAAAGTGTGAGCTGGTTGTTACAAGCTGTATGTGATAAAATACTAAAAGAAAGAGATGAGATCAGAAAAGAACTGGTTGACATGAAAGCAGAACAGAGAGGAAATTTATTTTCCCCTAAATTTTGGAACTTATGTGTATGAACAACAAGACTGTTTTTCATCTCCAACCACTAAAAGAAAGAATTTAGAAGTTTTTCGACTTTGAAGACTCAGCCTTCAGGAAAAGACCAAATCAAACTTTTAATCCATTGAAAGGATTAAAGAGGGGCCTAATAGAAATGCTCTTCCAATGGGGAGCAAAGGCCTATAGAAGCCTGATAGAGCAAAGGAACTATTAAAAAAGTATATTGGATGTCTTGAAACAAGTTGTGGGTATGACTTTTGTCTCAGAGAGCTGTCTAAAATCAAATACAAAAAGCCAACAAAGTTTTTGAGTTAGTTATCTTGTCCAGAGCATCATGGGCTGGCTTAAAGGGACTGGCTTTTCAAGATGTAGAAAGATCAGAAGAGCTTCCAGAGGAAGGCTGAGGAAGCGGTCCAGCTCCCAGGAGGACAGACAAACCCATCCTGGTTTGCATGGGACTTTCATGGTTTTGGCCTTGAAAGTTGGGCAGTCTAGGAAAAACCCACAGTCCTGGGAAACTGGGAGGGCTGGTCACCCTTCAACAAAGGTATATTCTATGATAGTCTTTATGTAGCTAAGAAAGATAATGAAAATAAGGAAGGAATTCCAGGGAGCGAGGCCAATGGTCAGGGAGAGCAATGGATTTCCGATGCATTCCCAGGGAGCAGAGCCAGGGCTTAGTTAAGGACCATTTCCTGTCCTTTAGGGTAGGGGGACCTGACAAAGTTTCAGAATTGCTGTGGGCCCCTGACTGCTCGCTTCCTTCTCTGACCCACCTTGCATAAGAGCAATGGTTTAATTTGTTCTTCACTCTGTGCCAGAAAATATTAAGGCCCCATTTGGAATTTTCCCAGAGATCTGCTATGAGCTAAATGATGGGCACAGACGAACTATAAAATGGGGTTTATTTAGTGGTACCCAGTTACCAAGGGTCCTAGTTTTTCCTATGCAGCAATAGGAAAATTTGTCAGGTGGTATCCTGAGATAACAACCTGGAGCTAAAGACCTGATTCCTCTCCTTTCCCTTCGTACTTAAGATTCACAAAAGAAAGCGTGAGATTAGGCTGGAGCGATTTGGGAGCAATTTAGTATGAATCACAGCCATGTCAATAGCTTGCACCAGTCAGCTCTGAGGTGTCTGAGCTGCCTCATGCCCAGTCTGTGTAAAGTTTCTCTCACTTAGGCACAACTCCCTGGTTTAATCCACTGTGGTTAAGGTGGTAAATAGCTGACTCTGTCTTCCTAAGATGATGAGAACAACTGAGACAGGAAAACATATTGGGACATATTCCTCAGAAGGTCACCCTGTCCATGATATACACACTTTAATTCCTTCAGTCTATTCTTTAAAGTCTTAAAGACAGAAATAGTGATATGGACATTTCATGTATCTAATAAGACAGAGATGTAGAGAGAAAATTTTAGGTTAACGGGGACTTTTAGCTGGTTGTATCACTCAGATGGGTAAACCAACTGAGACGTGACGGAGACAATGCCATGTCCTTACCAAATCTCATTTCAGTTTCTTCTTCCTGGGCTCATAGGAATATGTACTTCTCAGCCTTCGTTATAGTTAGGTTGGGTCATTGTGACTGAGTTTTGGACAATAGCCATAAGACCCCCTGTGTCTTCATCCATCTCCTCCATCTCCTCTGCCCCCCTTCTAGAGCTACCTTCCATGCCAGCTACCTGCCATGTAATAGAGCAGCACCACACAATGAAGGAGTTTGGAACACCTGAGCTCTTGCTAGGAGGAGAGACTCCCAGGACAGCTGCCTGGCTTCGTTGGACTGAGAGGTGGGAGGAATATGAATCTGTGTCACTTTAAGCCATACAGAGTTGGGGATTGTTTGTTATACCTGCTAGCTTTGATTACCCTGACTACCACAAAAGGCCAAGGAAATGAAAATGGAAACTTCACCAGACTGTTTTTCTCTTACCCAAGATTCAACAAGTATTTTACCATGATATCACTTCACCAGTATCAAGACTTGTCATGTGTGTAATTGATTGGCCATGAAGCTCTTGGTTTTCACTTGGGTGGTACAGGGAGGGTGAAGATATGAGGTCAAAGTGTATGTCATTGAACACCCTTGTTCAAAGGGTGCATCAAAATTGAGCAACAGAGGTCAACAATATAAAAATATTTATATATAAAAATTTAAAAACAATGACATAGGTCCTTTCATACTCTTCCAGGCTTCAGGACTATTCACATCCCTCCCCTGGGATCTCCCTCCATACTCCTGTTACTGTTCTTTGTTGGTTCCTAGAGGACCCACTCACAAAATATGATGCATTTGTTTCTCTCTTGTTAGAAGTAAACATTAAACATGTTAATACCGGACCTAATGGCATGCTGGGAGTTTAAACGAGCTCGGAAGTCTTGCTGAGGCAAATATTTTAAATGTGTCTTAAAGCCCTAATAAGGTCCTTAACAAGCAACGAAAATGAACCCACTCTCTAAAGCATTGACCTGGAAGTGTGTCTTTGTTGCTTAAATTAGGATTACAACTTTCTGAGCCACGTTTTATTAATGAGTTCTACATGGGATTGTTTATCTCAGGAGGAAGTGCTGTTTCTTCCTCTGTCCCTGGTGACACACTACACATACTAATTGATAGGAAGATGATTTTGAGGAGACAGGAAAGCCCTGAGGCGTTTGTCACATTGACAACTGTGGTCCATTACAGGGCCTGTCAAATCAGGGCTGAGAGCAGGCTACTCTCACTTTACTCTGTCCCTGGAGCACAAGAGTCGGCTCTGCTTTGGTAGTTCAAGAGCTAGAGAGAAAGAGTGTCCCTCTTCTACTCTGCCTTTTTACCTGCATGGGGACTGTTGGGGACTCTGGAAAACACACCTCTCCTTGACATTTTATAAAAAGTTTTAAATCACTTTATTACATTGCCTCCAATTTCACCAATTAGAGAGACATTTGGATGAAGATGACCAGGAAATCTCTTAGAAAGTGGGATAAATTGCAATACAGACGGAAGACAAAGGGTCTATTCTTAATGTATATAGAGAACACACAAATCAAGGAGAAAAAATAGACCAATTGAAAGACAAAAAAAGAGAGAGGGACATGAAAATATGAAATACCAATGGCCAATGTATATCTTCTATGAAACAAAATTAACTTTACCAGTAAGTAAAGAAAATAAATGTGATATAATATAAATGCCATGAAGAGAAATAGCTCTTTACCTCCAATCAAATTGGAAAATATTTTATCTTTTACAGTAACATCCAGTGACATTGAGGGTATGGGGAAGTAGGCATTTTTCAAACACTGCTGGCCACAGGGCAGATTAAATCAGAGGACTATTTGGAAATATTTATTCAATGTCTTAAAAGTGTGATTACCCAATTTTACTCCTAGGAACTTAATCTAAGGAAATAAATACCTAAGGGATGTTTATTGCAGAAATATTTAAAATAGTAGAATTGGAAAACAACCAAAACCCCCACAATGGGGAATTGGTAAAATAAATTATGGAACAGCCATATGATAGAATGCAATGTAGCCATTAAAATGGTATCCTGGAGTGCCTAATGGTATGAGAAAATGTTTCTGACATATTAAGTGAAAATGGCAAGTTGCAAAACACTATTACTCCAATTTAGGAAAAGAAGTACAGTGGTACCTCGGTTTTCGAATGTCTTCTTTGACGAACATTTTGGTTTACGAACGCCATAAACCTGGAAGTAAATGCTTCGGTTTTTGAACACGCCTTGGAAGTTGAACATGCCGCACAGCTTCCTTTGAGGGCAAGATCCTGAGGCCCAGCTGTTGGCTGTGGATCCCTCTGTTTTTGAACTTTTCAGAAGTCGAATGGTCTTCCGGAACGGGTTACATTAGAAAACCGAGGGACCACTGTAGTATTATTTACATAGAAAACAGATTGCAAAGATATATACCAAAATATTAATAGTTATAATTTTAATGTAATGTTTTTTTTCTCTCTGTCTGTTAAGATTTTCTGTATTTTCCAATATTTCCACCAATAGACACGTATTTCTTCAATAATCAGAGAAAAGGTGGGTTTTTTTTCTTTCAACATGAGAACCTCTCTGAGAAGGTCAGGTAGAAAGTCACTTGCGTTGCACTATCTTGGCTGGCTAGCTTTTTGTTAATCCCTAATTCAGAACTGTTTGATAGTTTAGAAAGAGAACAAAGGAAATAGAAGAAGTCATTTTTGAGTGTGGGGCATTTGGGAAGAAGTAGTCAGAAGAGCTTCCAGAAGCTCCAGGGGATAGTGGGTACAGGTTCAAGAGGGAGAAAGACCTACAAGTGGGACAGAAACATGGACAAGGTGTGAGAAAGGCCAAGGACAAGTTTGCCTGCAGTAAATACCAATGTTCTACCCGTTAAGTCCAGCTTTTAAAATCTGTTATCTTTCCATGACCTATTGAAGCAATTCAGGTGATGTTTTAGCTCTTTTTTAAAAGTTATCCATAAAGAATAGGTATTCCTTGGGCTACTTCTGAACAGGGGAATGTCCAGATGTGCCTCTTCCTTTCTCTCTTGTCTTAATTTTTACAAAAGATTTATTAGGAATTAGAGGTAATAAATAGAAGGAACAGTAAATTATTTTAGTTGAAAACAAAACAGAACCAATAGAAAAGGTTATTCCTTGTCTCTGCTATAGCATATTAAGTTGTCAGCAAGTGGAGTAGATGAGTTGACCTAACAGGATCGTTTTCACTCCCGGTGTGATTTGTTTTCTCAGGCCTCTACTTCTCAATGCTCCAAATTCATTCCATGTGAAGGTCATGTATGAAGTCAGTACCAGAGCTTGACTGAACCTGGATTTCTGATAGCACATATAGTTTCCTTCAACAAGTAAAGCAATCATGTTCTTTACTCATTGGGAAAAGATCTCTTTCAACATTCAAAAGGAAAAGAAAGAGTGTGGGCACACTGGATTGGTCAAGAAAGATGGAGACGACTTGGAAACCCTGTCTTGCATGAAATACTGCAAGAAACTGGGCATTTGGCATGGAAAAAAGAAGCTTTAGTAGGTGCCAATGAGAACCACTGAAAACCACAGCTCTCAGTGTGTCATGAACGAAGGATTACAATTAATCTAAATTATTCATTTGAGGTCCAAAAAAGGAGGAACTGGAGCAGCAGAAGGAGGGAAAAACAACAGCCCTAAACTTTTTGGAGTGGCTCAGGGAGAGGCCACAGGTCCCATTTGTCAGGGGTGTGGTGCTACTAATTTTTTATTTATTTATTAAATATATCTTTATTGATTTCAGAGAGAGGAAAGGAGAGGGAGAGAGAGAAACATCAATGATGAGAGAGTCATTGATCAGCTGCCTAGCCTGCAACCCGGGCATGTGCCCTGACCGGGAATCGAACCCTGATCGCCTGGATCCTAGGTTGGCGCTCAACCACTGAGCCACCCCCGGCCGGGCAAACCTCTTTTTAAAACCAGACAGAAAAGTAAGGGACCACTTACTGAACTTTATAGCTATTCCCTCTCCCCATGTGGAAAGCCCAGGACCCTGAAGACAACCTATAGTATATACCCATCCGTTCTTCAAATTAGTCCTCCATACAATAAACGACTTGCCTGCTTGACATCTTTGCCATCTTTCAGATGGAGACACTTGACTGTATTTTGATTTTTCCCAGTCATTTCACGACAGTGACAGAAAGGTTCTTTGGAATTTTTTTTTACAATGGGAAAGTGTGCTCTGCTGCCAAGTGTTTAATTCTAGGTAACAGAATGTTGTGATTAGAATGTCTTGAAAGTGGGATAGGTGCTTTGGGAGATGGGGAGTTCTCCAATACTGCAGGATTCAAACAGAATCAAGAGGAGCATTTGGAGGATGTTGCTGGTAATTGAACCAGATGACCTTTAAGGCACCATCTAACTCAGGATATGAGTCCGAGTTCAATCCTGGTGCAGATGGCAATTAGAGCAGAACACCTTTTATTTGATTGAGTAGCATTTTAATTCTACCCTCAAGCTCGCAATTTTGTCATAAATTAATAGCTTGTCCCATTAGTTTAGATTACAACACTAATTAGATATCTAGCATATGGGTATTTATGAGCCTTGAAAATAAGGGCCAAGAAATCATGAGGCCAAAAGCATTTTTATTAGCTCCTCTCCTTTCCTGCAACCAAATCCCGTATTCACAGAGATAAATGCGGTTGGTATCCTTTCATGTACATGTATATTTCCTAACAAGAATCTTTAACTGATCTTGACAGCTAGAGAACTGTTCGTTCAGGTTATTTTTTCTCATAGTTTTCACTTGGCATCTCGTTTGGATCCAGGCTTCTCTGGATGAAATCGTGATTTGATTGTCTGATGAGAAGACATTACTCATTAAAAATAAATGTTCAAAGAGTTTTGGAGATTTAAGTTTCATGTTTTATTTGTCAAAAAGAAAGATGTCATGTCAACTAATCAACTTCAACATACATAAATGCAATTCCCAAGTCTCTAAATGCGGGAGAGATTACAAAACCAAATAGTTACCAAGTACTGGAGGGGGTTCTGGGTAAAGTTGGGTTCTACTGAATACAGACTGACCACCCAAGTGGCCCCACTATGCTTATCAGTCCATTTAGGATGGATTCAATAGGATGACTGATTTTGGAGTATTTTAATCTAGGAGCCAAGATAGTGGAATTGCATTTATTTAAGCATTCTGTTTGTACAGCAAAAACGGGAAGTGAGTCTTTCTAGGAAAAGCTGTGACTCACCATTAACTTACTAGATGTCTTTTTCTCCTTCAATGTGGTATTATATAAAAGAAAATCTAGTCTATAGAGCACTTCACAGTGTTTATAATATAAAAAAGAATCAGTTGTACAAGAGAACTGCCAAATATTATTGGTTCCAAGATGAGATAGGACATTTTTCCATGTAAAGAAGACAATGTATGAGGTAACAAGTGAATCTTTGACAATGACCTTACAGTAAATGCAATGATGAACTTCATAGGGCAGTTTGTTTTACTGAATTTTGATGCCATTACACCAAATTAAAATTCAACCAGAAAAACAAAACCAAGCACGTAGAGGTTGCTTAGAACGTGTTTGCAGGTATATTACACCTTGATGATCTGGCTTGCCCATCTAGGAGAATGAATAAGCTATGCATGTTTGAAACAATTCTTCCTGAACTAAATAAGATAATTTATGTTAATGAACTTATAAGCAACAAAATGCTATAGAACTATGCTTGGTGATTCTTCTGGAACCTCAAACACTCAAAAGATATCTAGCTTATATCTAGACTAGTGGACCTGTCATGATTACAAAGCAAGTCGATAGATTTATCTCTGATAAAATTAGCTCATAAAGTCTTAAAAGGTTATTCCTGCTAAGAATATATACATTTTTAATAAACAACCCTTGGAGATCTCAAACCTCTAACGGTCCAAAGGAATGAGTCTTCAATGGCAATGCTTTGTTCACAGTTACAGGAGGGGTATGAAGGAGGTATTTTTTTCTGTCATTTTGTCATCTGCATATGTGGTTATTCACTCTGTTACATATAAACAGCTTCTCTAAGGGAGAGAGTCAAAGTCTATAAAATATTGTTTTTAATTTTCAAATTTTTCAGAAAGCTATTCATTTTACAAGGCAAAATCTTTCATTGACTCTGCATCTTCCAAAACAGCTATTGCTAATGCAATGCTGTTAATATGTCCTAAATGATTCCAGGGTGATTTTGCCCTGAATAAATCTTACTCTGTTCCCAATAGCAACACACCATTCACAATAAGACCTAGTAGAAACAATCGATTTTCAAATTGATTTTCCTTTTCTTTCTGTAAAAAGCTCTTCATTTAAAAAAGTTTCTTCTAATTAAAGCTTATTATTAAAAAAAAAAAAAAAAAGCAGTTTCAGTCTCTATGCCAAGAGGTCAGAAAATGTTCTGAAAATCAAATAGCTTTCAGTGTCACAAAAGAAAATGAATTCTTCAAACTGGAAGTTTCTTTGGAAAGAGATTGCTACATGGAGAGCTGATCAATATGTGTTGTGTATCAATCCATGAAAGTATATGATAGTCAGGAGTGGAGGGTGTCATACCAACCAGTTTCATGGGAAGGAGCGCAATAAGCAGGCTGGGTTACCACTTCACATTTCAGCCTCTGCACTCACAGTGACTTCAGCCGATGGAAGCTACAAGTATTCACCAGACATTTGGAAACCTTTCTTATTAAAAAAAAAATACTGATCATTTAGTTACTTTAGACTGGTAGAGCCTATGTGTTCATCTGGAGTTTATGAATATTAACAATGGCAAAAACCATACCACAAATTGGCTGTGTATATCTTTCCAGATAAAGAAGTGTTTCTCTGGGGCTAATATAGTATCTTTTTTAAGGAAAAATATTGTTTTCAACCAATTTGTTTTTTTTATCTATTTAATTACCTGGAGAATCAGGTAATGAAGAGACAGTGGGCATCACTGAGTAAAAGGTTGAAAAACCATTAAGCAGTAACATTCATTGATTGACCAAACTCTTCCTGACCAGTTCCCTGGAGGCTTGATGAATACAGGATGAGTCCAGGAAAGGAGTGAGGTTGTGAGTGGTGATCAAATTAATGACCAGCTGGGAAGCTGCTGAATGTCCCAGATGAGAAGGGGTTGTGTCAATTGTGGTCCAATAAGGAGACAGAAAGCACAGTAATCTAAATATGGGAAATTTAACACAAAGAATTTTAAGCTATGATAGAATAACTAGAATGGTGTGAAGGTAACGCTAAAGGGTACCATAAGGCTGAGGGAAGTTATCCCAGGAAGGACAAACCTGGGAGGGTGCCCTTCCCCAACTCTGAGGTTTGGACCTCCTTGGAGAATGTATAGTTGAAGTGCACTGAGTAGTGGAGAATTTTGCTGGGTTGCCAGCTCTACAGCTTGTTCATAGGTGCCACCCAAGTAGGAAACAATCCTCTAGGGTGCAAGTGAGTTGGACAGGTGCAAAGAAAAGGGGGGCACCATTGTGGGCACAAGATCTGCATGGCTTGGCGTCCACATTGGGAGGGCCATGCCATGGGAAGGTGGTCACTGGGCCCAGGCAGGGCTGCAAAGTCATTGAAGGATGGCAGATACCCAGCTGGGGCAGAACACCGCCACGTGTCCCAACACACATGCCCCACAAACAGATCATGCTGCAGGAGCAAGAAAAGGAAAATGCAGGAACTAGAACCAGGAAGAGAAACCTCTCTGTACCTGTAATATCACTGGGGTACCTCTACTGACAAAACTTATACCATGTTCACTGTAAAGGAGAAAGGTTTACAGTCCAGTCCGTTTGGCAAGCAGGTGCCAAAGGGTGAATTTGGAGCTAAGAGGCCATGTGTTGATAACTGGCTCATTTGTGGTGATATAAGGAATCTTCATCTTCCAAAAGCAGTGAGAAGGTAGGAAGGAGGAGGGATCTGGCTGTCCCATCTACGTTATATGCCAGAGATATTGGCCTTTGTGCTGACATACAAATGCTGGGATTTGTAGAATGTGGTTTATATAGATGATGAAATATAAAGATGCTCTGCTGGGTAAAGTTGTGCAGCCAATCAGTACATATAACTAGTTGCTTACCAAACAATTTTGTTTTTGATATCATAATGGATAGGACCCACCCTGTATATTGTCATTACCAAAACAAATCAGCCATCAGAGAAGAAGTCATGTTGGTGGTTGGTTGCTTGGGGTCAAGTAAAAGGAACAATGGGTTGATCTTTTAGTTTTCAGACAGCTGATGGAGAGTTGGTCAGACAGTTAACCTTTGTCAAAAGTTAAATAGGCCCCTGCACTTTGAGAGGCCTGTGAGGGAGGTAGAGGGGCAGGAAGACGGCTCTGACAACTGGTACTAAAAAGACCTGAGAATCAAAAATAGTAGCTTATGATGCCCCCCCCCCGCCTTCCTATTGTCATGGCAACATGAGACCACTCCACATGTAGCCCATTTGCAGATTTTCCTTGACGTTTGCCTCAACCCAATTTCATGTGGACAGTGATGCTAGAGGGGGAGGGAGTGGGGGGGGGCGAGGGCTCAGACCTAGACCCTCACATTTCTTAGGAATTGCAGGACCCCTCACACTTCTGCTTGTGGGTTCAGGCTCTAGGTCTCCAGAGGCTGTTTCTACCCTTCAGGAGCACTTAGAGCTGCATGTTGCCATGCCATCAAGATATGCACTAAATGTATTTTTTTGAAATTAAAATGAATAGAAAAATCCACCATGGGGTGCTAATAATGAGAACAGGGGGAAAATGCAGTTGCTTAGGCAGCAGCGTGACTGCCTTTGGTTGGGAGCAGAAAAACAGCTAAATATATCTTTCATTGGTCATAATCGGCTACAGCTAATTCGTGAGAAAACAGCACATCTCACGAGTGTGGGTCTTTTACAAACAGAAAAATGTATACCAAGTTTGTTAAAAATATGATGGGTTTCGGTGAATTAGGTTGGGTCTACACACTATAAAGTGACAGGAAATTGTAATTATTTGTTTAATATGATCAACTTAGGTAAATCATTTCAAATTGCCAAATTTTAGTGTGTATGTATATGTATATGCATGTGTATATATATATATCTAATCTTGCATTGCTCACTCAGACTACCCAAATAATTTCGTACTGTTTATAATGCCTTATAATACAAAGCAGATATGATCTGACTGAACACAAATATTATTAAAGTTTGGCTTTGCCAGAGGTTAAGAATTTTAAAAGAAATTCGTTATTCAATCAATAAGAGTTATCAACAGGGTGAAGAAAGTCTTTGTGTGTGTGTGAGAGAGATTTTATAAAATGACTTTTGCAGTGACATTCTGTTGAATAACAGAGTGACCTGATTGATAATGGGACTCGGTGGGAACACAGGGGGGTTTCCTAAGTGAATTATGTTTAAAAGATAATTATGTTTGGAAGCCTTCTCTGTTTTCAGATTTTATTAAGCCCTGTGGCATCTCTCAGAATTACTTGTCTGGAATCATCAATGAATAAAAATAGGTGGTAATTCCATGAAAGGCCTGAGCGTTTCTCTCCCAAGACAGGAGGATGGGACGTGGGTGAGCTGCGCGGTTGAGCCGCTGAGCGGGCCGGGCGGTGGCAACTCAGCAGGAGTCGGGAGGAGGCCAGGAGGCGGCCTGTGAAGCCGTTTTGAACTGTGAAGTTCTCCTATGTACCAAGGCACCTCTGAGCCTCACCACAACCCTGGGAAGAAGTGCACATCGGGAATTGTAATTTCCATTTAATGAATAAGGAAAGCTCAGAAAGGTCAAAGGGTTTAAATCCCCAGGCCACACAGCTGACACGAAACAGAGTTGGGGTTGGAAACCCAATTTTCTGACTACAAAGGCTGTATTATTTCTATTTCATCACGCTGACGCAGACCCACCAAGTTCTTTCTCAGGTTTTAATTGTTTTTAAACCCATGGGTTAAAAGCATGGGAATTAATGGTGAATGGGTGGTGTGCTTCATTTTATAAGGATAAATGCCTTCTTTTATTACTAAATAATAGTAACAGACTCTAGGTACTTTCATTAAAAGTATTTAATAAAATGCCCAAAGAGTTCTTCATAATCCAGAGTTAAATGAAATAGACTAAATATCAGTAAGGGGGGCATTTGATAAGGCTTCATAGCCAAATAAGGTTTGGTAATATTTCGAAGGACATTCTAAGTAAAGGAAAGAGATGTTGTTTTGCAACAATTGCAATGTTGTAAGCATGCAACTTCCAAAGGAATCAGTGATCTGTTGTAGGGAAACAGAATTTGTCACTCCAAGATGTGTCTCTTTGGGGATATTGATTATTTTATGGTGGTTAACTTCAAGAAATAGCAGACAGGTAAGAAGCTCTTAAAACCAAGTAGGGGGTTACCCTTTATAAAATAAATTTACATTTATAAGGGAAATCTCCACTTGGTATGTCCCCTTCTGTACCAGGAAGAGGGGGATGACTTTATCTCTTGAAATTCTTATCAGTGCAGAAGACAAATTTAATCTGCATAAGAACCTTACCCTCGTTTGCTGTGCTTTTCCTGGCAACCTCCCATAACTGACGCCCCACCCTCAACATCTTTCGAAATTTAACCAAAACTGTTCCTGGTGAATAGAGTCTCCATGCCAGGTACATGTGACATATTTTGTTGGGGCTCTCATGGGATAGAGAAGCAGAAAAGCATGAGTGTTAGTTTTTCTGAGTTTGATTCCTTGCAAAGAAACAAGAGCTAGTGGCTGTAGGAATGGTTGTATGAAACAAGAGTCCCATAAATAAAATGAAAAGTGCTGGTTTTGATTGCAATTGGAAAGGATTCACCACTTAACTAGCTAGTGATTTTTCAGCAACTTGGATCACAGTGATTTGATATGTACCATCATAGTGGGTGAGCAAATAATAAAGCTCTAGTCCCACTAACACCACCAGCCACCAACCACACAGATCTAAGTATATTTACTTAATACTTTCTCTACACCAGGGTGCGCCAATCACTTTACAGGGAACCCACTCACGACTCCAGAACAACCTGTGTGGGAGCTAAGATTACTTCCTTATGCCACAGAGGAGGCTTAGAACTGGCCTGTGATTTCATTTTCTGAAGCAGCTGGCCTGTCTCTTTATTTTTATAGTTGATTCACTCTTTTATTCCCTTAATAACTAGCCTTTAAGGATATGGAAAAAAAGTTTTGTTCTCTACTTTAAAAGCTAATTTTAAAATAGAAGCTAATTCGGTGAATTTCCTACCAGGGAGTAGGAAAATGATTACTGAATCTTAGAAAAGTGGTGAATTCCTCTCTGGAGGTCATCAATTACAAAGCCAAGATTTGGGGAGAGGGTAGGTGGTCATGAGATCAGATTACCAGCTCTTCTACGTCCCTTCGAAGACCTGTTGTTCTATGATCCCATAACATTATATTCAGAATTAAAATCTAGAGTAAAAGATGCTTTCCTTTGGTGCAGTACCAGATATACCAAATCGTCTCAACTTTTTCTTGACCCTGTACAGAATAAGGTTCCGAGAACTGAGTCTGGTTGTGAGGAGAGGTTGGTAAAGGGATCTAGACACAGGGTCTTGAATGAGGGCAACGTGGGGATCCGATGACCATCTGAAATAGCAAGTCCAGGCGGTCAGAGAGGCTGGGATGCTCCCAGAAGCCGGTGATCTGCTATGAAAACCAGGCAGAGCTGAGCCACCTGGTTCAAAATGGCAGAGAAGAGGCAGAGCAGAGAAATTTTTTGAAGAAGAAAAAAAAAAGGAGGGCAGGAGCCATTTTCAGAGTTCCTGGAGCTTTTCGCGAGGTCAAAGAAGGAGCAGTGGTGCCCAAACACATGGTTTTAAAGTGAGTTCTTTATTACAATCATGCCCAATTTACGTAAAATCCATTGCTTTTTATTTTTTAGCATCCTCATATTCCTCTTTAAATGGTAGTGTTAACATAATTTTTAAAAAATTTGAAATGATTTGTGTTTTGACATGAATTTTGAGAATTTCAATATATTTACTAGATATCTAGAGACACTCTCTATGTAGCCTTAAAGCATTAAGTTTTTAAAACTTCTTGATTGATTTGAGAGAGAGAGAGAGAAATATAGATTTGTTGGTCCACTTATTTATGTGTTCATTGGTTGATTCTTGTATGTGCCTTGACCAGAGATGAAACCCACAACCTTGGAGTATTGGGACGATGCTCTAACCAACTGACCCATCCAGCTGAGACAAAGCAATAGTGTTTCATCAGTGTTTTGCTCTTAGTAGCCATTAGTCAAACTTTATAAAGAATATCAGCATTAAAAATGGTCTCACTGTTCTGCATGAGGTGAGTTGAAGGATTAAACACTCTACCTACTCTTACCATCCAAACCTCTCTGAGGCCCCTGAGGTACCTCTTAGGAACCCTTAGAACTCTGGGGAGAATAGTTTGAAAATTATTTCCTTGAAGAAAGAAAATCTATTTGTTGGAAGCCTCTGGAAAAAAATGTCTGAGAAATTATCTCTTACCTTGACTTTAGAAGTTGTAGAAAATTATCTCATATTTCATATGCCCAGAGGCATAGTACGTGCATAATTATGGATGAACTGTCTTTGCATAAATTTTAAACTATTTCAGCCATTAAAGATTAATAACTGGATTGGGGAAGATGCTCAGTGTCTTCTGGAATCTCAAGCCCAGCAGTAGATCAGGATATTTAGGAAGTATCTACCTGGTTGAGGGCAGAGGACAGTTAAGGAGGAACTTCGGGCGCCAATGATTTCAGACAGTAACTGAGGCCAATTAACATGAAAAAAGGAGGCATTCAAAGAGATTTTCACTTAATATCGGGAGGAAAAGAAGAGTATCTTAGAAATGGCTATCCTTGAGCTGCTACACATCATCCATATCAGCCTTGAATATGAAGGGTTTTAAAGATCTTGAGCTGTACTTGAGCTCGGTCTAGTCTCCTAATGTGTAATTAGTAATTTTTGCATGATCTATATATGTATACAAGATTCACAGATTGACCATAAATGCAAATGTTTACACACTTCCTTGCATCATAGACAAATTGTAGGTGTTCAGGGGAACTTTTTAAATTATTTAACTTGAAAATGGTTGGTGGCTCACTTTTGAATTTGCATTCTTTAATATCTTGCTATCTCAGCCACATCAGTAGAATTGGCAATACTTTTTCTTTCCTGTATTGCAACCAATACAATGATACGGTTATATGGCATTATTAATGCTGGCCAATGGTCTTATTACATGCTATTATTACATGCAGCAACATTTGAAAATCTTTAATTACATCATTACCATGATCACAAAAACGTTTTTTATCATACTAAGCAAGATTGCCTAGAAAATGGTTTTCTCTCTGAATAACTTATAAACTCTCTGAGCTTCACTTTCTTCATAGCTATAAAATGAGGGCTAATAATATCTACCTTTTATAATTATTATGAGGATTAAATGAAATAAGGCATATAAAAATGCCATAAACCCAAAGTACTGTAAAAATGAATTGTGGAACTATAAAAGCAGAAGCACAGGACATGTTAGATTATAGCCACACAAATAAGCCCCTTCAACTTTTGCTGTCACAGAGTCACCCTTGTATGGCTCAAGTTTAGACCCCCTAATGAAGATGTGTGTGAGATGGCGACGGTTTCTGTTTTTAGAACGCAGCCCTTATGTCTTCAGCAAGCTCAGATGAGCAGCTTGGGGAAGTACTACAAATACCTGAAAACTAAAATGCAGCTCTAGACAAAGCACCCAGGGTTTTACAAGCTTTGTACAATACTGTGTTTAGTTCTGACACAAATGGAGTGAGCTTTGATCCAATTTCTTCGAATTCTTCTCTACAGAAACACAATAAGTCATCTCATAAGGTTTCCATAAGTTGTCAGCCTTACTGTTTCTTTCTTCCCTGTTGTCTGGCAAAAACAATGTGTTAGTCCACAAAGCAAAAACCTATTATTGACTTGATGCCAAGAATTCTGCCTTCTTATGTTCAAGGTGTTTTCAAATGACTGTGGTAGAATACCCTGGGCCTTTAGGGAAAGGAGGGTACAAAGTGGCATGAAGTAGGATCAGAACCCATTGTAAATTTATAAGTGAATTTAAAAATTCAAATTGCCATTTAGGGTAACCATGGTGATTTTTAAAAAGAATAGGTGGCTAGGTTGACCAGTCACCTTCTCCCTGCTATTGTCATCTCTGATTTTATGTTCCTGCCAGGAGAGATTTCTCCTGCCCTCTCTATCTGGCCAAATCTACTCTTACTTCAAGACTCAATTCCACTTTCACCTGCTAGGGCCACATGAACCCAGTATGACTTCTTTCTCTCTAGAATGCTTATCATAGTTACCTAAATTACCCAGGTGACTTTAATTATGTGCTGTCTTTAGTTGTTATTTTACTTTTCATGTGCTCACCTCTTAGCTGCTCAACTGGGCCACAAGCTTTGGGCCTGGAATAGAATATAGTCGCCAAAGTTCCACATGGATAGCATATGCACAGTAAATAACTTTTAAATTAAAATAGACTGAACTGACAGACCAGTTTCAAAGGTGGCTAACATTTTCCCAGTAGCTTAGCATCGAATTTTATCAGAATTCTGCCATTTGGGGTGTCAGAATATAATCTGATGCTTGGCTTCATCATTAGGACATAGGTCCCCCAAAGAGGACAGAAGCTGCTGCTAAGTATCAGAAGGTTGAAGGAGTTAATTTTTTTTGGTTTTAGAAAAAGAATTGAGAAACCTGTTTTGCTCACATATTGAAGGATTGCATTTCTAACTTCCATGTGCAGTATCTAATTCCACTCTGGATTTGGGCATAAATTGGATTTAGAAATCTCCAAGGCAAATACTTTTATTATTCCTACTCTGGTTCATAAGGTAAGGAGAATTAGGGGGTAACACATTAAGCCTAAAATGGGTTTTCTGTAGAAAAATTATGAAGAGTATTGTTTTCAATGAGCATCTTTAGAAGAGCTTGGAAGTAGCCATCAGAATCTTTAGGAGACCTTTGTGTGCCAAGTCCTGCTGTGATTGTGCCAGTTCCTTTTTCAATCCAGTTGACTTGTGTTTTGGAGTAACCATGACAATTTATTCAGTTCTCCTCTTTGGAATTACTGGTTGACTTTTTAATGTGTCTTTAATGTGTGGTTTGAGAAGTTTCTTCTTTTAGGCCATTTTCCTCATTTATTCCAGAATTGGAGAGTTGGAAGGGGTGGGTTTTGTAAGCAGCCCTGATGACTCATGCACCTTTGCCTGTCAGGGATCCTGTGAGCCTTGAGCTCATAGAAAACAACTACAGTAATTACATTTAGAACTATGAATACTCCCAAATCCAGAACGGTTTCAAATAAATACATAGCATGCCGCAGGCATATAGAGTGAGAATCCTAGATGGGAATCAAGTTTTTCAAGGATTATTTTTTCTTGAACATATTTCTTTACCTAACTCATTCCTAAAATGTAATGCTCTATTCTATTCTTTTATTCCTTTTTATTGAACTTATTAGGGTGACATTGGTTAACAAAATGATGCAGGTTTCAGGCGCACAATTCCACAACACATCATCTGTACACTGTATTGTATGTTCACCACCGCAAGTCAAGACTCCGCCCATCACAATTTATCCTCCCACACCCTCCTCGACCTCCTTCCATCCCCCTCACCCAGCCCCCCAACCCTGACAGCTGTCAGCCTGCTGATGAGTCTGTTACTATTTTTCTTGTTAGTTCATTTTGTTCATTAGATTCCACATATGAGTGAAATCATATGGTACTTGTCTTTCTCTTATTTTATTCTTAAAATTTTCCAGGGAAGAAAAATGGACTGCATTCTCTGGCCTTGTTTTAATGCCCGACAGCCCTTAAATCAGAAAGTTATGTGAAACCTAAACTCTTGCTGCAGTCTATGCCTGACCTTCCCTGTTTGTCTTCACTGGAGCCTGGAATATCGATTACCCATGCATTAGCTACAACCCACTTGTAGGGAGCTCTAGGGGTTTAAAAAATTCTGACATGGGCCATTTTGTCATTCATCATTTAAAGTCATTTGAAGATGATTTTCTACTTCTCCTGAGCTGCACTGTACCAGCCACCTGCTCTGGTCTGTTTTGTTTCCACCGTCCCTGAACACTAGCATCTTGCCTGTTTCTTTGCTTGTGGTTTGTTCATGATGTGTCCCCTCCTGGCACACTCTGCGTCTTTATCTCACCACCAAGAGTAAATGCTAGGAGTTCATAAACAGGGATCTCATGGCTTTTGCTCACAGCTGTGTTGTTAACTGTATCACTCACGCTGTCCCTAGAACAGTGTGAGGCACTCCAAAAATATTGGTTAAGTGACATTTAATATTAACATTCAAATTCTACCCAAATGTCAAAGCCCTTCTCCAGAGAAAGACAATACCATAATCCTTCATTCAACACAATTCAATGGATGTCAACAACATATCCAATATTGTGCTCCTGTATTTGCACTTGCAAGCATATTTGGTTGTTCCCTCTTCCAAATTACAGGTTTCCTTCATGTTAAGAATGAGCTTCCTACAATCGTTGATGAGTGAAAACATTGGGTTTCACCAACACATCAAGGTAATGTCTTCCAATTCCAGACCAGGTCACAATAAGGTAACAGATAGTATTTATTGGGGGTTTAGTGTAGTTATTTAACAAACACACATATTATGTGCCAGAGACTAAGCTAAAGGCTTTATCAATCTTAATTCTCTTAGGCCATGTCTGGTATTTTCTTCTTGCCTTTGCAGTAGACATCTCCACCCTAAGCATTTTGCCACAAACAATTTTTTTTTAAAAATTTCTCCATTGATGAATCAATATATTTAAGCTAGTTGTCAGTTTGGTTTCATTTGTGCATTGATAAAGTTCTCCCAGTTACTTCCATTTTTATCCCTTAAAAAAAAAATTATTGTTGACACCATTACAGATGTCTCCCATTTCCCTCCCCCTTTACCCCCAACCCCCGGGGCCATTGCCATGCTGCTGTGTCCATGGGCTATGCAGGTATGTTCTTTGGCTAATCTCTTCACCTTCTTTCATCCAGTCTCCCCCATGCCCCTCCCTTCTGACCTCTGTCAGTCTCTTCCATGTATCCCTTAGCTGCCCTCATAACGGTCTATACAGCAAAAAGTAGCCATGGTGCTGGTGCTGGTTTAAAAGTAGCATTTTTTCCAGATGAAGGGTAATTTGCGCTAAGAGTTGGTTCCTTACTTTGAAACCCACTACTTTAGGAGGAGAAAGAGAAACCAAGGACCCTCTTTTCAGGTGCAGAGATGAACTACATTTCCCACAAAACAAGCACAAAAGCTTAGGTACAATCCACAAAATAAAATCAGTTATTTGCGCAGTATTGCCATGAATCTGCACACATTTTGAATGTGTTCAAATATTTTGTATTTTTCAATAAATTCTTTTAAATTTTGTTACTCATTGTTCCATGTTTCATTACGTCTTTCTTAATGTCCTTCTTTTCTTTGTCTTGATTTTATCTTTTTTTTTTTTTTTTTACAGCAAAATTGCCTTATAGCCTATTAGCTATGCAGTAAAAACAGCTGCAGCGAAGGTGCTATGTCTAAAGTACCTAGAACCCTCTAAATCATCCTATATGCTAGATACAATCATTATCCCTATCCCACAAGCAAGGATACCGAGGTACAGATAGATTAAGTAACTTGCCCCAAATCACACAGTTACTCAAAAAGTCTGGCTCCAGAGCCAGGGTTTTAATCACTATACAATACTGCTACTCTCTTGGTGTGCTGCTTGACTACAGGTCTTATGTTCCTACCTCTGGTTTCTGCTGATGGAGACCACTGTATATGTCTAAAAGGAATGCTACTCCTTTTATACACAAGTACTGGTATCAAGATTCAAAAACTCAAAGTTGGCTGTTTCCTTTCTCCACTAAGGCTTGCTTCCTCTGACTCCTTTCTGTTATTTATGAGCAAATCATCTCTCTTTTTTAGCCCAGAAGCAACTGTGAAAATAGCTAATATGGCTCACTTATCTCTCCTCCCTTCACATTCTAGAATATGGACATAGTAGGTATCTAATAAGTATTTGTTACGTAAAAAAATAAATGTGTTGAGACAAGTGTGTGTGTGTGTGTGTTTTTCCTTTTAAAGCCAAACTGCTTACAAAGGTTTAAAAAGCTAAAACTCAGTTGTCACTTCTGAGATAGATTATAGGAAAAGTAAATAAACAGTCTACTCCAGCTGTGGGAACATAGGCTCAAATGAGCACACAAAGAGCCCTTGCACCTGAAGGCTAAGCAATCTTTAACCCGTGAGGTATTTTCCAGTGGTTCAGCAGCCAGTGCATAAAAGATTGGATTTAGAGAGAAGGAGGAAGTATAACGTTAGATGATAGTTTCCTCTATGGTAGTTTTAATAACACAGTAAAGAATATTTTATGACCTTTTATGATAGTTCTTATCTGAGAATGTCTGTGGTAGATTAAAGATGGCCACAATTCTTTGCTACCCGTTCATTCAGTAGCAGTCTAATTTTCCTCCTCTTCAGTCTGGGCTGGCCTTAGTGACTTGCTTGACCAGAGGAATGCAGTGGAAGTGATGCTCCATGACTTCCATGTGCAGGGCAGAAGAAGCCTTTTGGCTTCCACCTAGGCCTCTGGGGACACTCACTGTTGGAACCCTGCCACCATGCTGTGAGGAAGCCCAAGTAGTCCTGTGGAGGTGCCAACATGGAGAGAAGCCAAGACCTCTGAATGAGAGCCGCAGCTGAGCTCCCAGCCTACAGCCAGCACCGCCTTGCCAGTCATGAGAATGAGTCATCTCAACATGGACCCTCCACTCGTACTTGAGCCACCTTCACTGATACACAGGGAACAGAGACACCCTGTTCCGGCAGAGCTTTCCTGAATTCCTGACTCAAAGAAATTGTGAGCAAAATAAAATTGCCATTTGAAGCCACAAGCTTAAAACATAGCAATGGATAACAGAACTATGTCATAATGGACACAGTGAGAAAGAGTTACAAATACAGCCCATCAAAGAGCTTTTCACCTCATATGTAATTTTTCTCAAAGCATACACTGGTTCTACATATGTCACCTGCCTTTACCCCTGTAGTCATGTGGTGCTTTGTAAAGAAACTGCTCACTTCCTAGGTCATAGCTCCAAACTATGTCAAAGGAAGAAGGGGAAAAAGAAAAAAAACAATGACTGTTATTCTAGGTTCAAATTGTGAGAAAGTTAAAATGTGACAGGCTCTACCTTAAAAAATTCAACATATAATCCCACGATTGCTTTAAACTTTAATTTATAGTATTAAGAAAAATCTAGTCCTTTAACTAGATCAAATAGTTACTAGATCAATTATTTTAGAGGCATGTTATACAGAACAAGAATATCTTCCTACCTCTAACCCTCAAAGCCTATTATTGAGTTGTCTTTATTGATCCATTGTCTTTATAGGATCTTTTTTTTTTTTTTTTAACATATCTCTATTGATATCAGAGAGAGGAAGGGAGAGGGAGAGAGAGAGAAACATCAATGATGAGAGAGTCATTGATCATCTGCCTCCTGCACGCCCCCAACTGGGGATGGATCCCAAAACCTAGGCATGTGCCCTGACTGGGAATTGAACCATGATCTCTTGGATTCTAGGCCGATGCTCAATCACTGAGCCATACCCAGCCAGGCTATAGGATCCTTTTTTAATGCAAATATACTGGGAGAGTGAACATTGTCTCAATTAATACAGTTCTCAATCATTCACAGGTTAGACTGAGTTAGCAGAATTCCAGTTCATTGTATAAGCACAGGGGAAACTGTGGTGATTCTTTAATGAGGGGCCATTAGGCAGCCAGAGAACACAGAGCATCTGGGAGGCAGGGGAGGAAGTCTGGGAGGCAAAAGGGTGTATAAAAAGTGAGGTGGGAAGTTTCTGAAACTCTCTGCTACTTCATTGGCTTCCTTAAGGCTGACCAAGCTTCTGGGACTTCAAGAACCTTTAATAAATACAAGCTTAGAAAGCATTAAACAGCCAAGGGTATTCGATAATTCCTTCCAATTATTACCTCTGTAGGGTCTCATGTATTCCTCTTCCTCCCAATTTCATCTCCTTTCTGTTCCCTTTCAAGCGGGAGAATCTCCCTAGTGCTCTTTGAAATTGGATTTGCTTGACCTCTGGTGACTGTTATTCTCAGCTGAACAGGGTATTTCTGTCTTTGCTGTCCCCATGTGGTCTCAAATGCTCCTGGCCTTATAGCTTGTCAGCTCATTATCAGAATATTTGCAGAATAGTCAGAAATCCTAAAAGAGATAGTTAAACAGATATTTTCCTCAGGGCCTGCACAAGCTGTCTTCACACACACTGACTAGGGGAGCCTGCATCATCAACCAAATCCTCTGAGGACACAGAAGGAAAATACCTAGTTATTTTTGCATAGTAGTTCAGGTTTTATATATATATATATTTACATGGTTCAAATAATTTCCTCATTGATTATTTCATTTTCCCTATGGCTATTTAGTCACAGGGCAAAGGCTATTGTTCTGGGGTGACCCACGACAGACAATCACCAGAGTTTGTGTTTGAATTTTTGGAGCCTTTATCAGCTGGCCGGCGGCTACAGTTGCAGCGTCTCACCCATGTAAGAGCCGGACTGCAGCCCTGACCCTTAGTTCTTCCCTCATTTTATACTCAGTAACTACAAAGGCACTGTGGTAAAGGGGTTTCCAAGAATTTGTTAGGTTGTCAGCTTTGTTACAGGAAACAAGGGGGGACCTTTAGCAACATAAAAGGGATGATTTAAACACAATGTTTTACAATGAGTAATGGCGTTATGCTTGGCCAGAGCGTGACTGGTTTGTTCTTTCTATAGGAACTCGGGGTGGTGGTGGTGGTGGTAATTATTGGGCTAGCTTGTCGGGCCTTGTCCTGTACAATAGAGATCTTGTTCTACCTTTACTGTTAGTTCATTAGGTATATTCTTCTGGCCATGATGGCCAGAACACTATTCTAAAGAAAAGGGCATTTCTCCTTGGCGATGTCTCGCCCCATACACTTCATGCAGGTCTTTCTATAAATAGGGGCCTATTATATTGGTGTCCATCTGTTTGAAGGAAGGGAAATGGGATAGCTGGAGTCTGAGGCTATTCCTATGAGTCCTTCCTTTCTGGGAATTTCTGTCCAACCTTACCGTGGCAGAGACGACTAATATCTGAGTTCTTTGGGGCACATAATTAAACCACAATCCCATCCTATGGCATCTGTGTGAGCCTACATGACTGATAATGACCAATATGACTCCTTCCACAAAAGAGAAGTGTGTCACTTACAAGCCCAGGTGTGTCTTCTACTCTTTCTCAATCTTTCCTATACATCTCATAAGTGGATAGAACTTAGGCAGAGTTGCAAGTTAGCAGGAGCCTGGGTCCCTGAAGGACTATGTGGAGCAGAGCCCTCCAATGACCACACTGGAATGTGACTTGATTGAGAAATTTTATTGTGTTAAGTCACATTGTTTATTTTAGCAATTAAACCAACCCTGACTAATAATTTTCATCCTTTTTTTCCTTGTCACATATTCTCCCTGACCAAATGCTTGCATGATCCTCTGTTCCTGAGGTTGTGATTCCTTAAATCTCCAAATGATTGACTTACCAAAAATTATTTGTTTATGGCCCTAGCAATCTGTAAGTTCCTTAAAGGCGGGGCATATATACTGTTAATATGTGTTTTATTGCTGTCTCTATGCAGTAAGTTAAATAAAGAAATGTATAAAGTGCTATGAATGAGTACGTTATTAAGCAGTTTCTTTTGAGACACTTATAATCAAATTGTATACATATGTAAGGTAGTATATGCAAAGCACTAACAGTGTGTATAGAAAATAATTGCAGTTGTAGGTCAGAGGAGGGAGTTAATATATAGCCTTGTGTAGTTAGGGAAGTTTCCATATCAGGGCGTAGAGGTGAGCTAAGCTTTGCTGGGCAGAGAGAATTCTAAGAGGTGAAAAAAATAGGAGAAATAAAAATAAAGAGGCAGCATCTCTAGAGTCATCCTGTGACAAAAGAACAATTAAAATTAGCATCAGAACAATGAAAACCTAACTGTGCATCATTCTCCTAAAAGTGAGGCCCTAGGCCAATTGACACATCAGTAAGATTATACTTCTCTTTACCTCCTGGCATATCCTGCTTTCATGTAAGTTTCTGGGGCAATTCTCCTGATTTCTCCCTAAATAAGATATACAAATAAATACTTATCGTTGATATATTTTTAATATTCCACATGATGTAGTCTTTTCAATATACCAGGGAACTTTGCTTTCTCCTGTCTACCTATGAGTAATTTAAACTTGTTGCAATCCCATTGAAGGTATTTTCGTGCATATATTTTTTTCTCATGAATTACCATCCAATTTTAACAACCCTTAGTGAGTGTAGGTACATTTATTTCAAAGGGCCCTCATCCATCTCTCATCATAGGAAATAGCAAAGACTGAGATTATCTATCAGAGCAAAGTGTAAGTGCAGAAGATCTTGGCTCCCATAACTAACAGAGGGCTGTTGGCTTATTAAGAGAGAAGGAGCTGGTGGTTCATTAGTAGTTTCTAGATGAATAATTCAGTAGGAGTACAAATAAAGCCAGGCCACATTGGTCATTGTTCAGGAAGAGGGAAAGGCAAGGAGACAGCTGGAAAGAGGGTCGGTCATTAGGAAAGGAGTAGAGAGCACAGGATTCTGGGGGCTCCAATATGGACTTAGGAGGAATCATTTCTGAGAGGCTCTTTTGTGTTCACTTTCAAATGGATCCACCCTTTTTCCATTCCCAGCATTTAAACTCCCAGCCCTCACCTTACCCAAAATCACTGAAGTGGTCCTGGCTTTGCTGTGGAAGCTATATTTGATACAGTGGTGACTGTGGGGCAAAACCATGAGGAATGGAATATTTACATAAACACTTAGTTGTGAAATTCTATTTCATTTTCTAATGCCTTCCAAAACTCAGTGCATTCTATTTCAGATGTGCTCAGGCCCCACCACTTCCTTCTCTTAGAGCCTCTGTGACTCACATCCTCCACCTGGCCTTCAGCACAGCCTGACCTGTACTGAGGTTTATTTCTTACAAGTGCTGTTTCCTTCTGTGATGGCCCATAGCCCTGGTACCTGCATCTATATGATGCTGCATAGTTGTTACCCACTTCTCTTCCCAATAAAGCCTGAGCCTCCGTGATGGAGGAGATTTTTTTCTTACTACCTCCATCGCCAGGGTGATTGGGACCATGTCAGGCATATGCGTAGCTCTTCAACAAGCATTTGCTGTTTGAATGGCTGGGTGAAGAGACGAAGAGACAGACAAACTGCGGTTTCCTTGAGGGTAGGGCTGCATTACACCTCCTGTACCCCTGGTACTTAGCACTGTGCTTGAACAGAGTTTCAACTCACCGGAGGCTCTTTCAGGATGATGATCTTTGGAACTGATGCTTAGGGGAAGGGTTACCTGTTCTTTATTTCTTTATTAGTTTTGCCTGACTTACTCCCAAAAAGGTTTTAAAATAACTGAACATTAGGATTCGGCTTACTTCTCAAATATCTTACCAATTGCATGATGGCTCTTTTGAATTTTGAAGTTGGCTGGTTTTACAGCCACTTTTATGAGGGAGCCAGAAACCATCATCCCTTTAGCAATGGGATCTTGGGTGTGGTGTCTGTATGATTTAACCCAAGCACATTTCCCACCCTGAATTGGACAACCTTTTTACAAGGGAGAAGGCACATGGTAAAAGGATGGTTTTTAACATCCTGTCACAACTACATATTTAACTGAACTCACAATAAGAAGTGAACGTGTCCTAAAAGTCACTCGTCAGTTTTAGACCCATTTAGTAGCACTTTGAATTCCCTTTAAAACATCATACCTTCCCTGAAAGCTGTGCTTTTAAGCTGTGGGTGCACTGAATGTCTATAATCGCTTTCAAATTTATGAGATTATAATGTCAGGTCTCCCATGCCCTAAAAATCAGGAGTCGAACTTAAACTGGTTTTTGGTTTAAATCACAAGTGCTCTGACTGGCAAGCTCACAGCTTCTTCTTTCTACATGGACCAAAATGTTCTTTTTCTCAATCCCACCCTTCTCTCACCCTTGTCTTTCTCTTCACCTCAACCAAACCATTAATTTATCAAATAACTGCCATGGAAACTCCATTAGAGCTGCTATATTTTAATCCAAATATCACCTGCCCAAGGAATCCTGCTGAGCACCAGCAGATGTTTTCCTGGCCGAGGGCCAGCCTCTGCCCAGCCATTGCTCCTAAGAGGAATTTTCACCCGTGTGAGTTGATCAGATTAAGAGCAGCTCTTTCCATTGAGTTGTCTGAATGACCAAAAAAAATTTTTTTAAAAATCTATCTTGCTTTGTGCTTTAAATTGTCTGCCCCATGTGCTGGAGCCCCACCTGCAAGATAGTCTCCAGGCAAATGGTGGGGCTGTGTGATGTTTTATTCCATCTAGAAAGTAATGTTTTCATTTCTATCCTAATAGAATGAACCCAGGCAACTCTGGGAGCCACTGTAAAGTGGATTCAAGTCAGATTTGACTAGCTTCCCTTCCCTCTTCAGTTCTGCCACCAGTTCTCCTCACCCACCCAGGCTTCTCCCAACCCTCTCTTGTTACAAATTGAATTGTGTCCTCCAAAAAAGATATGTTGAGGTCCTCACCCCCAGTACCTCAGAACCTGACCTTATTTAGAGACAGGAGGTGATCAAGTTAAAATGAGGTCATTATGTTGGGCTGCAATCCAGGACGGCTGGGCTGGCGTCCTGAGGAAAGGGGAAATTTGGACACAGAGACAGACACACACAGAGGGAAGACACTGTGAAATCGCACGGGGACAATGCAGCCATGTGACTGGAATGACGCAGTTACAAGCCAAGGAATGCCAAGAATTGACAGCAAACAGTAGAAGTCAAAGAGAACATGACCCTGCTGACACCTTGCTTTTGGACACTTGGTCTCCAGAACTGTGAAACAATAAATTCCTGTTGTTTTACATCACCCAGTTTTTGGCGCCTTGTTACAGCAGCCCTGCAAACTAATGGTCCTCTCTGCCCATCATTCAAAATGCCCTCGCTACAGCCCAGGGTTCCTCCGTCATCTTGCCCCACTCTGGCAGAATTCCAAGTGGCAATTCTCCCCTTTCCTCCTCTAGCCATCAAAGCTTGTCAGTCTAGGTTCCACTTCCCCGTAGCCTGGCCCTCTTTGGGGTAATTAAGTAATAATAAAGCAGCTTCCTAAGAACAAATGCATTAAAGCATGAGCGGTGGGCTGACAGATGAATGGTACAGTTAGTTCCCAGGTCGTACATAACAATTACCAGAGTTTTTTTATTTTTTAAAATTTTATTCTTCGATTACAATTTACATTCAATATTATCTTGTGTTAGTTTCAGGTGTACAGCATAGTAGTTAGATAATCATAAACTTTGCAAAAGATCCCCCTGATATTTCCAGTACCCACCTGGCACCATACGTAGTTATTACAATATTATTGGCTATATTCCCTATGCTGTACTCTAGCCCCATGGCTATTTTGTAACTACCCATCTGTAGTTCTTAATTCCTTCGCCTTTTTCTCTCAGTCCCCCAACCCTCTCCCCTCCCTTTGGAAGAACAGCTTACACTGATGTTTCTCAAAGTCCAAGGTTTCTCTGAGAATTTTTTATCCTGCATTTTCATTTATTGAAACACAATGCAATAAAATTTTTATTAATTTTCTAGTTATAAAATCAACTTCTGTTTTGCCATGCTTTTACAATGGAATGTAATTCTTATAAAATACATATTTTTACTTTTGCTTTTTTCCAATTTTATTGAGATATAATTGACAAAGAAAAGTTGTATATGTTTAAGGTATAGAACATGATGTTTTGATGTCCATATGCACTGTGAAATGTTCACCACAATCAAGCTAATTAACATACCCATCACCTCACAGTTATTGTGTGTGTGTGTGTGTGTGTGTGTGTAAGAGAACATTATGTTTTAAATTGATTTTTCTCAAACTGGGATTTGTAAGGCATTTTTTGTTTTCTCAAAATTAAGAAACACTTTAAATGGAAGGGATGGTGGGAGAGGAACCTGGGCTGAGGGGCCCAAGCGGCTCTTTGCAGTCTCACCTCTTGCCTGCCCTGACGCTGAGCTGGCTCTCATTTGATGCCAAGTCGAATGTGCTAGCTCATTACTAGCTACTACATGTACATATACATGTGCTTGAGGTTTTCAGAACATAAAGAAGATTGTTATCTGTCTTCCTGCCCCTTTAAACTGCCTTTCCAAATGACACACTCTTTTCCCCCACCTCTGCTCATGGAGCAGATATGCCGAGAGCTACTTTTAAAATCAATTATTCAGGGTATTGGAGGCAGGAAGATGGAACAGAAGTTCCCTGGAGTATTCTGAAGTAAACATCAAGTTATAAATGAAGAGCTCTTTATAAATAGGCCGAAGGAGCGGGAGCAGGGATGTAAGTGGATGGGCGGATTCCAAGCCCTGCCTAACCTTCAGGAAAATTACTTCTCCAGCATGAGTCTGAGCTCACCTGCTGAGAAAGCTTTTGGGAACCCTTGTGGGTAATGCCCCTGTCTTTGAGGCTGGTGAAAGGCTCTGCTACACTGCACAGGGGTGGCCTTGGGCTCTCAAGAAGCCCCTTCCAGGCTGCCTTCCCAAGGCCTGATTTCCAGCCCTCTCACAGCCCATCCAGGGCGGAGGGCTTTAGCAACTGCCCAGAGCAAGGTCTGAGGGGGTAGGAGACAATGTAGCAGGAGTGGAGGCTTGACCCAAGATGTTTTTTGGATGATGAACAGTACAAGGTTTATAATTAGATTCCTTTTTAGTCTAAGTTTTCAAAGTGTGCCAGGCACTACTTATGATTAGGCCTACAAAAGGGCCTTCTATGGGCCATAGACCATTTTGGCTGTCTTCTCACTACAGAAATCAATGCAGACCGCCTTGGAAACACCCTCTTACTGGACCTCTGGGGGTAGAAAGAATTGACTAGGCCTCAGCTAAAGGAAGATAGATTATGTCATTTTTTGCCAGGTACAGAACAATTCATTTTAAGTACACATACACAAAATACCAATATTGTTTAATTAAAACATAATACTATCCATACACGTATTCCCATATGCTTTTATAGGCTATGATCTTTCTGTCACAGGTATTGTGTTAATTAAGTGCTAATCAGTGGGTATAAAGTTTCAGTTAAACAAGATGAGTAGTTTGAGAGATCTGCTGTACAACATTGTGCTATAGTCAACAATATTGTAGTACACACTTACAAAATTTGATAAAAGGGTAGATCTCATTAAAGTATTCTTACAATAAAATTAAATAAAAAGTATATTCAATAAAAAGTAAGCTTTCTCCTCTCTTAGGTCTTTAGGCTTTCTTTTCAGAGGCAACCAATATCCTTCCAAATATGTTTCTATGCATCAACAAAGATATACATGTATCAATGAATGCATATGTGTTGTTTTTATACACACAGGAGAATATCATACCCAATCTTTGGGATCTTACTTTATTCACTTAGAGTCATATCTAAGAGCTCCTTTCATACCTACACAAAAAGACCTATCTCTTTTGAAGCTTCATGTTACGGGCACTGCAGTGAATAGTTCATGCGTGCATTTCTTATCAGGTGTGCAGGTTGATCTGTCAGGTATATTCCTAGCAGTGGAACTGTTAGTTTCAAAGGTATCATGAAGTTTTTATTTTGATAAATATTGACAAATGGTGCACTAAAGAGAGTATGAATGAAAAGGGCCACATACTAAACCTGACAAGCTCAGGGGAGGCCTGTGTGGCAGCCTTACAAAATCAGAGACCTAAAATAACCAAAACGGATGGTGTGAAATTAAAACTTTTTAACTGAAAGCATTTTATAGTGGGTGGGTAGTCATGTCCTAGGCCAGCATCTTCCCTGAGAAAGGTCAATCATTACCTTAACTGAGCCTGTCTATTGTCTTCTTGAGTCTACAGTAACATATCTTTAAAATGCCAAAGTAATTTTTCTTTTTCCAGGCCCCTCAAAGCATAGGCACTGTTCTGCCGAGACTACAGACTCCTCATTGTTATTGAGTTAATTGTTGATTGCTAACTACCCCGTACCCACCTATGTAAACGAAGTGTGTCTATCATTTTACTTTTTATCCAATCCCAGAGGTTTCACCCCCTGCTTTGCTTTCTCCTGCCTCCCTAAATCTAGCACCAGTGGATTTCATGTAACCCATCTATGTGTCCTCTTTTGATTGTAATGTATAAAATAAGGTGAAAAATTGCCATTCTCTGGAGCATTACCTCAATCCATTAAGATTTTGCTTCCTGGAAATTGTTGACAGTTTGGCTCAAATAAACTTACAAAAATTCTTTATAAGTTTGAATGTTTCTTATGTTGACAAGAGCATGCTGATTTATATTCTCTGACTCTCTGCTCTTACCATTGTCGTACATTTTCAGACTTTCTGGTCTTTGCAAAATGTATGAGTAAACAAATGTGCCTTGAGTGATTTTCTTGCTTCCAGTCTTTCTCCATTCAATTTACTACTCACCCTGCAGCTCTGACCTTTCTCAAAGGTAAATCTGATCCCGTAACTCAGCTGTATAAAACTCTTCCCTGACTTCTAATTGTCCTTGGGATAAAGTTCCATTTTGTTGACTGGGCTAGGCTGCTGGGACACCTTTCTTTCTTTTTCTTTCTTTCTTTCTCTTTCTTTCTTTCTTTCTTTCTTTCTTTCTTTCTTTCTTTCTTTCTTTCTTTCTTTCTTTCTTTCTTTCTTTCTTTCTTTCTTTCCTTCCTCCCTCCCTCCCTCCCTCCCTCCCTCCCTCCCTCTTTCTTCTTCTTTCTTTCTTTCTTTCTTTCTTTCTTTCTTTCTTTCTTTCTTTCTTTCTTTCTTTCTTTCTTTCTTTCTTTCTTTCTTTCCTTCCTTCCTCCCTCCCTCCCTCCCTCCCTCCCTCCCTCCCTCCCTCCCTCCCTCCCTCCCTCCCTCCCTCCCTCTTTCTTTCTTTCTTTCTTTCTTTCTTTCTTTCTTTCTTTCTTTCTTTCTTTCTTTCTTTCTTTCTTTCTTTCTTTCTTTCTTTCTTTCTTTCCTTCCTTCCTTCCTCCCTCCCTCCCTCCCTCCCTCCCTCCCTCCCTCCCTCCCTCTTTCTTTCTTTCTTTCTTCTTTCTTTCTTTCTTTCTTTCTTTCTTTCTTTCTTTCTTTCTCTCTCTCTCTCTCTCTCTCTCTCTCTCTCTCTCTCTCTCTCTCTCTCTCTCTCTCTTTCTTTCTTTCTCTCTCTCTCTCTCTCTCTTTCTTTTTTCTTCTTTCACTATTGTGCATTTTAATTTTCAAATTATGTATCAACAAGATTGAACAGTTTCTGATTTACCAGCCATCTACCTTATTGTTGGAATTGCAAAGTGAATGAGCTTACTCTCCCACGGTAATGAGCAGATTCAGTTACTGTCCAAAGCTAGAAATGTCATTCTGGAAGCTGATTTTACAAATTAAATGCTACCACCTACTTGAATGAAATAAGGAAACACATCACTCACAGAATTTGATCAAGATAATAATAGTAACTCTAACTTAATGAGGACTGATCTGGGCCAGGCTCATTGTAGATTTTCTTGCTGATCTTCACCATAATCCTGCAAAGGTGACAACAGCTCTTTCCACTTGCAGTTGAGGACATGGAGCTTCAATGAGTAAGGGACTGAATCAAAGCTGCCCGAGTGGGGAAGAGACAGAGCTGAACTGAGGTCCAAGTCTTTCTCTCCCAAACCGGAGCTCTTTCCCCCAGATCATGCTGCATCTTAGACAATAGTATAACTAAAGAAATAGCACAGAGCCATTTAAAGTATTTTCCTTATTTTAAACTTGCCCTGGTCTATCATTAAAAAAATTATTTTTATTGTTTTTAAACTATACTCTTTACTACTTTTTACATAGTATTAAATAGTTACTAAAAGGACTAGAGAAAAAGAGAGAAAAATCACTTGGCTCTTAGCAATTCTTGGTTTCAGGCAGTCATTCATTGATTCACTTATCTTACGGATATGTGAACGCCCGCTGTACGCCAGGCACTGTGCTATGCGAATGAAACGGATAAAATCCCTGCTCTTGTGGGCTTGAGTTCTAATAAGAGGGCACTGGCCAAGGCGTGTAGTAATAGTAATAGGTGTTAAATGGAAATACAAAGTAAGATAAGAGGATGAGAAGTGACAAGTCTGGGTGTTTTTTTAAAAGTGGGGTTCCGATGCCATCTCCCTGATGAGATGATAGTTGAGTACAGACTTTAATGAAGGGAAGGAGAGAATCAATGGAGGTATTGGGGGTGGAGGGTAGGGAGAGAGGGGATTTTGGGGCAGAGTGTGCTTGGCTCTGTGTGCACATTTATGCCTAATTTATAGACTATTCTAAGCTATAATATTGCTGTTTACATTTTATAATAGATTCCCTTACTTTTTATAGAGTTTATAGGTTGAACACTTGACCTTAAGTCCTGAAACAACTAATTTCTTTTTACTCCATGGCCCCAGTGGCTCCTGGCATTTCACCGAAAATGAAACTTAACCCTCACCTGCTTCTTGTTGACTTTGACAAGAGGGTTGTTCAACCACCCACTTCTCGCTTAGCGAGGCTCTGGAGGGACGGCGTGATGGGAGGTTTAATATAACGGCACCTATGAAACACAAGTACATGTACTCACATGGAAGTTTATTGTTCTTCTGGCTACTGTTATGATCTTGGAAGTCACAGGCCCTCAGCATGGTTGTATTTATCAAGCAGAAAGATGTCATTCTCTGTGTATTATGTAAAGCCATTCAAAGTGTACGAGTAGTCCTATCCCCACAAGCAAGCTGGGGCCTGTTAGACCAAACATCATGCGGGGTGGTCTAAGCAGGAAGAAAAACTCCCAGAAACTGCCCCTGTGGCGGTGGCCAGTCAAAGACAGAAGGATGTCCAGGGTCAGGCATCAAGTGGCCTAAAAGTGGCATCAGAGAAAGAACGGGAGGATTTCCACACAGGATGGGTGGAGGGGAAGGGGAGGAAAGTCACTGAGTGGGAAACAAAACAAACACATCCAATACAAAAATGCACAATAAAAGGAAAACGGGCTTTACAATGCCAATTAGTGACTAAGTAAAGTGTGTATACTAGCAAAGCGGCACGTGGAATGGGGTGAGAAACAGGCGATCCAGAGGATTATTAAGGAAAGGAGCCATGACTTAAAGTGTAGCTGGGCTGGAGCCTCAGAGGAGCCACAGGACCACAGGGGTCTGGTGAAGGTGGGTAGGAACTGCTTCCCAGCCACGGGCACGGACACGCCTGCAAAAGCAGAAAGGTGTCAGGAGAGAAAGTTGAAAGGAAGAAAACTGCTGTGCATAGTCTGTCAACTCGTGTGTGCTGTTTCAGTTTAGCCTCACTGAACAAGCCGGGCCTGCAGAAAGATGAGGGGTGTCTTCTACCAGTTAATCACTAAGGTGCTCTCCCAAAGGAACCATCTGTCAAGAAGATGCATTTGAAATAACGGGAGGAGACAACGGACTATTAAACGGGGGAATAATGTGAACATTCAGCTTACTTTCAAGGTCTCCGAGGAGAACAGGTGAAACAGAACACTTCCAAGGACTTTAGGAGCCCATTTGTTGAGTCAATCTCCCTCTCTCTCATTCTCTCTCTCTCTCTCTCCTGCTTTGCAACATTTATGAAAAACTAGATGAAAGAAAACTTGCATGGTTATGATTCTCAAAATTTCCCCTGGGTCATTATTCAGATAGATTTAGTGAGAGAATCCCATTGATGACAATGAACATGATAATAAAAGTAATTTCCAACATTTGCATAGGTCATTCTGGTTCATACAGCTCCTTCACTTACGTGACCGTATTTAATCCCCACAAGAATGCTTAGGTATTAAATAGTCCCATTTTGTAGACAAGAAAGTTGGCCCAGGCTCATGCTGCCAGAATTTGGTAGGAGCCAGAAGAGCAGAATCGTTAGGTCTGTATTCTTGATCTCTTTCTGCTTTCCTTTCTCTCCTGGCCAAGGAAGGGACCAAACAGTGGCACTAGCCCTCACTCTCTCTTCAGGGGACACTAAATGTCCTTGCCACTAACTTATTCACACACGTGGGAAACTCCTTATAATCCACAGGGCTTGGGAGACTAAGACATTGCTCACCCAGTTACTGGCAATGCTGAGCAACCCAGTGCCTTGCTTTCAGCCTCAATAGGCCACAGTAACAAAGGACCCATCAACTTCTGAGGTCAGCTACCCAGAAGTCGGGGTCCTGTTTCTGAAGCAGAGTCAGGTCCTTGTGGGCACCAGCTCTGTGTCCTGTGCTTCTTTTAGCACCCCCACCCTTTCCTCTTGCCAGAACACAAACCCTTTGAACCAGTGCCTCTCAAAGCACTCAGCAGAATGTCTGAGGCACTGGGATGAGGAGGGGGGTGATGGGACAGTTCTGCAATCAAATGAGCTTGGGAAAGGCTCTTGAAGGTTTATATGCACAGTAGTCTATTAATGTTTCTGAGAAGCCCCACAGTAAAGAACTTTTTAATTTAATTTATTTCTGTGGTTCTGCCCCGCTTCCTTTCCTATAACCCCTATGAATGTTAGTGGAACATTTATTTATCCATTACTGAGTTGTATAATTATGCGACACTCCAAAATATTACCAGAGCACAGGATGTTCTGGAAATGCATAGCTCCCTGTACATGACTCAGTAGAGCCTACGGTTCTGTAAAATTTTGAGTTACTATATAAATCTTTAGGGGTCCAGCTGCACTATATACTTAAGAGAATGAAACTATGATCAATTAAGCAACCATGTTCATTTGACGATGGTATAGACCAGGGGTTCTCAAATTTTGTTGCAATTAGAATCACCAGAGCTGTAAAAAAGGTGTGACTCCCAGGCTGCACCTAGACTCACTTAGTCAGAAACTGTGGAGGTGTGACCTGGGCATTACTATATATATATTTTGCAAGTATTGACTTCATTTTTATTTTTTAAAAATTTATCTTTATTGTTGAAAGTATTATAGATGTCTCCCTTTCACTCCCCTATTGACTCCCTCCCCTCCCCTCCCCTCCCCTCCCCTCCCCTCCCCTCCCCTCCCCTCCCCTCCCCTCCCCTCCCCTCCCCTCCCCTCCCCTCCCCTCCCCTCCCCTCCCCAGGACTTGCCTGCACTATTGCCTGTCCATGTAGTTTAAAAGTTCTTCAGGTGATTTCGATATGCAGCCAACGTTGAGAACCAAAGCTATAGATGATTATCCTAAAGCAAAGAGCAGATGGGAGACTCAGAAGGGTTTCTGGAGGCTTATTTGGGCCACTTGAAAATTGCCCATGAGTTTATAAAATGTCTTCCCTCATTTCAAAATGGGACAAATGCTAGAGACGTGGCTCATCATTTTTACAATTCTAATTGATAACACGTGTTTCTAACATGCCTGTGGTTGGTTTAATTATACAGAAATAGGCTTGGCTTGTGCATATTGCAGAAGGCTGCAGATGTGAAGTTTTAATTACAGCATCACGTGGCAATTTAGGTCAAAGTGGACAAATACAGGTTATAACGAAAGACAGTAAAGAGCTGGCTTGTAAAAGGGGCTTTGGGTGGGATACACAGCACAATTGGCTCTGAACCAACAACTGAATTCAGAGCGTTGAACCATTTGTGGGAAATACCTTCAAAAACGACTTGTGTAAATATACAGACTGATAGTGGTAGGTGCTAGGACTCAGGTTACTTTGATCACCCAGAGCCCTGGGGAAGGAGGAGACACATAAGATGGGATAAAGTCAGGAAGCTTGTGGAGCTTAGACCTCTCAAGGAAACGTGGGCCTTAATGAGGCCACTCCGTGGGTTCTGAGTAGCCAGGAAGTAAAAATAGTAATAGCTAAACTTTACCGGACACTTCGTACATGCCCGGCTATGTCCTAAGTGTTTTACCTGTTACTTCATTTAATTCTCACTTATGAGGGAGGACCTACTGTTATCTCAATTTTCCTGATGAGGAAACTGTGGAGATTACATGAACGAAAATGTATGGGAAATGCTGGGTGCTATAGCCGGCACATGACCAACACCCAACAGTGTTAGCTCCTAATTTTTGGATGGTAGAATCATAGAACGTTGGAGTTGGAAACAATTTTAGAGAGCATTAGTGAGGCTTGTTATTTTATTTCTTAACAAGAAAGTACACAAATAAAACAAAACTAATAATAGGAGAATTGAATATTTGGGCTCTGCCTGAGATTCAGCTGTGATCGAGTGTCAAGGGTGCTGGGACAATCCCATTTACCCAATATCCCTCTAAAGATAACAGGGTTCTTTGCCCCTGATGGCTGGACTACCACAAGCAGAGCTCCCACAAGTCCTGTAAGCTGGGGCCACAGAGCGGCACTGCCTGGACTACCTGCTTGGGTCACCCCCAAATGGACGCTCTGACGAGCATGGAAGAAAGGGAAGGAACATTCTCTCCTTCCCCAAATGTCCACAGGCCAGAGGAGATACGGTTTTTAGAATGACTAAGCGTAAACAGGCATGTCAGTACCATAGGGCACAGGAGTCCATTCATCTATCTATTCTCTGCGCAGCTATTTACGGGGCAGGGCTGTCACTTATCGGCAGATGCCATAATGTGCCTCCTGATCCCCCCTCAGAAATGAAGGACTTCCACCCCAGCTGCTGGGTGTGCCATTGGTGGCAGCCTTCAGCTGTCAGCCCCCTTGAAGAATGCCTTGAGTAAAGAGACCTACCTTGCCCAAGTTCCCGGGTGACATGTGGGGTCTGCGTGCACGGGACAAGCTTGTCGCCTCGGCCCCCAAGAATGAAGAACGTGGGTGCTCCAAGCTTAAAGGCGGGGTCGGCTGAGCGCTTATGCAACTGCGGACCGGGGGATTGACAGCAGGATTCATAACAACATCTACATATAACTAATACATAAAACATGCTATTATGTACAGCAGGTCCTCCAATAACATTCCTTCCTTCTATGTTGTTTTGTGAAAATGTTGAGAAAAAAAATCGATTCCCGGTCAGGGCCACTGTGTGGAGTTTAAACATTCTCTCTGTGTCTGCAGGAGATTTTTCAGGTACTCGGGTTTCCTCCCACAGCCCAAAGGGAAGCACACGAGGTGAATGGGGTGCCTGCATTGTCCCAGCGTGAGCGAGTGGGGGTGTGAGGGGCCCTGCCATGGAAGGGCGCCCCGCCCAGGCTTGGGTCCCACCTTGTACCCTGAGCTGCTGGGGTGGGCTCTGACCGCCCATGACCCTGAGCTGGAATGGCTGGGCTGGGAAATCATTATCTCACTTGTTTTCATCCCTCTTTCTTAAATGGATGTGTAGCTCACATTTATTTCAACCTTTAATATGAGAAGGGTTTGGGGTATTTATTTAGAAGTTTGGTAATGTTCTCATGACCAGAAATATGCCCTAGGACACTAGCTCTTGTTTCTATCAGTTAGCCTAGGGGGGAATAGTCTTCCTTATGCATTGTTTCGCTTAAGATAGATGCCGTTTCCAAGAGCCTATGGCTGATGTGAAGTGAGGACTGTATATTCCAGAGTGATTTAGTAAAATAATGAGTATTAAAAAAAATAAGCTTTATGAGGGCACAAATGCTGACCCATCACTATTATGATTTTTATATATTTTTTCCTAATGATTATGATATAGAGACAAACTGATTTTTATGCTTCTGCCCAGTTTTCTTTTCATAGCAAGAAGATTCAAGTTATTTCAGGGGAAGCAAGAGGAAATGGCTATTTCACTTGGTGCTCCAGGAAAAGGCTTATAGAATCAATAACAAAATGTGATAGTGTCCATCTGCAGTTTAAGAATTGTTCTTGTAATTTAGGCACGTTGCCACCAGGGAGAGATAGGGAACTAGAAGCACTTGGATAAAGCTTCTAAGGGTTTTGGTTTTTCTATGACTTGAAATAACGGCTCTCTGATTAATTCAATCTCCCTCTAAACAATAATAATACATTTTAAAGTTTTGAATAAATTCTATGCTGTTAAAAATAAGCTATCTTTAAGCAAACTCTCCACTGAAAGATGATACCTTAGAAACAGAAAGTGGCAAACTTTTCCCATAAAGAGTCCAAGGGTAAATATTTTAGGTATTGTGGGCCATGCAGTCTCTGTTGCAACCACCCAACTCTGCCTTTATGATGTGAAAGCAGCCATAGGCAATATGTAAATGAGTGAGTGTGGCTATATTCCAATAAAACTTTATTTACAAAATTGGGTGGTGGATTGGATTTGATCCATGGACCATGGTTGGCTAATCCCTGCCTTAAAAAAAGTATTGCAAATTCAATTGCCTGCAGTGAAGCATTTCAGTGGGATCTGTCACAAACCAGGGAGCAGATATTCCATTTAGTGGCTGGTTCCACTCAGCTCCAGCTGATAGTGGCCATTAGAATGCGAGCCCAGTGTGGCCAGATGTTTTTCAATTCTTCAAAAACAGCTGGAAATCTAGATTTTTCATGTGATAGTTTTCAATTTTTAAAATTTTGGCAATTAGTTCAGACAACCACTCCTTTGGTACCCAGCAGAACTACTTGGCAGACTGCATTTGGCCTGTTGTACAGTGTCTGCTGCAGAGCAATTTTTAAAATTAACCACTATGCTCAAGATACAGACGTTGCGATTTCTACCATTATCCTTCTTTTTCTTTTTAAAACATGTTTTTATTGATTTTTTAGAGAGAGGGGGAGGGAGAGGGGGAGAGAGAGAGAAACATCAATCAGCTGCCTCCTGCACACCCCCTACTGGCATCGAGCCTGCAACCCAGGCATGTGCTCTGACCAGGAATTGAACTAGTGACCTCTTAATGCATGGGACGAATCTCAATCCACTGAGCCACACTGGCTGGGCCCTTCCTTTTTATTCAATAAATTTGGCATGTAACATTGTGTAAGTTTAAGGTGTACACTGTGTTACTTTGATACATTTAAATATTATAATATGATTACTGTTGTAACCATATTTATCACATTCCATAATTATAGTACATTATCATTTCCTATATTCATTATCCTGTACATTAGATCTTATGGCTTATTTACTAGTCGTTACCATTGTTCTTAATATAGGATGGGGCAAAAGTAGGTTTACAATTGTGAGTATGCGAAACACAGTTTATTCCTGTATTATTACTTATTATTTTCTATATGAACTGCTGTAAACCTACTTTTGCCCCACCCTGTATAAGCAGACATTTATATAGCATTGATTAAGTGGCAGGCCCTGTTTTAAGTGTTTTATTAGCTTATGAATTCTCCTCACAACAACCTTGTAAGGTAGATGCTATTAGTATTTCACCTCGGGCAAAGGAAGGGGGAGTGACTTGTCCAAGGTCACACAGCTAACATGGGGCAGAGCCGGGGTCTGAAGCAGCATGAAGGTAGAGTCTGCACAGAACCCCCTGTGCTGTAACTGCCTCCTCTCTGGGGCTACCGCCCTCTTTCCGCCCTGCATTAAACTTTAGCAATAGTGATGGAAGGCTACAGAAAAACTCTGCTTCTCTCTTTTCTAACTGGCCTCAGGGCTCCTGAGTCAAGGTCAAAGTCCATTTCCAGTCAGCTTATTTTTCCTTCTAACTGTGGACTGGATGGCTTGTGGAAAAGTCATGTCTGAGATGCTTTCTTTCTTTGTTTTGTTTTTGTTGTTGTTAATCCTCACTAGAGCATATTTTTCCCATTGATTTTTAGAGAGAATGGGAAGGAGGGAGGGGGAGAGAGAGAACATCGATGTAAGAGAGACGTACTGATTGGTTGCCTCCAACATGCGCCCCGACTGGGGCCAGGGATGAGCATGCAACCCTGATGCTGGCGATCCAACCCAGGACTCAGGTTTGAGGGCCGGTGCCCTCATTGAGCCGCACTGGCCAAGGCTGACATGCTTTCTTCATCAGCCTTCTTTCTGTGAGGCAACTGCCTCAGCAAATGTCAACTCAGAGACTTGGGTCACTCTGTCACTTCTGTTTATATTTTATTATAATCATTTTTTTGTAAAGCCCCACTCTGCTCTGGAATTTAGATTAACTCTACATATAATATTTGGTTTAATTATCCATCTTGCTTTTCTAATTTGTCCTAGTGGCCCCAGTGACTTCAGATATGTGGGGAAAGATTTTTTCTTAAAGTCATAGTACCAAATTTAGGGAAAGGAAATAAAAATGAAAACTGTTTTGAAAGGACAATAAAAATTCATACCTAAGTTTGACTAGTGGAAAGCCTGGTTTTGAGAGCAAAGTATAAATTTCTATGTTCTCCTGCAAACGTAAAAGGAACTGCAAATTAGGTACTCGTATCACTTCTCTGAAATGCAGCTATAAGTTTTACTGCTGATTTTTGAAGACACTCTGTAAAGTAATTTCAGCTGCAAAGGAAATGCAGGAGGCAAAACAAATTATAGTCCCTCTTTAAAAAAAATGCAAACACCTCTGGGAGGCCAGTGGAGCTATCAGTCATACGCAATTTAATAGGCAACACTTCGTTCAGCAAGGCTTTTCTTCCAAAGCCCAGGGAAGCTGGATTCTACTGGGAAAGGAAAATAGTTTTAGAATTCTGGGGTCACGTGAGGTTTACAGCAAGAATGGATGTGGCTTCATGATAGAAACAGGGTTTTCCTGGAACTGTCCCAGTTTTAAAACTGAAAGTCCCATGTGCCAGGAATCTTCTTAGTTCCAGGCAAACTGGGACACTTGGTGACCCTAAAATCTTTGGACAATATTCTCGATTTCCTGTCTGGCTCCCTGCTCCTGCAGCTCTCCTCTTCTCACAGCTAACCTTCCTTAACCCCTACCTGCAGGTGTGGCTCCCAGACTCTGAATAATGTCCTTCAGTGTTTCCCAAACTTCCTTGATCACAGAATCACCTGGATGCTTGTAAAAAGGAGATCTCATTCAGAGGTTTGGGGTAGGTCATGGGAATCTGTAAACTCACCAGGAACGCAGGGCAGAATCTGGGAAGCACGGATTAGTCCATTTTCAGGGACAAGGACCTCCTGTCCAATAACCAGGAGAAACAGCAGTGATCCTCGCATGCTGTGTGGTCTGAGGTTGACCTTGGCCCAGTGCTAGCAGCTGGGTTTCCAGGTGGCTCAACACATGAACTATCAGGGGCTGTCTCTGAATCTTGGTCCAGAGGCTGACCTCTCCTGCTGGCTGACAGATGTCTTGGTGCTTCCTGCCTTTCTCAATCTCTGAAATAGCTCATTCTGGGGGTTTCTTGCCTGCTATTTCTCTGAAATAGCTCATTCTGGGGGTTTCAGCTGCAGGTGCAGTCGCCTCTCTGTTAGTCTCCGCAGGTCCTGGCCTCTTCCAATTTCCCCCAGGCTGTGTTTAACCCTTTTCTGTCTAGATGTTTTAAGAGATTCAATTGCATGAGGAAAATGAAAAAGACAGGGGATGCTGTTGAAGGGTGTGAGCCCCTGAGCTGACTGCCGAAGTTGAATTACAGCTGTGTGACCTTGGGCTTCAGTTTTAAAGCATTGACACAGCATCTGGATATGTATTAAACTCTGCACATGTTAGCTATCGCCTCATTGTTATTATTATTACTAGTGCTACCGCCATCATTATTGTTACAATTATTATTTTTACCAGGAAGTAGAAGGGTACAGAAGATAAGTTAGGAGGAGCTCCTTTACTTTTTAAAGAACTGACAAGGGCTGTCTCTCCACCCTGGAATTCTAAAGAAACATTCTCCCTCCTTTCATCTTTTCAACCTTCCTCACTGCACCAAAAGATGACAACAGCCATATTTTCAAAATGGACATCAGATATATGGTCTGGTCCCTCAGAAGGAAGGGGTTAATATCTAAACCCTTCTAAAAATTTGTCTTGTCTAAATACACCAGTTAAAAATTTGTCTTTATTATCATTGTGCATTTGACCTTTGCTTGGAGAACTGTGATTTGGGCTCAGATTATCAGGTACGGTAAAGATGTATTGGATGCATGGAAGCTTTGGTGGGTTGGTCTATAATCTCAGCCCTTTTTTGTACTGTGAAATTCTAGCAGCCAACTCACATCTAAATTCTAAGGATCTAACCCATTGCTAGGCTGCTACCTACCGACAGTGCTTTGTTTGCCCCAGCCCAGTCAATGCACTCTTCAAAGAGGGAAATGCATTTACATGAATCAATTTATCTTTCATTTCATATCAAGGAAAGCAAATCAGTTTATTTTGCAGGGAATCATTATCAGAGGAACACTTTTGCCTCTCAGCCTCTACTTATTACTGAATGGAATTCATCTTATTATAACACTCACATGAAAAGCAAGGCCCTCTGAAGATGAAAGAGAGCCAATTGCCTCAGCAAAGCACTTCAGGAGTATACAATGGTGGGCTGACAGTGTGGCTGGTTTTCCAAGGTCTCCCAGATGTAAGGGCGAGAGCAGGGCAGGTGCCAACTGCACTGTCAATCCAAGAACCGCCAAGTGCTCCAAAATGTGGTTTTAGCAACATACATTCTTGACTCTTGGTTTTTTGCATTGCTGAGATTTTCATCAATGTCTTTGTCTTTCTAGGAGTGGTAGAAGTATTTTAATAACATGCTTTACAGGTTTCTCATCGCAGCTAGTGTTGCACAGGTGTTGCAAATTTAGAAGGGGAGAGGCCCACCCATTGCGTGATTGATATTCTTTGAACCTTTAAAGTAAATAAAGGCTGCCAGGTGACTCTGCCTTCCCTGGTTGCTCCCATGAACCCTGAATCTCAAAGACTTTTCCCAAAAATGACAATGTTATTTTAGTCCTAGATGTATTCTTCCAAGGGAGAAGTGACAGCCTCTCAGCATCAGCAGTCCATCCATCACAAGGCATATGGGTGTCACCAATGATGTGACCGTGTGCCCTTGACTAGATTTTGTGATGTGGGAATGAAGAGGCGCTCTCTTCCAGGCAGTGGGTCGCAGCTCTGTGGGGGCCCATGTTAATGCTGGGAATCCTTTAAAAGCCCATTCCCATGGGCACCTCTGTGCTGACTACTCAGACCACTTCCACACTGTCCTCCTGTCCCTCTGCTGTTCTAACTAGTACCAAGAGCTCAGACTGCAGTGTTTAAGGTATGTGAGTGTAGTGTCCACCGCTAAGCTGTGGACTGCTTGAGAGTGGAGATTGTGCGCTGTCCTTCTTTGCCTCTCTCACAGCTCCTATCACTCCAGGGGCTGATGAAAACGGTAACAATGATGATGTTGAGGAGGAGGAGGAGGGAGAGGACATATTAGCAACTGTAGTAACTCACATTCACGGACTGACAAAGCCAGTGCTGAGGCCCTCTCACCTGGTCCTCACAAGTGAGGAAACCGAAGCTGGGAGAGTTTAAACGGCTTGCTAAGGTCACTGTATAGGGTTGCATAGTGTCCTCCAAAATTCACGTCCACCTGGAACCTGAAAATGTGACTTTATTTGGAAGTAGCGTCTTGCAGAGTTAATGAATTCAGTTAAAATGAGGTTGTAGGGGAAGAAAAATGATTTTTCCTTCTACCCTTCTAAGTTCTTCACTGGGGCCCCATAACAAAAGACAGATTAACAAAAGAAAAATAAACAGAAATTTATTAACATGTCTGTTTCATGTATACATGGGAGATACCAGGGAAAAAATGAATAACTTTCAGAGGTGGCTTAGAATTTTGGCTTAATTACCACCTTCAGCTAATGACAAAAGAGAGAAAGGTGTGGAGGAGGGCGGTTATGGGAAGGTGGCCAGGAAACGCTTTAGGGTGGGCCCTACATCCAATGGCTCATGTCCTTATGAAAGGAGGGAAATTTGGATACAGATACGCAGAGTACACCCATAGGGAAGAAGTCCATGTGAAGAGAGAAACAGACATTGGAGTTGTGCGGCGACAAACCGAGGAACTCAGGGATTTCTGGCAACCACCAGAAGCTTGGAGACAGACGTGGAGGGATCATTCCCTCAGAGCCCCGCAAAGAACCGACCCTGCTGACACCTTCATTTCAGACCCCTGGCCTCCAGAACTCTGGGAGAATAAATTTCTGTTGTTTTAAGCCGCTCGGTTTGTGGCATTTGTTACAGCAACTCTTGCAAACTAATACAGTCACATGGGAGTCTAGTAGGTACTTAACTGATTCACTGACTTGGGCAGCGACCTCCACCAGCCTGTAACTCAGCTCCCTTGTCGATTGTATGAGAATCCAAGGTAACACTTTGGCCACAACATCACCCTTGGTACCCAGTGTACTTTGTTGTTTAAAGTACTTCGCAAAGTACAGCAATACAAGTGTTTGACATGCGCAGAACAAGTCTGGGAGCATCGACAAGGAACTGGTGAGGGAGGTTGTCTCTGGCGGCTGGGCACAGAGGTGGGTGGGCACAGGGGTGGATGGGGACTTTCCCTGCACGCTATGCTTTCCCTGCTGTTGAATTAGCTACGCTATTCACACAGTACCTATTTTTAAAGCAACATTTAAAAATCATGGAGCTATGTTATCCCATGATTACTGTCCATGACTCCCTTTTTTTCCTTCCTCCTTCTGCTTCTCTTGCTTATCACAGTCCTCGGGAAAGCAGAGTGTAGGGGACACCAAGACGCAATGGGCTGGGGACCCAGGATGAGGAAAACCATTCCAGACCAAGTGTTTGGCATGTATCTCTCATGTTTCCTGTCCCCCCTTATCCTTGCTCAGGTGCCACTTCTTACTGGTATCTTCGTCCTGTGTGCCTGTCATCTATGCCCCATGGAGTCAGAACCTTCATTCATTTATCAAATAGCTCCCATGGTGACATGATGTCACATGCCCAGGGTGGTGCTTCCCCACCACAGGCGCTCAGCTGAAATGCCCTGAAGCGGGTAGCTGGAGCCCTACCCCAGGTCCTAGTGGATGCAGGCTTCCCCCCTTCACTCAGCTGGCCTGGGCCCCAGGAAGCTTCCCCTGGGGGCTTTGTAACCCCAGAAGGAACATGAGCATTGTGGGGAGAGCAGCAACCTGAAATGATCCCACCCACCCAGCCACCCCCGATCTCTATTAGGCCCATCCTTCAGAATCTGTGAAATATCAAGCGATGTAATTGAATCTGGAATGAGTCGTGCCCATGGTGGACCTGAAATGCCGAAGGCAGCACATTCGGAAACAGAAAGGAGGAGTGAAATCTATTTCCAGCAAGTTAAAGTGGGGCTGCGCTTGTTTAGGCCTCCCCACCCCCTTTCCCACTTAGCCTTTAAAGCAGCAAGAAAACCCTGACATTTCCCCCCTCTCTAATGCACCGCAATGTGTAGCATTTGCAGTGGGTAAAATCGCCATGCAGGAATTTTGATTGCTGGTCTCTGAGGAGGCAAATGTCCCACGAGGACATCAGTGCAAACCCACAGGCAGGGCTGCCAGCAGCTACCCTCAGACTGGCTCTCGCCTGGGCCTCTCTCATGCTGGCATCTGGATGGACATGAACCACTAACCTTATTTTAACTCACAGAATTGCATGTTTTTCTGCTCTCCCCCATTCCCTTAGCTATAATTTTTTCCGATGTAACCGTTTTGACTCAAAAGGAAATTTTAATAGGAAAGAAATAAAATCTTCACCTCACTATGAAGCAAACAGGAGTTGGAAAGGTTTGAAAGTGTTCCCAATTAGAGAACAGAAAAAGAAGTGTGACAGGCAGGCCACAGGGAAATGTTTTTCATTTATTCAGAAAGTCACCTAATAGAAAGAACCAATCTGTCAGAAATACCAAATGGGCATTGGTATGGATTTAGAACAAAGACTACTCAGCAGCTAGGAACCCACACACTTCCCTGGGTTAAGCTGGGAGGCAGAGCTGTTTGCTGAGGGCTCAGCACCTGCTCGCAGAGACGCCCAGCCTGTTAGGCCGGATTCAGAGTCACTTTCCTGGAATCCATTATGCTTGGGACACCTGTCTGCTGGAGATAAGAGGCCCAGGAAGGTGGAAGGGTTGGTGTTTTGTCTGGTTAGACTAGATATCAGGTTGGCTTTTTCTAACAGACTGTGTAGCTTGACATCCCCAGTGTATTGATTGATAATGCTATTTGTTTAGTACTAATATATATAGTTCTACACATACATGCAAAACCTCACTGAATCCTCCCAGCCAGCCAGGAGCTAGTTACTATTGACATCTTCTTTCCTTCACAGATGAGCAAACTGCTCAGGTTAAATATTAGCTTGCACTGACTGGTATTTGACCCAGATCGTCTAGAACCAGTGGGCCAAGCTGGTTTACTAATCCAGTGGGTTCTTTATCACAGAAGTAGCAGAACTCATTAATTCCAGAAACATTTACTGAGATTCTACTGAGTGTTGGGCGCTGTGTCCGGTGCTGGGTGCTGTTCCTGGTGCAGGGGAAAGGCGGGGAGTACAAATGTGAATGATACACAGGCTTGGGCCCCCGGGAGCCCACCTTCTGCTGGAGGAGGCAGACACAGACAGTGATGAAATGGTGGGGATGCAGGGGGAGCTAATGGGGTGCTCAGAGGTTCTGATTTAGTCTGGAAGCAATGGCATCAGGAAAGGCTTCCTGAGGGAGGTGGATTTCAAAGAACAAAGGGAAGCTAGTGGGCAAAGCAATGGGGAAGAGTGGGCAGGAGGTGTGTGAGGTGTGTGTGGTGCCTGCAGCATGTGAGGTTAGCTGTGTGTGTATGTGTGTATGTATGTGGTATAAGGTGTGTGCAAAAGGTGTATGTGTGTGAATTGGGTGTGTGTGCTTAGTATGTGTGGCATATGTACATGTTTTCATGCATGTGTCTTAGAGTTATATATGCAGGTTTTGTGTGTAACAGGTGAAGTGTAGGTGAGTGTGTGTTTGAGTGAGGTGTATGTAGCATGATATATGCGTGTGAGGTAGGTAGGTGTGTATGGTATGTGAGTGTGTGTGGATGTGTTTATATGTGTGTCTTTGAGGTGTATATGTGTGGTAAGTATCTGAGATATAGATGGGTGTGTATTTGTGTGTGGCTACGAAGTGTGTGTACAGTATGAGATGCATGTGTGTGTGAGGGAGGTATGCATGTGAAGTATGTGTATGTCTCTACATGTAAATGTGGTGTGTGTGTGTGTGTGTTTGAGGGGGTAGTGTGTAGAGTATGTTAGGCGGGCGTGTTTGTGTGTGTGTGAGGTGCATGTGTGGGGGGTATGTGTGTGTAGTACATGAGGTGTGCGTGTTTGTGTGTGTATGTGAGGTGTATGTGTGGGCTGTGTGCAGCAGTGCAGGGAGTCTACAGTGGAAGTGGAGGCAGGGAGGGAGTGAGGAGAGGTGAGGGTGGAGGGAGAGGCGAGATCGTGGGGAAGCTGGCTGGGGCTGGGATGAGATGTCGGCTTTCATGTGAAACACGTTTGTAAGATACAGAAGTTTATTTTTCATCTCTGATAACAACAGCCCTGAGCACATGGAGGGAGAGAGGCCATAATGTAAGGTCTGAAAATGACCAAGAAGCCTAGTGAGGGGGTAAAGGGGTCTGAGGGATGGTTCATTGGGTGGCCCAAGGTTGTAAAGGCCTGTTGGGGAGAGCACCCTGAGCTGCCCTTCAGCTGAGAGAGTCTCTCATGAGACTGTAGCTGAAATGTTGGCATAAGCCAGGGCTGCAATCACTGGAGGCTTGCTGGGCTGGGCGACCCGCTTCCATACTCATTCAGGTGCCCATTGGCTGGAGGTCTCACTCTTCACCACAGGGTCCCATCCACAGGACTGCTCACGGCCTGGATGGTGGCTTCCTCCAGAGAAAGTGACCTGAGAGATAGAGAGAGTGAGACCAAGAGAGAAGCCACAATGTCTTTTATAATCTAGTCTTAGAAGTTACACACCATCACTTCTGCTGTGTTCTGTTGGTCACACAGACCAAGCCTAGAACAATGCGGTGGGGACTGCACAGGGGCACGAATACGGAGAGCTGAGGGGTCATCTGCATCTTGGGAGCATGATTACACGTACTGATGCTCGATTCCGTTGAAGCCTGGCTCAGCCACTTACTACCTGAGTGACCTTAGGCAAGTCACTTAAACTCCTGTGTCTCCATTTTCTCATTTAGAGAATAGAAATACCTGCACCCATCTCAAGTTAATACACGCAAAGCACCCAGAACAATGCCTGGCACATCGTAAGGACCGTGTAAGTGTGAGCTCTTACCATCGGTATCCATACCCATGGCCTTATGTTTTAGTTCCTCCTTAACTCTTGGTTGCTTCCTTCCTCCACCCTTATTAAAAACTTACTCTGCTTTACAATGCCCTGTTTATACCGATGGCTAACAATGTTAAAGTACTTATCCCTCCGGGGAATGTTTCCACATTAGCTCAGAATAACATCTTGAGCTTAAGGTGAAGCTGCCAACTGTGCATATGGAAAGGACTTTAGAGAGGTGGTTGGGCTTTTCCTAGTTCCCTGGAATTTCCTCTTTAAAGGCAATATGCACATTGCCATATGCCCAATGGTGAATATAGGCCTAGGAATTGATAATTTGTGGTTAAAAGATATTTCAGAAGTGTCATAGAAAGACTAACACCGACATTTCTTAATCAGTGTATCTGAAATTAGAAATGTGTGTGTTTGTTTATATGTGTATAGTCTGTGTATCTTTAACTGGAAATATATTACATATATATATTTTTTCCATTTAAAAGGAAAAATGCACATCAAAATTAGTAACTTCTGTTCATTAAATAACACAATCAACAAAGTGAAAAGCCAACCTATAGAATGAGAGAAAAATGCAAATCATATTTCTTAAAAGGGGTTAATATCCAATATAAAAAGAATTAAAATTCAACAACAACAACAAAAACCCAAACACCCCCCTTTAAAAATGGGCAAAGGACTTGATTAGACATTTCTCCAAAGAAGATACATAAATGGCCAACAAGTACATGAAAAGATGCTCAACGTCATTAATCATTAAGGAATTTCAAATCAAAGCCACTATGTGATAGCATCTCACATCCATCAGGATGGCTACCCTTGAAAAAACAACAGCAAAAAATACCAAAGATGGTGTGGCTGAGGTGAAAGGGAAACTTATGCGGTGTTGATGGGAAGTAAAATGGTGCAGCCACTCTGGAAAACAGTACGAAGGTTCCTCAAAAAATTAAAAGTAGAACTACCTTATGATCCAGCAACTCTGCTTCTGGGTATATACACAAAAAAATTGAAAGCAGAGCCCTAAAGAGGTATTTTTACACTGATGTTCATAGCAGCATTATTCACGACAGCCAAAAGGTAGAGCAATCCAAGTGTCCACTGACAAATGAATGCATAAGCAAAGTGTGATGAATATATATATATACATATATATCCAGGGTATCCCCCAAAATGCATACACACTTCAACAGCTGATAGCTTGATTTTGAAAATAAAATGTATTTTAATAAACACTGCCTTTATAATTATTCAAAGTGTGCATGTACCTTTTTTGGGGACACCCTATATATATATATGATATATATATATCACATACATATACTATATATACCATAGTGTGTGTGTATATGTATATATCTATATATACTGTGGAATATTATTCAGTCTTAAAAAGAGAGTAATTCTGACATAGGCTACAACATGGATGAAACATGAAGACATTATGCTAAGTGAAACCAGTAACAAAAAGACAAATACTGTATGGCTCCATACAGTACTTAAAGTACTGTACATGTGAAGTAGTTAGAGTAGTCAAATTCATAGAGGCAGAAAGTAAAATGGGGGTTGCCCCAGGTTGGGGGAGAGATGAATGGGGTGTTGTTTAATGGGGATAGAGTTTCAGCTTTGCGAGATGAGAGAAGTTTTGAGATTGGTTGTACAACAATGTGAATGTACTTAACACTACTAATCCGTACACTTAAAATTGGTTACAATGGTAAATTTTATGTGTATTTTACCACAGTAAAAGTAAAAATAAATCCTAAAAAAGAATACAGATGCACAAGGGAAAATTAAAACAGATACGGACTATGCAGAAATCAAAGCAACCTAATTTTTTTAGAAAGAGGTTTTTTTGTTTGTTTTTAGGAAAGCTATCAAATGTTATTTCTTATGTTTAAATGAAGGCTAAGAAACAAGATTTTACACAACGTGTGCAATTATATAAATATATGCTTTGCCTAGCTCCCTGTAATGACTAACTACGAATAAAGAGAACACAGGGAGTAAGCAGGTGCAGCCCTATTGAGGGCAGACGGTGCGGGAGCAGGCTCTGAAGGGCTAAGCGAGCTGTTCTTCGTGCCTCTTACCAACGGTCAGAGTTTGACCAGCACCCAAGCCCCACACAATAAAGCCACTGAGAGCTGAGTTCAGTGTCAGCTGGGAGCACCGTATCTTTCCCGGCCTCCTTCAGGGCCCGGGTGCGCACAGGGCCATTACCTACAACTTTGAAGGACTAACAGTTCTCTCCCGTGCCTCGGCTCCTTTTTCTGCCACAACCTATTGTTTCCTGGCCTCAGAAAGGGAACCAGTGACTTGAAAAGTGAACTGGTTTCACTGCAGTGACTAACTGCCTCAACACGTCCCACCGAGGTGTGGTTCAGTGACGTTTAGACAGGCTTTTCTGGGGAGGATGGCATCTTCTAGTCCCATGACCACCCCAGAGGGCTGTCTGAGAGCAGGCTGGTTGCTCCTGTGACATTGTGCTCACCTCGGGAACACCCCAGGCCCAGCTGGCCTCGGCTCCCGTTAGGCCAATGAGGCCTTTGGGTTCTGACAGGCACCTCGCCCCCACCTCACCCTAACTGGTCTTTCCTGTCACACAGAGAACTGAAACAACCTTTGGAAATCACAAAGGGTCAATAATAATACCACCACCTTGTGTCCCTGTGATCTTTGCATGTGCTTTATAGTCATTATATTATTTTATATCATCATATGTGATCTCATTTGAAAACAACAGCAACACAAATTGGATAGGGTCAGTGTCATTCCTATCTTATGGATAAAGACAGTGAAAGGAGACTCAAAGAGGGCCAGAAAATGTCAGGGGCTTACCCAAGCCCACCCAGTGAGTCAGTTTCAGAGTAGAAGCTAAGATTTGGTCCTTTTGACTCAACTCCAAATGTAATTGGAAGCAGAACCCTAAGAAAATTCTGCAACATTTTCCTCACTAATGTTAAAAGAGATTGATGATGTCCATCAGAAAAAGGTTTCATGTTATGAAAGGACCACTTGGCCAATAGACCTTAAGACCACTAGGCCTTAGTTGCAACTGTTTTCCCAATTCCGTCCTGCATGAAATTGAATAAAGGGCCTATAATTGCTACATGAAGCTTTAAGGGTCCTGCAATGTGCTGAGGAACCAACAGCCTTTTTATCCCTCAGCAGACCCATTGGCTCCTGAGAGGGGGGGTTCTCTTTTTTCTCCTTAGATTTTCCTGAGGCCTAGGAAACGCCTGAATGGTTTATGGAGTGGTTGAAAGTCACCTGCCCCATTTAGCAAATAAAACTACAGGCTGCTCAGTTAAAACTAAATTTCAGATAAACTAAAAATGTTTTATTAGTAGGAGTAAGTCCTAAGTTTTGTATTTTATCTGACAACCCTACTCAGAAATAAGTAAGAAGAATAAGTATTTTGGGTTGTTTGGCTGCATTTAAGAATTCCCATGGAAGCCATCTAATATTCTTTGGATTCTATGTTTAGGAGCTACCTCTTATTTTAAAAATACATTTTTCGTCATCTTGACTCTAATAAGGCAGTCCTAAGTTTCAGCTAATTAAATTGAAATAGAAACTCTGATCTCCTTGCGAATTCAGTTTCCAGCTTGTTAAAGATGCTCTCTACTACATCTGAATTAATTGAATATTGAATTAGGAGGAGCCTAGTTAATTCATCAAGAGAAATTTAATTTCATTTTAACTTGAAATACCTGAATCCTTAAGTATAGTGCTCTAAATTCACCTAAGCTAAGATCAAAACCTACAGCAAAAAGGGAGGGAAATGATACTACCGACTGGTGAGATTAAGATAGAGCTGTATGCTGTTTACACAATTAAATGAGGTATATGTGATCATCTCCATGGTAACAAGTCATATGGAGATATTCAGAGTAGGGGGAGATCAAAGGCTTGCTTTAATAGGTTTGCCTATGGAAATTTAACAAAATGATCAAGATTGTAATGTTTATCACAGAAGCTATGAAAGCTAATATATAGCCAGGATAGTACAGTATGCCCTAATATTGCTCCATCAATTGAAACCTGCATTTTTCTTGAAATGCAAGGTCGAGAAAAGTGCAGAGGGATGCTAGCAAATTATAAAAAGTGTCTGTAAGATTAGAGAATGGCTTGAAAGCCTGGTGTTTTATGTCAAGCGTGGTTGTCAACTCTGGTTCAATTGTACTCATCCTCACAGCACTATGATTCATGTGAACCATATTTTGTTGCTCTGTACCCAGATTTAACCTTATACAGTACTAGAACTTCGAATTTGAGTCCACTGCTCTCCCAGTTAGGAAAGCATGGTGGATATTTATTAACCACAATAGAACTTCACTTCTGGGAAGTGGATCAATGAATCACTGTAGCCATGGAGATGGAGTGCTATGACTGGGCCATCTCCGCAGTCATAGGGATTCATTGATTCTTCAGGTCAATAAATGTTCAGTGAGGGTCCTCTAGGTGTCAGGCACTAATCTAGGCACTGTAATTTGTCAGTTCAAAAAAAAAAAAAAGATTTAAAAAATCTCTCCTCCTAATGGGAGGATTATAGATCTAGTGAGGAGAGATTAACAATTAAGGCTGTTCATTCATTCCATAAGCAAATATTCATTGAGCCCCTGTAGGCCAGGCACTTGCAGATGCTGGGATTGTAGTAACAAACAAAACAGACTAAAATCTCTGTCTCATGGAGCTTGCAGTAGGAAGGGAGGAGCCAGACAATAAACAACCAATCAGTACATTGTATGTTAGGAGGTGATAAGTGCTATGGTGAAAAATAGAGCAGGATAAATGGGGAATGGAGGGGTGGTGGTAAGTACAATTTTAGAAGGGGTAGCCAGAAAATGGCTCATGGATAAGGGGACATTTGAGTAAAGAAGGACCTGAGGGAGTGAGGGGTTGAGCCATGAGCCACCCAGGACAGCATGGAATCCGAGGGAGGCCAGTTATAGTCTCTCTCTGATCTTTTTAAATCAAACTGACCAATACCCACCGTTTTTCTGCTTCCAAAGCTGTAGAGAGGGAAGCCTAGAGCTGCCAAAAGCTGTGCCCCTACTTCATGAGAAAATGGTGATGGAAAACAGAGAAAGAGGAGACAAGAAATGGAGACTGTGGTCCTGGGGAGGGCACAGGGAGGCTGGAGCCCTTGGCCAACTGCAGACCCTGGGGCCAACTCTGCAGTTCAGTTATGTGAGCCAATGGTTTTCTTCTTTTACTTAAGCTAACCCCATTTGGGTTACTGTGACTTACAAGCAAAAAGTGTGACCACATGGAAGAGGACCAGCTGACCACTTTGGAGCCAAGGCCCACATGTCCTTATCAGCTTTTCCTAGAGGTACGTCTCCTGGCAGCACCCATGCTCAAAGGCTGGTGCCTTGTGCAGGGAAGCAGCTGTACTCATACTCCCTGCCCAGATCATGTTTCTTAGATGTTTAGTACTTAGGGCTTGTAAATTTTCAGGAAAAAAAAGTAAGTTGAGCTGCCAACTTTTAATTTGGTGAAATGACTGCATGAGAAAATGCATAAATACACCAGCTATCAACCACTGTCGTGATTATTTCATGCTGGGTGGGGGCCAGAATAAAGGCCCACATTGTGAGTGGAGTAAAATGGTGTAATCAAAGACCTCCCTTTATTTTCCTTCTTAACAAAGGACTGGGGAAAGCTCCTTAGAGACCAGCACCAGAGACCTGCCGAGTGCTCACAGCTACTGCACTAGAGCACATGGACCTAGACCTTCCAGGAAGGGCCAGTAACGCTTTCCAGTTAGGTGACTTGTTTTATTAGACACAAAGTCCCATGGGAAAACGGGTTTTGTGGCTGGCCAGGAATTGCCTTGCCTTGGAGGACAATAGAATATTGACCTTCTATCATTGAGGAGAGAGAGGAAGCATAGTGTTTGGGTGGGTTACTTGTTCTCCAAGGGCTGTTTTTGCAGAGTTTGCTCAGCCTGCTTGAAGGAGGCCGTTCAGTCCTGGTGAACTTTGTGTGTAATCTCTAGTAGCTTTGCTGGGTTACCTCCTTAGAGTTTCCCTTTTGTCTAGGATGGTTGTTCTGAGCACTGTGTTGTGCTAGCCCAGATGTTGGCAGAGAATTTCTGTAAAGGGCCAGAGAATCAATGTTTTAGGCTTTGTGAGCCATGCAATCTCTACTGCAGCTGCTCAACTCTCTTCATGTTGTGCAAAAGCAGCCATAGATGATATGTCAACAAATGGGTGGGGATGTGTTCCAGTAAAAAATTATTATTATTATTATTTTTAAGAATGGCTTTAATGGTGAGTTACACCATTAATATAATTTCATATTTGCATCTATATAAATACATATTAATTTTCAGAACTTATTTGACATATAGATCAGTTGATGCTTAGAATGTAACTATGGTAATCCTTTTTTTCTATCTTATCAATTATCTATTCAAAAAGTTCATACTTATTTCACATTGAGAAAAAAACCTTTTAATAGTATGACTGTATTGCTGTTGATCTCTCCCTTAAAGTCCCCTAGAAGATTTTTTATAGATTTAGGTGCACCTATATTGGGTGCATATATGTTTATCAGGATTATACCCTCTTGTTGGATCAATCCCTCTAACATTATGTAGTGACTTTTCTTGTCTCTCGTTATGGTCTTCATTTTGAAGTCTATTTTGTCCGATATGAATATTGCTACCCCAGCTTTTTTTTAAATTTCCAATTGCATGGAAAATTTTTCTCATCCCTTCACTCTCATCCTGTGTGTCTTTTGTTTTGGGGTGGGTCTCTTGTAGATATATTTGGGTCATGTTTTTTTATCCATTCAGCCACCTTATGTCTTTTTATTGGGGCAATTAATCCATTTACATTTAAGGTTATTATTGATAGAATCTTACCTATTCCCATTTTAATTCTTTATGCCTATGTTTCTCTCCCTCTCTATTTCTGCTTCTAATTACAGCAATTCCTTTAATATTTCCTGCAATGCTGATTTGGTGATGATAAACTCCTTTAGCCTCTTTATTTCACCATCTATCTTGAATGATAGTCTTGCTGAATAGAGTGGTCTTGGTTTCAGATCCTTGTTTTGCATTACCTTGAATACTTCATGCCATTCCCTTCTGGCCTGTGGAGTTTCTGATGAGAAGTCAGCTGACAGCCTTATGAGAGCGCCTTTGTAGGTAATAGGTTACTTTTCTCTAACTGCCTTTAAGAACCTCTCTTTGTCTTGAATTCTTGGCATTTTAATTATGATGTGTCTGGTCGTGGGCCTCTTTGGATTCTTCTTGCTTGGGACTCCCTGTGCCTCCTGAACTTGTGTGGCTTTTTTCTTGACCAGGTTAGGGGAGTTTTCTGCCATTATTTCTTCAAACAAATTCTCTATCCCTTACTTATTCTCTCCCCCTTCTGTCACTCCTATAATGTGAATATTGTTATGCTTCATGTTGTCCCACAGTTCCCTTAAACTGTCCTCCTGTTTTTTAATTGTTTTTTTTTTTTTTGATCTCTGATTGAGTGATTTTTTTTCTACCCTGTCTTTTAATTTGCTCATCCAATCCTCAGCTTCCTCTAATCTGCTGTTTATTCCTTCCAATGTACTCTTTATTTCTGCTATGTCATTCTTCATTTCCTTCATAGTTTCCATATCTTTTTGCATGCTGTTGAGCATCTTTACAATCAGTATTCTGAACTCCATATCTGATAGATTGCTTATGTCCATTTCATTTAGCTCTTTTTCTGGAGACTTCTCTTGTTCTTTCATTTGGGGCTTGTTTTTTGTCTCCCCATTTTGGGTTTGTTTCTATGTATTAGGTAGGCCTGCTAGGACTCTCAGTCTTTTTGGAAGGTCTCTGGTCCAGGCCAATGTCAGATACTGTTTGTGACTGGCCTTGAGTATGCTGTTTGGAACTATCAACAACCCATGCTTGAGGTCCCCTCTATTGGGACTGGGTGCATTTGGACAGGACCAAGATGCTCACCAAAGTCTGCTTTTTCAAAGCCTGGGTCCAGAAGCAGATCAGGCAAAGACTCAGAGCACTCCAAGGTCTGCCGCTGCGGGCAGCCAATTACTCTGATTATCTTAATGAGCCTCAGACTGTAGAAACTCCACGGGGTAGGGAAAGAGGTTTTCCAGCAGGGTGGGGCAATTGCTCCCTACCCCCAGGCAAAAGCAGCAAAATGTTTGCCTGAGAAAGATGTCCTCTGCAGTATGGGGAATGACTTGGCATAGGACTCCAGACGGGTGCCATCTGATCTCTATCTCAGGGGCCAAAACCCTGGAATCTCCTCACAGCTCCAGTCCATTCTGCCCTCCCTCTGCTGGAGCCCAAGGTGAGTGGCTGCACATGAAACTTTGTGCGTTGGCTCTTTAAGAGGGTGCCTGCATTTCCAGCCGTCTCTTCCTGGCTGATAGAAACTCTGCTGCTTTTCACAGCCAGATGTTATGTGGGCACCTTTCTCAGTTCTGGTGCTCTTGGCTGGGAAGCCCAGCCTAGGTTTTAGACTCCAGAGTCCTCAGTGGGAACCTCCCACCACTGAGATATCCCTCCAGACCTTCAACTGCTGCCTGTGGGAGCCCAGCCAGCCCTCGCGCATCTCTGCACTTCCTACCAGCCTCTGTGCATTCTCCACAGTAGGTCCTTGGTTATGAGGGTGCTCTCCAGCTCATCTTCAGTTGCAGTTGATTATTCAGGATGGTTTTTCGGTATTTTAGTTGTAATTCCTGTTTGTTCCCTGGAGAGTGTCAGTGTAGCTTCTACTCAGTCCACTGCCATCTTTAATCTCTTCCCAGTAAAAAATTATTTACAGAACCAGATGGAAGGCCAGATTTGGCCCACAGGCCATTTTTTGCTGACTTGTGTTTAGACCCTGTTTCAAAATGTACGATTTAAACCCTCCTCTTTTTGTTAAAGATGCTGATGAAGTTTGTTACCTTTACTCAGCGGTGGAGGGAAGGGGACTAAGTTGTTGGACTCCAACCTAGGGCTTCCCTTATAGTTTATTGCTAGGACCTTATGCCACATTTATTCTCTGTAAAATAGAATCTCAATATTTTCATTATGGTGGGTTTACCTTGTGAATTTTAAAGGATTTCTCAAACCAGGGAATACATTTAGTGTTCTTGTTATGGATTGAATTTATCCTCAAATTTATATGTTGAAACCCTAGTCCTCAGAGCTTCAGAATGTGACTTTGTTTGGAAATAGGGCTGTTGCTGATATAATTAATTAAGTTAAAATGAAGTAATACTGGAGTAGGTTTGGCCTTAATCCAATGTGATAGGTGTTTTTATTAAAAGGAGAAATTTGGACACAGATAAGCACAGGGGGGCACCTTGTGAAGACTGGAGTTATGTCCCACAAGCCAAGGAACCACCAGAAGCTAGGAGACAGGCCTGGAACAGGTCCTTCCCTGGTGCCTTCAAAGGGAGCGTGGCCCTGTCAACACCTTGATCTGCTTTCAGAACTGTGAGAGAATAAATGTCTGTGGTTTAAAGCACTCAGCATGTGGTGCTTTGTTATGGCAGCCCTAGGAAATGAATATGGTTCCATAATGAAAAAGCGTGACCCAAAGTAGACCAATCCTGGATTCTGCCTCTCACAGTGGACCTATCAGTAACAACAAGATGGAAGGTTGGGCATTTTCTAAAGAGTGTGATCTGAGATTGTAGATTGAAAAAGGGTTGCGGATGTCTTTCTGGGTTGATCCAGCTTTATGAGGATATGCTGTTTAGGTCTCACTGGGAAGGAGGTCTTCATTCCCAGGCAGCCAAGGCACTTCGAAGGGCCTGCTGGCCACAGGGATGAGGTGGGACTAGGTCCCCCTGGGAGAGCTCTGTGCTGCAGCTCTGCTGGGGCCTCTCCCTCATGTGTTATGGTCACCTGGTTTCCATCAGTCCCTCTGCTTTGCTGGATCAGGCTTTCCTCTCTAATCCTTAAGGCATTTTTTGTAGCATTTAAAATTTTCTACTTCCCTCTTATGCTAAGATACATAGAAGCAGTCCAAAATGTGGTGGAGTGAACTTAAATGTGAGTCACACAATCAGATCTATTTTTAAAATTGAACAGATTTTGGGTCTCTCTCAGCTCTATGCATGTGCTCTTCATGTGAGCTTTCCCCCAGATCATGGGAAGAGAGGCTTGCTTAGGTTTATTTTACCCTTAAAACATACCAAGGATGCACCCTTCAAAGGTAAAATTCTGCCCTTTCTTTAAGCCTCAGGGGACAATTTCCTGGAAACCACCAGAATTCCTAATACCAATGCCTATTCTAAAATAAGAATACAAACCACCTTCTAGATTGGTAAACTGGTAGAACTTGTATATTATCATCATTCTTTTATTCCACAAATGTTAAGTAAATTTCTAATACAGACCCTACTGTTCCCATAAACGTTTTGTAAGCATTCCAAAAGGTATGACAAAAGGGCTTGTTAACCAATGTTTACATTGCCAATTGTAAAAGAGGCCAACGGTTCAACAGACACTAGGCACTGATCATTTTAGACATCACCTCAACTCAGCACAGTCCACTAGGATCTTAATAAAAGGATGTTCTGCCACAAGTCCAGCACTGTGGCCTCAGTCTTATCTTGCTTTATCAGTTTTCCCATCTCCCCCTCCTAGTTCCACCAAGCTGCCTGGTTCTGACACCTGCCCATCTCAAGGGTTGCCTCAGAAGTACATAGGCTTGCCCATTAATGCTCTTCCATCAATACCCCTTTTGTGCTTTTCAGTCCTGTCCTGGCATCTCTTTGCTAGCAAGTCACCTGAAGTCTACCCCACTTAGGCATCATTTATAGTACTTTATAATATATTCTCATCCCTCCATCTTCTTACTTTGTACACTCTCCAATCCCATGACCCATTTCTGTAGACACGTGCTCCTTGGTAGCTGTGAGAAAGGAGAAGGAAGTATGACCAGCAGAATGGAAATGATCACCACTGGCTTGGCAGTTGGGCAAAGACGGCCCTCTCTCTCTGTGATTTTATTTGTTCTATGAACTGTAAAGTCTGGTAGAATTTGTGTGGCCCCAAAACAGAGTATGAGTCACTTCTCCCTTCTGTGTTATATTCATGCTTTTATCACTGTATACATGACAATTTAACTAAACTACGCATTCTCATGCCTGTCTTCCTTGTTAGGGAGTGTCAGTGACTTTATGTTTTCCATCAACTTAAACACCTTTAAGGATCGTTGTGCCTTCTGGGTGAAAACTAAAACAGTAGAATGTTAAAGCTTTGAAAACATCTAATACAATTTCTCATTCTCATACAAGGAAGCAGGCTCAGTTGAGTCAGTAGCAAATCTCACTCTAGAACTTAGACCTTCTGGGCTTGCTCAGCAGAGATTAGAATATGTCTGATGGCTTAGGAATTATGCTCATCTGTGCTCAAAGCCTGGCAAGCCATACCTTTTAGTCTCTCATCTGTAGAAAGAGAATACTATAGTGATAGTTACTTAAAGAGGTTTTTATGAGGAATAAATGAAATAATACCTGTAACGTGCCTGGCATAACCCCTGACAACTCACTAAATGGTAGCTCACTCCTTTTTTGCCAATCTTCTATCTTATGTTCATCCACTCCCATGTGAATAGTGAAAAGAGTTCCATGCTCTTCTCACTATTTCATATGGGCTTCCTAACATTTAATTGTTTAAATCAGTGGTGAAAACTCTTGCTTTGGGGTCAGCATTTTCCAGAAGGCACAAGGATTACCAAATGGCCACTTCCCACAGTCAATGGAAGCTTACTGTCTTGTACTCTGTAAAAGAATGAAATAGCAGGTTCTGGGCCATATTAGGAACCCTGGAATCAAATCCTCCTTGCTAAGTAGGCTTTGTAGGTCCTATCCATCTGGCCCTATGTATTGGAGGCAGTACAGTGCAGTGGTTCAGAGCATCAGCTTCAAGTCAGACAAATGTAGCCTTGAATCCCAGCTCTGCCTCTTGTTAGTTGTACAAAGTTGAACAAGTTACTTAAACTGTCTGTGCCTCAATCTACTCATCTGTAAAGTGAGAATACAGTAATATTTTTCTTAGAGGTCACTGTACAAATGAAATCAGATAATGTACACAGAGGATATAGAATTTGGTGGGCACTAAGCAATGGTGGCTATCATTGTTATTATTATCATCTATGTTAGAAACTGACTCATAAATCAAATTAGGTGTGCTCTAAAGCTCAGAAGAAAAAAGTCCTCTTTTTGTACTCTTTACTTGGATTTGCCACTTATTTAGTTACCCTGAAATCAATATTTTTTTCGTCATCTATAATTATTTTGAACTGCGGACAGGTGCCATGATTAGAGATAAATTGGAGACCAGGGTGTCTGTCCCCAAACATTGAACTACATTTGGACAGAAGTTAGATGACGTTTTATTTGAACAAAGGCTGGATTCAGAGTCAGGAAACCTGCATTCTAATCTCAACCCTGCCATTAACAAATTATGTGATATTCAGCAAATTGTTATTGGCTTTGTTTCAGTTTTCTCAGCTAAAATATGAGGTAGTTGAACTAGATGTTCTTTAAAAAAATTTTGCAGCAGCAACAATCATTCATATGCTCATACAATAGATTAATCTGTTTTTGGTCCTGGGGATACAGAGGTGAACAAAATAGACAAAGCCCTGACCTCATGGGGGTTGTCTTCTGGTGTTAAGAGACTGAAAGTAAGCATAACATATAAGAAAACATTTAACATGTCAAATGGTAACAAAGACCATGGAGAAAACATAGCTGTAATGGGGGAAAGAGTGTACTGGTACAGGTTTGGGAGTTGGCTCTAATTTTGGACAGCATGTCCAGCAAAGGCCTCACCAAGAAGGTGACATTCCATTAAAGCCTCAAAAGGCTACAAAGAAGCCAGCCATGTGGCTACCTGGGGAAAACAACTTCCGGGTACATAAAATAGTAAAGATGTTGTAGGAGGAGCATACCTGGTATGGAACAAGAAATAGAGAGAAGGTCAGTGTGAGCAGAGCAGAGTGAGGAAAGGGAAGAAGAGGAGATAAAGTGATGGGGGAGGCCAAGTCCTATAGGGACTTGAGGTTATTGTACAAATTCTGGCTTTTGCTCTAAGTGAAAGAGCAGCCATTGATGAAGCGAGCAGAGGAGGATATGGTCTGACTTATGTTCTAAAAGGATCTCTCTGGTTACTGTGTAGAGAATAACCTACAGAGGATATGCAGACAGAACTATAGTCAAGATGAAAAATGATGGACCAGGGTGCAAGCAATAGAGATGTTGAGAAGAGTTAAGTCTTGGGATATATTTCGAAGGTAGAGCTGACAGGATTTGCTGTTTGATTGGGAGTTGAGTGTGAAACATAGAGATGAGTCAAGAGTTCTTGGCTTTGGCCTGAGCAACTGGAAAGATGTAGTTGACATTGGGATGAAACAAGTTTGTGGGGGAAGATCAGGAGTTTGATTCTAAGGAAGTTAACATTTCACATGCCTGTTAGGCATCTGGGTAGGCAGCTTGACATATGAATCTGTACTTCAGGGAAAGAGTTAAATATAGAATTTGTCAACTAATAGATGGTATTTACAACCATAAGACTGGATGTAAGCATCAAAGAAATGACTGTAGATAGAGAAGAAGAGAAGTCCAAGTCCAGCTCCTGGGGTCCCCAATGGTAAAGGGTCAAGGAGATGAGGAAAACCCAGCTACGGTTTACAAGAAGTGGTGACTCATGAGATAGAAGGAAATCTAGGAGAGTGTGATGACCTAGGAACCAGTACAAGGTGTTCCCAAGAATCTATAATTCTAGGACACAAAACAGTCTGCAGAAATGAGCAGAAGGCCATTATAGATTCCTGCACAGGCGATTAGAATCCATTGTTACCTGAAATTCCTAAGAGCTTAGGGCGGAACTGGTATTAGTCTTGGGTGGAGAGGGGGATCTCGTTAGAAGTTGTTTATGGACTTACTCTCCAACCTTTCTAAGCAGGTTATACCTGGGACTGGCAGACAGTTGGTATGAGTCAGAGACCAGGATATAATTTGAAGAAAGAAAAAAAATTAACACTTAGATTAAAATTCATCTCAACTGCAAGCTACTGATTTTTATTCCTTGCTTCTTTACACACACTGTTAATGATTTCTTGGTCAAAAACATGCCACTGGATAATGCCTAGCAGGGTGAGCTATTCCCTCAGTCTTTTGAAACGCTGAGTTCCAAGTTGTGAAAGTTGTGCCTCTTCAAAGGGCATCTGAAGATGAAAGTCAGACTCTCTCCCCCTCAGCAATGAATTATGTGGGTCTCTTTTATTATCCCCTCATTTTTAAGAAATGGAAACTCTTTCATAATGTTTAATGGGCTCTTCACATGTTATTTCACGCACCATTAACATAACTGGATAATAAAATTGATGTTTAAAATGCCCTACTTATTCCATGTAAGGTGTGAATATGCACTGACCATGATTAACCCAAGACAGAGAAGAGGGCAGGGTCAAGGCCATCTGATGCAACACAAGAACAGCTCTGGAGCACAGGAAACAAGTGCCCTGCCTGCTTGTTTGGGAGAAAATAATAGTCATAATAGCTATCATTTGTGCTCTATGCCCATCCTCTTATTCAGCCTTTTTTTTTTTTTTTTTTTTTTTTTTAATCCTCACCAGAGGATATTTTTTTCACTGATTTTTAGAGGGTGGAAGCGAGGGTACTTGTCCTTGACTGAAAATCGAACCCATGACCTTTTGGTGCGCAGGCCCATGCTCTAACCACACTGGCCAGGGCCCCTTATTCAGTCTTTACATAAATCGTATGAGGCAACAGGAACTTTATATTAACTAGATTAGTCAGATCGCCTGATAGAAGGAGTGTGTCATGGACTGAATTGTGTTTGTCCCACTACCTTAGAATGTGACTGAATTTGGAGGCCCAGCTTTCAGAGCAACTTAAACAGAACCACTAGGAGATCAGTTGTAGAGTCTAGGATGGCTGGGACTGGAGGAGGCAGGGAGACCATTGCAGGCTATGGCAAGGTTTGGGATTAACTATAATGGCAGCCTGAACTCTGGTAATGGTGGTGGGAGCGGAAAGGAGGAGATATTGGCTAAAACCATGGCTAAGGTAGAGTCTACTCCACTGGTTAGTAAGGGAGGAGGCAGTGTGGCTGTGGGTTCTCAGACCAGATTGAATGAATAATGGTGCTCGTTACAGACATGCACAGCTGAGAAGAGAAATGTCTGGTTCTGAAGGGAAGGAGGGTGTGTATGCGGAGTTAGGTGCCTCACACGGTGCATTCTGACCCCTGCCCACCATGGCACTTTGCACTGAGCATGTTGAAAGACCTTTACCCTGGTTCTTCTTCACCAATACCATCCCATTTACCATCACCCTCAGTCCTTTGATAATACACCAGGGGCAGATCTAGGCTTTGTGCAGGTTGAAGCTTCTACAACTTGAGGGGCCCTCTTTTGAGAAAAAGAACACAAAATTAGGAACAGGGTATTGGAAGAGGACTGTGCAAACGAGGAGCTTAAGCTCACCTGTATTTGGAGAACTCTCTTGAGGAGAAGCCCCTGAAAAGCAAGGTGGATGCCTCCTCCGTGTGCTTTGTGGCAGACTCATGGCTAATAACATGATCCAATGCCCTACAGACTTCCCTGCCTAAAACCAGACCTCGAAGCAGGCTTTTAGAACTTAAAAGCCCTTGAGTCTTACAAGAGTGCTATGGAATGGCTACAAAAGGACCACTGGACATGGGGGGGCATAAGGTGGACTCAGTGTGGGACTGGCAACTGAAGACCAATGGCAAGGGGGACAACAGCAATGAATGTCAATGTGGAAGCCACTGACAACAGGAGACAGAGGGGGAGGGGAAATCCTAAAACGGCAGAGAAACCTGGAAGTAATTGAGTTTGCGTAAATGGGGGCAAGATAATGTTTGTTTTGAAATTAGGCAAAAAGGTGAAACTTGAAACTATGATTAAATTCTGTTATAGGAATAAAAAAACAGGTTCCATTTCTCACTTATCCACTTATAGAGCTTGCAAATTTGTACCTGCTCTGTATGTCAAGGCAATGAGCACTTCTCACAGCACCACTACTGGGTGCTGGTGAGGATGGTTCCTTGAACTGGCATTTTTGCTTGAAGCTCTGGATCTCATCCTGGAGATTGCGCTGGGCTGTCTCAGATGACTTGTTCACTGATTTTCAAATCACTCTGTGAGTGCCTCCTTTGCTTAACACCCAGTTGCATTCATTGAATGTTGAGGGGACAAGTGCATATCAGATAAGATCCTTTCCTTCAGGAGTTCATAATATGAAAAGCTAAGACTAACTTTGATGAAACAGGAAATAATACAAGAAAAATACTAATGAGAATGGAGCTTAAGTGCCATTGGAATTCAGAAGAGGATGATAAATGGGGGCTGGAATAATCTAAGTGTGGCCACTCCAAGTGTGGTCTGTGGGCCAGCAGCATCAGCCTGACTGGGAAATTGTTAGATATGCAGAATCTCAGGTACTACTCAAGACCTTCTGGATCAGAATCTACATTTTCACAAGATCCTCAGCGTATTGTATGTACTTTAAAGTTGGGAAGCATTGCTCTAAGAGAGTTGGTTCATGAGTTGAGCTTTAAAGAATGGGCAAGATTTGTAGAAGCTTAATTTATTGGTGTTAAATTTCTTTAGGCCCAGTCTTCCATTTTGGGCTTAGTAAATGGAATCCTTGGGAGCAAAAGCTGGATAAAGGTGTGTGTTGGGGGTGGGGGTGGAGGTAATTTATACAGAAAGAAGACTGAATTCCAAAGAGTAAGGCCATTTGAAACAACTAATTGCTAGATATAAAGGCTGAAAATACAAGAATAAAACCCCACCTGTTTTTCTGAATATAGACCCTTGTGGGGAAATTTGTATTTGTACCCATCCTGCTCTACATTCAATAACCCCAAAAGTATTCTTGCTAAGATATGTATAAAAGGCCTGCTTGGGACCATCCAGATTTTTAAAAACTTAACCTTATTTCTTATGGAATGTGATAGTTCATCTCAAAGACATATGAGAAGTGCCTCTCATTGTTAATAATTGGCATCTCTAACTCCTGAAGTTCTATAGAGTGTGGATTCTTTTGTTTGGTAAAAGAACTTAAAGTTTTATCTGTTTCTCTGCCTTTGGCCAAAGGGAAATAAAAATTTGATGATTCTGCCCTGGCTGGTGTGGCCCAGGGGTTGGACCCAAAGGATCGAGGGTTCGATTCCCAGTCTGGGCACATACCCAGATTTTGGGTTTGATCCCTGGTCTGGGCCTGTAAGTGAGGTGACTGATAGATGTTTCTCTCTCTCTCCCTCTCCTTCCCGCTCTCTCTGGAATCAATGAAAAAAATGTCCTCAGGTGAGGATTAAAAAAAAAAATTGCTTCTGGTAGATATAGCAGGTCCTCGAATAACATCATTTCAGTCAACATTGTAACCTTGTTGCTGCACGAACTTCACTCTTATTTATATCAATTAGCCTATGGTAAAATTGGTTTTGTTGGATGTCGCTTTAATTAAAGTCTCAGACCTATTGACGACTGTGAAGACTTACTGAACTTCAAGGTTTAAAGAGGTTCTCTTTTCTGTCAGATTTGTATCTTGTCACCTACCTCCACGGATGTCTTAGCTTGAGCCCAACCTCCCCCCTCTCCTGCTCCATCTCCAACCCGTGCCCTTCTTCTACTTCTCCGTTCTTCCACTGATTCCCCACTGTGGCTTCATTTTTCTTCTTTATTGAATTTTTTTGGGTGACAATCATTGGTTAATAAAATTATATAGATCTCAGGGGTACAATTCTATAAGACATCATCTGTATATTGATTGCATTGTGTGTTCATCAGCCCAAGTCAAGTCTCCTTCCTTCACTTTTCCTCCCTTTACCACCTTCTACCTGCCCCAACCCCCTTTCCCTCTGGTGATAATCACTATATTGTTGTCTGTGTCTTAGAATTTTTTGTTTATTTGTTTGCTTTTTGCTTAATCCATTCACCTTTTTCACTTGGCCCCCACAACCCTGTTAGGGGAGGGGGGGTTGTGGGTCCACTGTGGCTTCTTAAATCATCTGTACTATAGCCACACGTGCTGTAGTTGTTTTTCTACCAAGACTGCCATTCACTTTGTGTCTCTGAAGCTCAAATGTCATGTTCACAGCTGTCAAGAATTACTCCACATCTGGACCTCTGTGTCTCTCTAATGCCTCACAAGACTTTCAAACCTGGATTATTATGTGTGTCTCTACCTTGAATGTCTTTTTAAACTCTAAACTCCTTGAAAGCAAGGATTTTGCCTTATTTAGCTTTATATTTCTACAATGTCTGGCAAAAAAGGTACTTAGCAAAGAGCAAGTGTTTAACAAATCATTGTTGAATAAATTAATAATGATAGAAATACAAGCAAAAGAGATTCCTGAAAAAGTAAAAAATAATAAACAGACATGAATGCTACGAGGGGTAGAGGATTGGCTTGATGTGTTTTAGAACAGGAGTCCACAGATGTTTTCTGTAAAGGGCCAGATGGTAAATATTTTAGGTTTTGTGGACCATACAGTCCCTGTCCCAATTATTTAATTTTGTCATTGTATTGTGAGATAAGCTACAGGCAATGTATTAATGATGGATGTGGTTATGGTCCAATAAAACTTAATTTATGGATACTGAATTTTGAATTTCATATAATTTTTATGTGTCATGAAATACTATTCTTTGTAAATTTTTTCCAGCTGTTTAAAACTTTAAAAGCTATCATTACCCTGCAGACAGTAGGAAAATGGGGTGGGTGGATTTGGCTCTCAGGACAGAGTTTGCTGACCCCTGATTTAGAACAATGATTAAAATGTATAAATTGTAATTTAAAAAGATTCACATCAAAGTTTTTATATTGGTCCAAAGGACAATGATTGAGTAAATTAGAGTACATTTATGAAATTCTTTGCAACCAATTAAAATAATATAAAGACTATGTAGCAACATGGAAAATGTTATGATAAATAGCAAGTTGCATAAAGCAGACTGGAAAATTATATCTACCCTGATTATAATTATGTTGAATGAATCTTGAATAAACTATGTGCAAATTATGTATGCACAAGGATTGAAAGGGAAAATGAAAGCTGCTTGATTTGTATGAAGTTGGGGACTGCGGGTAATTTGCTTTTACCTAAATGTGAATATCAAGTTTTTTTCTAATTCTCAGGTTCTATGATGCCATTACCATGGACATTTAGCTCAAATAAGTTCATCAGGTGAGCTCCCTTTGCAGACAAAGAATGAAGAAGACATAGCTTTAGATTGCTCAGAGGTTAGAAGAATTTTAAGCAGTTAACCATTGCTGCAAAACAAACAACTCCACACTTAGTGGCCTAAAACAACAACCATTTTATTATACTCACAGATTCTGTGGGCTAGCAACTTAATCAAGGCACAGCAGCTAAAGCGTGTCTCTACCCTACAATGTCTGTGGACTTAGCTGGGAAGGCCGGAATGCCTACAGGTGACTCGAATAGCTGGGGGCTGGAGGATCCACTTCTGGGATGGCTTCTTTACTTCCTCCCTGGAGCCTGGGCAGGGATAATTCCAAGGATGGTGTATTAGTTTCCTAAGGTTGCAATAACAAAGCACCACAAACTGGGTGGCTGAAACAACAGAAATGTATTGTCTCACAGTGCTGGAGGCTAGAAGTCTGAGAATGAGGTGTTGGCAGGGCTGGTTCCTAACGAGGGCCATGAGAGAGAGTCTGTTCCATTCCCCTCTCCTAGGTCTCGCTAGGTCCCTGGCCATCTTTGCTGTTCCTTGGCCTGTAGAGGCATCACAATATCTGCTTTCATATTTACATGCTGTTCTCCTGTGGACATGTCTATTCCTGTGTCCAAATTTCTCCTTTTTAGAAGAACACCAGTCAGTTTTATAAGAATACCTACCCTACTGGCTTCATCTTAACTGGATCATCTGCAAAGACCCAGTTTCCAAGAAAGGTCACACTCAGCAGTATGGGGGTTGGGATGTCAGCATCTTTTGGTGGATGCTATTCATACCATAACAGTTGAGCTCAGCTGGGACTGTCCACCACAGCACCCACGTAGGGTCTGTCCACATGGCATGGAGCTACATTCTGAGAGGAGCATTCCCAAAGCAAGCTTTCCAGATGGACCAGGTAGAAACTGCATGAACTTTTATAAACTAGCTTTGGAAGCCATGCTGTATTGGTAGAAATAGTCACAAGCATGCCCAGGTCCAAGAGAAGGACAGACTTCACCTTCAGATGGGAGGAGTATCAAAGAATTTGCGGTCATCTTTTAAAAACCACTGCAAGTAGAGATCTTTAAAGTAGGATTCTTGGACCCATTGGGAATCCACAGGTGGTTTCCAAAGGTTCTGAGAAACCCCAGAAGCTATGCAACATGTTGTATGAGCTCAAGTTCTTTTCTCTGGGGCGTGGGTCAACAGCGCTCACTCTTATGCTCAGAAAGGTCTATGACCTACAAAATGATTAGGAAGGACTGGAATATTGGGTCCACCTGCTGCTTCTAAACAGAAAATGATACTTCCCACTTTCTCTAATTCTGAGAAAATATTTTCTATCTCTGGCACAGCATCAGGGCCAGCCTTTCTCTTTCCCTGAGGCAACTTCTGCCATCTGCCAAATGGTGCTGTTCTGTGACCCTGGTGTCCCTGAAGCTGTTCAGAAACCTTAGAGGGAGGTCCCCAGTGATCCCAGGGTGTTCTGGCTCCAGGTGCACAAGGATAGATTAAAAAGCAGCCTGGACTAACCATACTGTATGGACCTGGGAGGCTCTGGGACATCCCCCACTGCAGTTCTAGAGATTTGGGGTGAGGGGAGTGGGGAGAGCTCCTTCCAGAGTCATGGCCGCTTCCTGCTCTCCTTCCAACCTTGTTTATGCCTCAGACTTTTGGGATACCTGCCTGTCTCCTCAACTAGCTAATGAACTCTTTTAGGAGCAAGTACCTCTCTTATTTTTCTGTATATCAGAAAATATTTAGTACTGTATCTTACATATGATAATACTCAAAACAAGTAGTAATTCAAAAGCATCAAAGCTGAGCTGTATAAAGTTAGAACAGGTGCCCGGGGACTCTGGTGCCAGCTTGGAGCGTGAGGATGCTGGTTGGTCATGGGGTCAGAGCACAGGGCCTCAGGGCTTGACAAGGGAGGAAGGTCTCACCTGGGGGAAGATGTGGGCTGCAAACAGGAGTCATATATAAGGAGCTTTGAGGGGCAGGGGGATTTGGGGAGTGAAGTTTAGAGCTGGTTTGGATTCTAATCTTGGTTCTGTCAGTAATAGTCTACGGGACACTGACCAGGCATTTCTACATGGCATAGTGGAAACAGTGCCAATCTTGCAGTTCCTATGTATGAGATATGACAGAGGCAGCTGGTATACAGGGCAAATATCTGGCTCCTAAAGTCAAACTTCCTGGTTGTGTCCTAGCTCCTCCTCTGACTGCCTGTGATCTTGGACATTCATGAATCTCCAGAACCCTCAGTTGCCTCATCTGGCAAATACCAACTTCTTGAGCCCAACAGCCTCTACCAAATGCCCTGCATGAGACAGGCACAGTTCTAAGTGCACCTGTCTTCACTCCTTTCGGCCCTGGGACAACCCTACTAACTAGGTAGTGATGCAACTGAAGCACAGGGAGGGAATAACCTGACCACAGTCACATTCTGCCAAGGGACACAGCTGGCATTTGAATCAGGATATCCAGCTCCCCGAGTCTGTTCCCTTGACCACTTTACCACATAGCTCCCTGACCTGATGCACCTAAGTTACTTAGCACATAGTAGGAGCTCAACAGATAGTTGTTAATGCTAATGATCATTTTGAGTCTCACAGCCTTGTCTTCGAGGTAGGGATGATACTACCTAATCAGGGGTAGAGATGACACTGATGAACCCCTAAGCTGTACACACCAGCCTGAGATGCCTAGGTTTATTTCTCCTGTTAGCCGCATGGCAAGTGAATGAGCCTAACAATGTAGACTTGGGGGACCAGGATCGCTTAGTGGGTGCTAATCCCATATTGCTCGATGTTTTCTAGCTTAAACAGTGCTTAACTCATAGCAGATGCTCAAGAATACTGTATGGTTTATTAATTTCTCCAGGAACTAGAGAATTCCCACCACTCTTGCATAGGCTACTCTGAAAGAAGATGTGAGGGAAGGGCTGGAGCAGAAATAATCCTTGACTCCACTCCTGATTTCAGTCCTATTTCAAGAAGAAACTTTCATCTCGTGCCTGCCAGCAACCCACTGAATGCCAGCTTCTATTTAATGTGAACCGTGGATGTCACCACTTCTTGTTAATGCACGGTTGCTACTGCCCTGTTTTTATGTCGTCTGTGCAGATAAGTACTGTCTGTCTTATGCTTCTGGCTGCTTCAGCCCGGGGACCGTATCTATTTAGTTACTGTCAGTAGTGCCATGCCAACTCTCAGGCTCAACAACATTTCTTGGCTGACTCAGCTGCTGTTGATCCTGTTGGAGCTAAAGTCTAATGCCGGTTATTTACTATCTTGATTTCTGACTCTGTGGCCAGACAATTGTGTACCATGATATTCTGGTCTTGGCTCACCTCCATTTTTATTATTTGGTGGCCAGGGCCTGGGTGCTGAAGATGGGGACTGGTTGTTATTATAGTGGAGAAGGTGGATCCGGCTCATAGCAGACTTTGTAGGAGTGGGCTTGTTAGGAGAGGCGGGAGCTGTTACTAAACAAGTACTACCGTGGTCAGGATCATGGTGGGAGCTTTCTAAACGGAATGTGAGTGGACACAAAGTTCTTGGTACACCAGTGGTTTGGGGGAGGTGTTGGGGGCAGTGCTCATTGCCTACGCCTCCTATTTTCAGAGGCCACCACTAGATCAGCAAAAAACAGCCCTGAGTTCTTGGCCTTCTCCTTATTTATTTCTCTCTCTGGAGGAGAAATGTATTATCTGATTGGGGTGTCTGTCAGTGGTCCATGGTTTTTAGTGTAGGTTGAACACTAGCCACTTAAAGATAGCAAGTCATAATCCCTGAAATGTGTAACTGTTACCTTATTTGGGAAAGGGGTCTTTGCAGTATCAAGGCTTGTATTATTCTGCTAAAGCTGCTATATCAAAATAACAAAATACTGGGTGGCTTGAATAATACAAATTAATTTTCTCATGGTTCTTAAGAATACAAGTTCAGAATCAAAGTACAGGTAGGGTTGGTTTCTTCTGAGGACTTTCTCCTTGGCTTGCAGACAGCCACCTCTGGCTGTATCCTTGCATGGCCTTCACTCTGTGTGCATTCTCTTCTTATGAGGACATAAGATCCTATTGGATTAGGGCCCCAGCCTTGTGACCTCGTTTAACCTTAACTGTCTCTTTAAAGGCCTTGTCTTCAAATACAGTCACCTTGGGAATTAGGGCTTCAACATACAAAGTTTAACAAAATTCAGTCCATAATAGGAAGTTATCCTGGATTTTCCAGATAGGCCATAAATGCCATAATAGGAGGTTATCCTGGATTTTCCAGATAGGCCATAAATGACATCACAAGTGTCCCTTGCATACTAAGAGAGAGGCAGAGGGAGATTCGAGACAGACACAGAGGGAAAAAACACAGAAAAGAGAAGACGGCTTGGTGGCCACAGAAGCAGAAATTGGAATGATAGTGCCACAAGTCGAGGCATGTTGACAGCCACCAGAACCTGGAAGAGGCATGGAATGGATTCTGCCCTGAAGCCTCCCTGCTTGGAGGGAGTCTGAGGCTGCCGACAACTTGCTTTTGGTCTTCTGACCTCCAGAACTGTAAGAGCATAAATGTCTGTTGTTTTAAGTGCCCCCCCCCCCACACACACACCTATGTTTTGTTACAGCAGCCCCCGGACACAATTGGGTAGTCCTGTTCAAAGTCTTAAACCTGGAGATTTGGCTTTTTTCTCTCTCTCTGGCCCTGTCCATGAGAGGCAGCAGTTGTGGATAAACGTGTCTGCTCTACACACCAGAAATTTTTCTGATGCCGGCTGTCCCCAAATCTAGACGGGGCAGTAAGCGACATGGAAGTGCGATGGCTGAGACATTTACAGCCCCATTTGGTCACTTACTATAGTCACACCCTTCAATCTGGATTTTATAAGGATAAAGCTCCCATTTTGACCTCCATCTATCTGACCCTACGCATCTCCTAATTTGTTCTGAATTGGGGCATGGGGAGAGGGGTAATACTTATTAACACCCTTAAAACCCCAACAGAGTGCGTGGGAAATGGGTCTGTGTCAGGATGGAGAGAGAAAGCCTCCTTCATAAACAGGACATGGTCTCTCAGGACCCTTGCCTGAGGAAAAGCCGGGTGGAAATTGATAAGAGGGACTCTGGCGCAAGGCCTGAGTTTAGATCTGGGCTCTGATCCTTCCTAGCTGTGCAGTTGTGGGCCGATTTGTTTTTCTCTCTCCTCAGTTGGCCAACCTGTAAAATAGGGACAAGTAAGAGGCCCCTCCCTCATAGGTGTGAGGATTACGCAAATGAATTCATATAAAGCGTTTTGGACAAGTTAACCGAGGCTCACAGAAAGGCCCTAATAGACGTGAGCTACTATTCCCTAGAAAAGGGTCTGGAGAAGTGGAGAAAAAGAAATTGCAATCAAATGCAGATATAAATTCCCTCCCCTTAAATGAGCTTGGGGGAAATTCAGCTGCATTTAAATATCCGGCCTGACACACTGTTGAGGTGACCAGAAACCTCAAAGCCTTAGGCGGGTGAGGAGAAGGGGAGATGCAGGGCTCTGCAGGGATGGCTAAGACCTGCGACATCGTTTCAGCCATTCACAGAAATGGCATTTGGCAGTGCAGCAGAGGGCCCTGCCAGCCTCATACACATGTCATTGAATTAATGCTATGCTAATTTAACTTATTAATACACAATTAGGAAAGAGAGGAGGGCAATTTACTCACTAACTCAATACATGTTTATTGAGTGCCTGCTATATGGCATTTAAAAGAGCTCTTAGAGCACATAGTAAGTATGAATGAGTGAAATTATGAGTAAATGAATCAATAAAGTACCATGGCAAGTTGATAGGTGTGTTCTAGATACTCAAAAGATCACAAAACACAGCACATATCATTAAAAAGGAGGTATAGGTCATTTAAAAAATGCACGCACAGCTCTGCTCACAGCACACGGTTCCCTGCTCCAGGGAGTAGAGGGAATGAGGAATTAAGGGCCAAGGTGTCCCTTCCCAGCAGCAGCCCTCTTAGCCCGGAGGAGCATGCACTTTGCAGATAGATCGTATGTATAAAAACAGAAGCAGAATCTCCAAGCTCCGGCATCCCTCAGCTTCTGCTCCTACTCTTACCTCCTCCTAGAACAACATCCAACCAAACGCCCAAGAGACCACGTTAGGAAGCGCCTGGCAGTGATTTCATCCAGGAAACTGAACACAATTTCATGAGTGGAGGCCACCATGAGAGCATCTCAGGGCCGCTCCCGGGGGTGTCCTGAGGTCCCCAAGTCTGTGTGCTTCCTCTCATAACCCTGGTGTGGGACTGTTTGATGTAAGTAGAAGAATGAATGCTCTGAGTCGAGTAGCTGTTTCCTTCTGAAGCCCGTTCAAAGCCTGTTTATTCCTCTGGGGACACTCTGAATCTAATTCCAAGAATATGCTCTGAGATTATTAAAAGACTTTCCAAAAAGCTCTGGCAGAGAGGCAGGGCAGGAAAAGCACACAGCTGTGAGGGGCTGGCAGGATCCTGGCTCTGAGTGAAATCCCGGGGTATGGGGCAAAGGATCCAGAGGAAAACAGCTTCTGGGAGGAGAGTGTTTTGTAGAGGACACGCCAAGCAAACCCTCACTCCTGCAGCGCAGGCTGTGACACGGAAATCCATGTTTACAGGGGACCAGAGCCAAGAGGAAGGCCCTGTAGATTTCCACTGGGCTCGCAAGGAAGTGAATGTTAATGAGAAGGGAGAGTAAAGAGATCCAGGGGCACAAAAAAGGCAAAAAAGGGTAAGAAGAGCGGGATATAAGAGAGTGAGTCTTAGAGCAAGAGACGATGGAGCGGCAAGAAAAGCTTGACTCCTGCCTTTCTTGAACTTTCTTTTTTAGCACAATACATGCATCTCTAAGAAGCAACCTTATCTTGTGGGACTGACTTCAAACAGCAAGGATGCTCATATTGCTATTGACTCCTATTTGTCAATGCTGTGCTTTCCTCACTAAGTTATTGCTTATGACCAGGCAAAAAGAAACCTTGCTAATTACCACTTAAGGGTGAAACTGTTTGATTGGAGGGAGAGCAAAATCTTTTGCCATAGTAACAGTAATATTTACTCTGTGCCAGGCACTGTGCTAGGTTCTGGGCATGCACATGGCTGTCGGTAAGACCCAGGACTTGCCTTCATGGTGATTACCAGCTTAAGGCATGTTAAATGAGTCACTGAGGTTTTTAAACAAAAAAGTATCATGTTAATATTACATTTCACTAAGATTGTCCTGGGCTGTGTTGTGGAGAATGCATTGGGCAAGGGCAGAGATAAATGCAGAGAGAATGCTTAGTGTTTAGGAGGCTGTTTAGCAGTTCAGGAGAGAGATGATGGATGCATGGGAAAGAGAGCAGTAGGTGGAATTAAAAGACATTTGAGGTAGAACTGACATGAACTGGGTATAGATCAGAGGAGGATAGGGCAGGGCTATTACTCCCAGTTTCAGACCTGACCAACTGGGCAGAGGGGTACAATTTACAGAAATACAAGACATTAGGAGAGAAGCAGTCTGTTAGGGGAAACAATGAGCTCTTTTAAATGTTGTGAGAGACAGTAAATAGATTGGCTCACTTGGCCTCTATTCTACGCTCCTTCTAGTGGCCCATGTTGTAGTCCAGAATCTAGACAGCCTAAAATTGCATTTCCCACACTCCCTTACAAGTAAGGCTTCAAACATAGTTTAGGTTCATCAATCAGCTGTACCCACATGAGTCTTGAATTCAGAATGGAGGGAGCAGAGCCTGAAGCATCCATCTTGCTGATGCAAATCTAGCAGGTGTAAGAGCCCCTGGGTCCAGTGATTCTGGCCACACCTGCCTGACAGCAGACAGGTCAAACAACAGGGAGACTTCTTGAGCAGTTAAAGGTCAGACCTAGCTGGGAGACACTGAGTGTGCAACCCTGCAGGAGTAGGGATGTGGTCAGAGAGTGGGGCCAGAGCTGGGACAGTCCCCAGTGACGCGACCTAAAGGATGCATTCGTTTGAGTCCTCTGAGGCAAATGTAAGGTGGAATTTGACTGCAAGGGATTTATTGGGGTAACACCATGAAAGATAAAGGGTAAACAGAGCAGGAGTAGGTGGGGAGAGCCTTCGGACCACAGTGCAGGTCTGACACCCAGGAAAGGAGAGCGGCAGGGGGTAGGAATGGGTAGGAGAAGTTTTGGAGAGAGGTGCCCCTCTTGAGAAAGTCTCTGCCACACTGTTGGAGGTGCCCCAGAGCACAGCCTGCCCACCAGAGCAGTCCCAAAGAGGACAGGAATGGTCAGGCTCCTTGCCCCTGCACTGTCGGTCATGGCCTTGGCACCAGTGCAGTCAATCTGCAGATGCAGCAGATGGAGGCTGTCCACCGTCTTCTACCGAGAAGGTTCTCTTCGAGAGATTGCTGAGCAGTGCACCTCCAGGGCCGCCACAGAGGAGTGGCTGACACGGCGTGGGCAATATAGCTCCAACAGGGCAGGGATATGTATATACACACATAAATATACACTTGTTTTCCCTAATATTTTATTCATATATATATATATTTGCACTTGCTTTTTCTAATATTTTATCCCTAATGCCTTGGCACATTCAAACTTTCATTCAAAATTTCACCAAGTGAACTAATGACTAAATGTCAAGAACCTGAGGCAGCAGAGCGTGGGGGTTAAGCCTTACCGTAAGGTTGGATTCCAGCCCCACCCCTCACTAAGCGCCCTTGGGAAAATTACCATGAAATGGCGGTGATGATAGACGGCTCCTACCTTAGGGCTCTTTGTGAAGAATCAGACATTTCAGAAAGAAGTTTCAGCATAGGGTCTGGCAAGTGGTATCCAATAATTATTAACTATTACTAGTATGATTATTTCTCCCCACTACCTTTTGCATGAAACCTTTTATTGTATCAACAAATAGAAATATGTTTAGACAGTCGGACTATGGAAACATTTTTTTACCTTCCACGTTAGATTCAGAGCTCCCAGAACGTGATGAATCCACGTTTCTCTTGCTTTGTAAATTTTCTTAGTGATTAAGACAATGTTCTAAATACAGTGATTACTTCCACCAGATAGACAGAATAAAGGTGAAGTGAGGGGACAGTCACCTAGCTAGCATTCATCGGCAGAGACTCAGCTAAGCAGGTTCTTGGGTGGGGGAGCAAGAATGTGTGGGTATCACGGCCGGAGCTGGGTGGGCTGCCCCGATCAGAGATAATATCACCCTGGAGCAACGTCTTCCCCGCAGGAGAAGGAAACGGCTTGCTTTTCCTGCTGAACCAAGACTGTGCTTGCATGAACATCTCTAGGGAGAAATGTGTTTGTACATTAGACTGGTAATTAAAGGCTCCCAATAAACCCAGTCTCATTACTCAGCTTAAAGAGCCGCCTAGATAGCGTCTGGCATGCTGTCAAGTGTCTGCCTGGCACAAAGCTGAGCTTGGAGCTGTCCCATCCCTGGGGGAAGGGCACAGGCTGGAGGCCCAGGCGACCCGCCTGCCAGGGCTCCCTGCGCAGGCTCCCGTTTTTATTGTGCTGATTGGAATCAAGCAGGTCCTCACACTTCTCAGGCTTAATTATCTTCTTCCCCAAATATTTCAACAGGCTCGTAAGAACAGGGCCACGCCGACTGCCTGATGCAGTGAACTTTACAATAGCTGAGTGCTGGGATCTCAGCCGACACTGCGGACGCGCAGGTTCAAGCCGCAGCCTGGAGGAAAGCTGCTGCCAGCCATTCCCCAGGGAACCGCAGGAGCCTGTCAGAATCACAGGTCGCATAAGGCAACTCCAGTCAGTTCCTTCTGCATAAACCAGAGCCTATGGTTTGTTTGCACTTCCCCGATATCAGGCTAATTAATCCCTTTCAGAGGGCAGGGCGATAATAATACATTCATTTTGTAAAATGCTTTCTAGTTTGCAAAGCACTTTCCCCCTCATATCATTTAATTTGCTCTTTATTGTTGGTGTTGTTTTTCATTCATATTAAGGGAAGTATTAATATTAAAAACCACAACCATCACCACAACAACTTTTGACTTTTATTGACAGATTTCCATGCACAAGGTGCTGTTTCACTTGCATTACAAGAATCCTCATGGGTTTGCTTTGCACAGATTGCATTTTATGTGCTGGCCAGGGGGACCTCAGGATGGTATTTTTGCATAGATCCTAGCTAAGGAAACCTTGCTTCCTACAACTAATTTTAATACTCTCCCCCTTTCTTTCCATGGGTTTCAAGACTTTGCATGATCTAGGTCCTTCTCTATGTCACTTGGAATAAGCCAAATCACTCTAATTAATAATAACAGTTAATAGTCATGAGGCAAGCCTATGTGCTGGGCTCTGCTATGAGCAGCTTCCAGGCATTCTCTCATTTAACCCTCACAGCAACCTCAAGAGGTGAGTAGAGCTGTCATCCTCTTTTACAGGTGAGAAAACTGAGACATAAGTTATAGGTTAAATGACATGCCCAAGGTCACTCAGCTAGTAAGTAGCATGCTAGGAATCTAATCCAGGCCAGACTCCAACACCCATGCTCTCCACCACCACACTGGACTGTGTGGCTGATGGATCATGGCATTTCTTTTAGTCAAGCTTGGACCCAACTTGAGAAACATGGGTTGGCAAGCCAAGTTGAAACCTCTCTGCTCTAGAGAGACATCAAGTGACTTCCTGAGGAAGCCACTTCTCAATGGTATACCATGTTATCACTCCAAGACTCAGCATTGGAAACCTGGATACCAGAACATGATGAAAGAGGCAGGGGTCAACTCCTTTTTTAAAAAAATTAATTAAGCTTTTGAAACTGTGGCACATATACACAATGGAATATTACTTGGCCATAAAAAAGAATGAAATCTTACTACATGCAACAGCATGGGTGGATCTAGAGGGCATTATGTTAAGTGAAATAAGTCAGTCAGAGAAAGACGAATACCATGTGATTTCACTTATATGTGGAATCTAAGGAACAAAATGAAAGAACAAAGAAAACCAAAACAGACTCATAGATACAGAAGAAAGACTGATGGGTGCCAGAAGGGAGGAGGTTTGGGGGGATGGGTGAAAAGGTGAAAGGATTAAGAAGTACAAATTGATTGTTACAGAATAGTCCTGGGGATATAAAGTACAGCATAGGGAATATTGTCAATAATATTGTAATAACTATATATGGTGCCAGGTGGGTACTAGAAATATCAGGGAGCACTTTGTGAAGTGAATGATTGTCTGACCACTGTGCTATACACTTGAAACTAATACAGAATAATATTGATTGTACACTGTAATAAAAAATGGAGACTTAAGTATGCAATAATGTTATGTCTAAAAAAAACAATGTACACACCTTAATTAAAAGATGTTTTATTTCTAAAAAATCTTTAAGCTTCTGAGTGTTGGCTAACCTATAATTAAAATTTATTTTTCACTTTTCCCCATAGGAATTTTTATTCCTCTTATCCAGAGGGGGAGAACCACCAGAAGGTTGAATTTGCTTGGCCCTCCTGCCCTGCCAGTTGGTCAGCTCTTCTTTGGATATTAGTGCGTTAAACTCCTCAGGGCAGAGCCCAGTTTCCACACATTCTGCTCTCTAAGGCTGGCTACCTGCACTTTGGTTGCCCCATATTTCCACCATCTTAGGCTTCTTGGGAGAGCTGGTTTGGGGTGTGGGTTGACCTTGCTGAAGACAGATCACTTAAAGCTTCAGAAAATATTATTCTTTTGTAGAGGATTTTAAAAAAATAAAAATATTATTAACAAAAGAGAGGCCCTTTGTAAATGAGAAGTCCTGGCCAAATGGCACCTTCTCTCCCCTTTTGGGCCCTAGGGAGTCACCATACCCAGGGAGCAGCTGGCCTATTTTCTCCTCTGACTGGGCTGCAGTCCAGATGCCGAGCCCCACTGTTGAAGGGGAGAGGGCCTGCTGAGATTATTATTTTATAATGTGAGAAGACTGTGGGGGAGATGTGTGCCCAGGTGCCCAGCAAGCCAGACTCATCAGTCCCAACCAGCAGGAAATCCAAGCAGATCGGATGCTCCTCTTCCTTCACTTTCCAGTGGGCTTTCAAATGACCTGTTTACATCCAACAAGGCTTGTAATGCCTTGTTTGTACCCATCGTCTTCCTCCAGAGCATGCCGATCTGGGAAACTTCTAGAAATGCAGTGGTTTTCAACCCTGGCATCACATTCAGTCACCTGGGAAGCTTCTAAAAATCTAGATGCCCAGGCACATCCCAGTCCAGTTAAGTCAGAATTTCAGGGGTGGGGACCAGGCTGTGCATAACTTTCTGAAAACTCCCGAAAGTGATTATAACGTGGAGCCAGGGAATTACCGCTTTTGAGCACTGGTTCTCTGAGTGTGGTCCCAGGACTGGCTGCATCAGCATCACCTGGGAACTTGTTAGAAATGCAAATTCTCAGGTCCCCTCCTGGACCTACTGAATCAGGAATTCTGGGGATGGAAGTCAGTTTGACAAGACTTCTAGGTGATACGCATGCACAATAAAGTTTGAGAACCAGTTTAGATAACAAGGCTGTATTTTTTTTTTTTTTTATCTGCTGAGATGCTGAAACTATTAACTGTTGCTTCTAATTTCCTTGTCTGCACCAATTCCCTCTTTCTGGTGACTCTCAGTAATGAAGTGATGAGTCCTGGCTCATCTGGAATGAAAAACCACAACAGACACACCTGGGTTCTCACTGCTATTTGTGGATTGGGATCCAACAAGGCAAAATAATCTCATAAAGCAACAGAGGCAAATTATTTGGTCTCCTATGAATAAATCATCTGCTTTGTATTGTTTTATAAGGTGCAGTTTTCTAGTATTTGCCTATTGTTTCTTCATCTATCAAGTTGGAGCTGCTAGAAAAGATTATGCCCAAACAGGTTTAATTAGAGAGATATCGGATTGGAGTTCCCTAGGGAAATTATGATATTGCAGGAAGGGTGTTTATTGTGTAGAATTGAGAGCAGCGAGCCTCAGTTCACTCTAAGTAAGCAGGATGAGGTAAGCACCAGGGGATGGATAAGTGGGAAGGTGGAGAGAAGAGCATGGTCAGCAGTAATCTGAGCCAAGAGAAATGAAAGCAAAGATGTCTTGTTCTCCAGTTTGGAGAATTATTGAAATTTTAGGATCTGAGATCTGCTCAGGAATTACTGAGAGGCACAAATGAGCATTTTTCAATTGGAGAAGTTCAAAGACTTCTCTGCTGTTCCCCACTCCCGTATAACACACAGAACCAAATCACAGAAAAAGCCAACTCTGTAATGCATTTATGAGTTTTTTATGATTTGGGTATCCAGAATGTTACTTTTTTTAAGTAAAAATAGAAAATATTAAGTGGTGAATTAACACATAATTATACCTATTATGTATTTTAATCTTCATAACAACACTCTGAAGTATTATTGGCCCATTTTCCAAATTAGAAAACTGAAGGTCAGAGACACGAAGCAAATAACTTACTCAGCTGTTAAATGACAGAGCTAAGATTCTAATCCAGTTCTGTCCAACCCTAAGACCTCTGCTTGCTTAGTCCAGAAAGACATTAATTGGATGATAGAGTTATGTAGCCAGCTGGCAGTTCTACATCCAATCACAACACAAAGAGATTAGTCCAGAACTTCATTCGTACAGGGAGATATTGTCGAGGGGCAATTCTTTATGGTGACATCTTGTGAGAGCTTCTGACCCAGACTAGGTTTTCAAGGGTGTCTGTTTAGCAGAGATAGAGGTCTCTCCAGAGCAGAGGGCAAATTTGCTGCCTGACTAGGATAAAAAAACATTCTTTCTCTCAAGGACAAAGGTTGAGCAGGTTTGTTAGTGTGTCCCTTGTAAGGCTGGGGTTTTCAGCTCGAGGTTCCTCAGCTGACACAGACCCAGTTTGCACACAGCATCCATCCACCTGATCCTGCCTCCCCACTGCCCTCTTGGGGCTTGGGGCAAGGAGAACTGGTGGCCTTCCGTTGTAAGGTCCTTTATCTCTGATCCAAGAGTCTTGTGTCTCCTGAGAGCATCTATAAGCCATGGCAGGCTAATGAGTCAGCTTTCAAGGAGGTAAAATTTCAGAGCCTTGACAGTTCCTGAGGTCGACTCTTACCCCTTAGTATATATACATACCAGCACATGGTACTCCTTCCCTCTCCCTCAGTGCTGAGTGAATGCACCCAGCTGACTGGAGTTGACCTCTTAGAACCTTCCCACTGTTCTCTTGCTTCCCTTGTCTCTCTTGCTATGATTACTGAATCTGAGCAGTGACTAGAATTGACAGGTGGGAATTAGGAAGCTAGTGGTGGCAGATGTTAACTTCAAAAACCCTAAGGCTCATGTATGTACCAAATTGAAGATCCGTTGTCATTGAATCGCAGATTGAAAGTAACGTTAGTCATTTAGGCCACTATCCATTTGATGCGGCAAAGATTTTTTCAACCTCTTTTCATTAACCAGATGGAAGCTCATACCTAAAAAGAAAAGTGGCACATTATTCACCGACTTAGGATTTCCTCTTTTTAGGTGCAGTCTTGTCCTCTGACAACTCATAGACTAAGACAGTGCCCACTCCCACAGCCCACGTCTTCTTATTCCAGGTCAAACATTTTCCCAGCCATCAACCATCCTTCTCAAACACAGTGGTCAGCTCCCTTGCTATTCTAGTCATTCTCCTCTGAAAATGTCCATTTTATCCATCTGTGTACAAGTCCTAAAAACTCAAAAGGTACAAATATATTCCCTTCCCACTCAGCCCCCAGCCACCACTCCTCTCCTCCAGCCACCCATTCATCTCTTGTTCTTTCTTCTAAATATTCATTATATAGTCAATGCTCATTAACAGCACAACCAGAAAATAACTTTACTCTTTTTTTTCCCATTACTATCTTTCAACACATTCAAGTTTGTTTTCTTACTCCTTGCTGGCATATCAACCCCAACTCTAGGTATTACAAGGTCTGTTCTAGCTTCAGACTGATGCTTCTGGGTTGCACTCAGGACAATGCTTTTCCCTCCAGCTGAGGCTGGACCTTCAGACCAGAGGCCAGCAGTGGGAGAGTGGACATGGTCTGCTACTTCACTGTGTGTCCATCCGTCTCTCTCTCCTGCTGCTTCTTGTTAATCCAGGGTCAGGGTCAGGGTCAGGGTCAGGAGGAGTTATTAGAAAGGAAAAGCAGGGTCTTCCTCCATGAGTGCTATTGTTATGGGTCATTGATACCCCCGTGACCGTTCGATATGCATCTATATGGTCTCATAGCAGAGAACGTAGTAGGTACCCCCAAAGTACTAAATGAATGATGAATTTGTAAGTGGATGAATAAACTCAGCAAATTCATCAATGTGCCCAAGCTGACAAAAGATCACAAAAAGGGCAAAGAAAAAATATATATGCACAGCTCTGCTCACGGCCCCAGGGTTGAGGGGGAGAAGTGATAAACACATGTGTTCAAGCTGTCACTCGGAACCAACAGTGACCTTTTAGAAAATGTAATATCCAGGATGCATTACTGCTAGTGCAGAAGATAGGGCAACTCTGTACTAATATTTCTTATTTTGAACTTTATAGTTCTCAGTCAGGTTCTCTCATATTGCACATAAACAACAGACATTTTTAAGCCCAAAGCCAGACTTTATGTTTACCCTTACTAATTTTTTTCTCTTTATTTTTGACCTACTTATTTCTATTCCCTCTCTTAAGGTCTCTTTTGATACTTACCTATTATCCAATATATAATTGCCTTCCCAAGATTTTTTATCTACAAATATGAAAAGGTCATCCACAAGTTTATGAAGTGAACTACTAATAAAAATACTGACCAAATACAAAGCCATTAGAAATCTTCCTCTATGTTGGTATATATTCACTTTTAAAAATAACAAGACTCTTTACTTTCAATATCAGTTAAGATTAAGGTTAAGTGCATGTAACAGAAGAAAATATATAAATAAATAAATTAGTTTAGTTCTTTCTAACTTAAACCTCAAAATAGTACAAAGCTGATATGGCAACTCTAAAAGGTATTAGCACCCAAGGGTTTTCTTTCTTTCAGCTCCACCACATGTGCCTTCTATCCTTAAAACTACTGAAGCTCCAGCCATTACATCTATAATCCAGACAACAGGAAGGAGAAAGGACAGAGACAAAAGGGACCCTTTCTTTTTAATGAGTCTTAAATACATTGAGTTTTTGTTAATAAGGAAGGAGGAAACAATAGATGTTGGGTTGGGCAAGTGACAGTTTCTTCCCATGTCAAGCTACACATTTCACTTAACTGAAATCTACCTTACATTTCTCCAGAAGCACATGAGAGAAATTTTTAAAATACCTTGCAGGTATTAAGGTTACAGTAACCACCTGGTTCCTCTGGTATGCCATTCTAGCAATCTTATCCAAAATCAAATGCAATTAGTTACACAAAATTATTTTTAATACACCCATGCTTGTGTCTAATGATTGTTTGTCCTTTGATTTTTCAAAATCCGTAAGTTTAAAATCCATTCTAGAATTTTCGAAGACTAACATCAAATTAAGTAGCTTTTTAGTCTGCTTCCCCTTCAGGAAAGTAGCACACACACATACACCTCTGCTATATGAAGCTGATTTCTTAAGTAAAACCAACAAAAGTTTCTAATTACAATTGCAACTTTCCCCAGCTTCTTGGGTTATCGTTTGTATCAGTTGGGTCTCGAAGAGAAACAACCACCAGAGTGACGCAGAATAAGGGATTCGTTCAAGGGATTGGACTCGAGGCATTTGTGTGCTGTTGTCTTGATTGGTCCTAGAGCCTGGATTGTGCAGGGCAGGGGGCCAGGCTGGCAAGGCGGATGCAGCATGGGAGAAAGGGCAGCCCGGGACCCTCTTCTGCCTCTCACTGTCTCCATGTCAAAGCCACTCTGTGGCAGGCGGATTTTATATTCGGGGTCTTCTTGCCTCCCTGCACTGCGCCTAGAACTTCTTTCAAGAGATCTGAGATGCCCTTTTCCCTTCTTCAATCACAGAAGGGAAAGCCTAAAATTCTTATTCATCTAAGGTGTTTATACTTCTCCAACCTTTACATGTCAAGGGACAGAGAGAAAAGACCCTTCTGGCTGGATTTCAGACATTCACGCCAGGTGGGAGAGTCTAAGCATGCACGCAAGTGGGTCTTCCTGGATGTCCCCATCATGACACTAGTGCTAACTGTCTCTGTGGTGCTCACTCCAGATATTCTGGCCCCATAACATGTAGGAGTTCTGGAGAACCAAAAAGACTCTTGAGCTCTAGACCTGGCAAGTGACCATCTCTAAGCCCAGACAGGCTGGCTACTCCCCTCACTATATTTTACCAAGCCTTATGCTTCATCTCACTCTTTCATTAACTCAGTGGATCTCAGCCTTGGCTGCACACTGGAATAATCTGAGAGCTTTAAAAAAATACCCATGTTCAGGTCCCACCCCCAAAGACTCTGATTTAATTGATTTGGAGTGTGGCCTGGACATCAGGATTTTTTCAAGCTCCCCAAGTGATTCCAAGGTTGAGTGCCACTGCCGCAAGTAAACATTTTAGGGACAAGAAAGGGTTCTTTCTTGTCTGTTGGGGGAAAGAGTCCAGCTATCTCTAGGTGGGTGTGGGTGTGGGTGTGAGTATGTGAAGGGATTGACAACAGAAGGAAAAGGTGTGGGGGAAAAAGTAAAAAACAAACAAAAATAAAACACACACCCACAAACAAAACTCATAGACACAGACAACAGGGCAGTGATTGCGAGAGGGAAAGGGATTGGGAGAAGAAGAGAGCAAAGGGGCATAAATGGTGATGGAAGGAGACGCGTCTTGGGGTAGTGAATTCACAATGCATTACACTGATGGTGTATTATAGAATTGTATGCCTGAAACCTATATCATTTTATTAACCAACGGCACCCCAATAAATTCAATAAAAAAGATAAATCTTGGCCTCATTAGAAATATAAGCTGTTTAGCCCGGCCGAGCGTGGCTCAGTGGTTGAGCGTCAACCTAGGATCCAGGCGATCAGGGTTCGATTCCCGGTCAGGGCACATGCCTGTGTTGCAGGCTGCAGCCGATCCATGACTCTCTCATCATTGATGTTTCTATCTCTCTCTCTCCCTCTCCCTTCCTCTCTCTGAAATCAATAAAGATATATATATTAAAAAAAAGAAATATAAGCTGTTTAACCAATGGAAATAATTAATGGAGTTTGCCCTAGAGTAGGTAAAGTTGGTAACTTCTATTTGAGAGACCCAACAAAGGCCCCAGAGGCCACGAAATATCTTTCTTTTCATAAAAACTAATATAAATGGAGCCACTTTTAAAGAAGAGTGCTAGTTGCCACCCTACAGAAACTGCCTTGCACATCTTGTGCCTCAAACCTTTGGAATGTTAAAAACAGGGCAAAATAGCATTCAAACTGGGCCTAAAGCAACATTGTGTCATGAAGAACTGTTTGTAATGATAGCATGAAAGCACATATTATGACTACCAGGCTGATGACCGCTGGACTGAAAATTAAAAATGTTTAGAACTAGTGCCACTGTGTTAGCTTTTTTGCATCAATAGAAATGCTTTCCCTCTACTGATGCAATAATTCCCCTTTGTTTTCTCATAAATATCCATTGCCTTTGTCTCCTAATCAGAACACTATTTGGGTTTCTGCCTGAATCAGTGTTTCCAGAATAGCTATTCTTTTTTGACCTCAAATAAATATTTGTCACCTCTCACTTTGACATTTTGTTTTTAGTTTAACACTTTTAGCTCACTTTGGCTCATCTTGATCCTCTTACCAGAACTGAAATGATCCTGATTGCTTATTTATACAATAGATCTCAGAAGTTCAGCTGCACGGTTTCAATTTTTCTCCAAAATATAAAGATGGAAACATTGTGTTGAGAAGCTCTGAGGAAATAATCAAGATTTCCTCTGTTAGTACATATTAGGTAATTAGATTAGGCATCATAACCTTAGAGGGTGTTATGGGTCCCTCAGTTTTGTTCCCCCCCCAAAATATGCTGAAGTCCTAATCTTCAATACCTGTGAATGTGATCTTATTTGGGTCTTTAAAGATGTAATCAAGTTGAGATGAGATCATACTGGAGTAGGGTGGGTCCTAATCTGACAGATGTCCTTATGAGAAAAAGAAAAGAAACACAGGGACACACAGGGAGAACAACATGTGATGATGGAGGCAGAGACTGAATATGTCTGGATGTGTCTACAAGCCAAGGAATGCCCAGGATTACTGGCAACACCAGAAGCTAAGAGAAAGACATGGGAAAGATTCTCTCCTAGAACCTTCAGAAAGAGCATGGCCATGCCGACACTTTGATTTTGGACTTATAGCTTCCAGAACTGTGAGAATAAATTTCTGTTGTGTGAAGCCACCAGGATGAGGTGAGTTGTTAAGGCAATCCTAGGAAACCAAGACAGACAGGAAGGAGAAGCTGGCCCTCACGCAGAAGTTTCTGCAGAACTGGAAAGCAGGGCACCATCTTCCTTGATGGCTATAGGTCAGAGGGAGGAGCTACCAACAGCTCTGTTCGGGTAACTTTTCAGGCCTGAGGTTCATTCTACCCAGGAGAAGCTCCTGCCAGCCAACCAGAGTTCTGCTACAGCTCTGGGGGTGTCACCTACAGGAGTTGCCTGAGATCACCGTGCAGAGCTCCACAGTTTACAAAGGATCTAAGCGTCTGCTTAGAGTGGTGTCTAAAGAAAGGGGAGATGGCGCAACTTTATCTATTGCATAGTTGAACCCAGGGCCATTTCTCTGATAAAGGGCAAGTCAACTCTTCCCTCTGTCAAATCTGGGAGTTCATTGCCCCAGTGCTTATTTCTTGCCTATTTAATCTTGCACCACCATTCTTAGGGTTACTTATATTCTTTATTCTGATTTTTTCTGCCTCAAACATTGCCAATCTCTGTGTTTATGGATTTCCAGGAAGATTGTTCAGGGGACCAGTTTAATTACCTTTTGTCTACTAATTCCATTATGTGCCTGATAAATATTGGTCAAGAGACTTTTGTTTTTCATCCAAAAATAGATGTCCTTTGAGTTCAATGCTGTGGTACCTTATACACCGTTCCTCTTAGGGTGAAAGCATTTATTCTTCCAGCTGTTGGGAATGTTGGCTGATGAGAGCTCACTGGTGAGGCCTCCCCAGGGATTGCCTTTGCAAACTAAGGAAATATGAATAAAGTATGGACTTTAGTTACTATTAATGTGTTAATATTGGTTCATTATTCTAACAAGTTTTCCATTCTAATATAAGATCTTAATAATAAGGGAAACAGGGTAGAATAGAGCCTATAAATGCTGTACCTATTACTGGGAATAGTAAGATAATCCTGATGTTTCATGTTGTTGTGAAGGGATATATGTAAACTCTAATTTTTCTGTAAATCTAAAACTCTTGTAAAATTAAAACGTTTTTAAAATTGCATTTCAAAAGTGCCATCCTTTGATTATGTACTCTACGCATGGAGAGGCCAATCCTGTGTTGAAAAGATTTACCTCCATTTTTGCTGGGCTTCCTTTGCCGCTTTTGATTATATTCTTAATCACATAAGAAAGTGTAATTGTTGAAAAGGCACACAAGACTTTGTCTCTAGTGTGTGTCTATAAGTCAGTGTTGCCTACATGTTTGTAAAGACACTAGACATGTCTTTCACATCCATTCTAACTCAGTGGTCCTCAACCTTCCTTCTTCTAAATATCTAGAGTATTTCTCCACTGTGACTGCCTAGGAAATCACCTGGGAAATGTTTGCAAGTCCTATTTCTCAGGCCCCATCCAGATCCCCAAGTGATCCAATGTGCAGACCCTGTGGAGTCCAGCTCTGTGTGCTATTCTCCCATGGATGGCATCGGCATTGTAGGTACTTCCTATCTGTCCACTAACTACAATTCTGCCTTTAGAAAATTAGGTAATTTTCTATTTCAAAACTTTTCATAAAGATTTCTCCTTTTTCTTTTTTCTTAGCAAAAATTTTTATTTACTACCACTCAAGAACAGAAGGTAAAGGAGTGTGGCCTCTGTAAAAGGTTGTTTTTCCCCAGGTGTAATATTTAAAATTATGTCACAAGCAGGACCACTAACCAATCAGACCATTGGGGAAGGCAAACAGGAGCTCCTTGGTGGAACATTAACTATATTTATTGCTCCTCTAACTCTTTTTAACCAGGGAGCCAATAGGAGGCGCCATAGAGGGCAGAGAAAGAAAAATTCTTATTGCTCTTGTCTTGTTTAGAGTAATAGGACTGAGGCTTCAAGAGACAAAACCGGAGGTCTTAGCAGCTGCCCTGCCCCCTCAGCAGACAGAGGACAGCAGGTATGACCCCAGAACCTTGAGATGGGAGCAAAGTTCCATCTTGAATTAATTTGCTCAGGTTTTATCCTGAAGGATTATAATTTGTACCCCTCTGATGCTTTCATCTATTTGTTGCTGCTGGGAAACATGTCCAAAGTTTACCTTTTATCCTGCAGAGAAGATTCATCTCTTCTCCTCTCTGGCATGACTCACAAATAAAGGGTTCAGAGTCCAGGTTCTTTATTTCTCCCCGGACCCTGGGAGCCAAAGAACAGACCTGCACAGGCTTTTCCTCCTCCATTACTGGCCAATTGCTTTGACCTCTTGACTTTGCATCTGCCAAGAATTCCATTACTCTGTGGGCAGTTGAGGGGCTGCCCCATCGAGCAAATGTTGGTTTAACCTTTTAGGCCTCCTGACACTATTATGAAATCCATTCCAGCAGAGATGAAGTTGTTAAAAGAGGGAGAGCTTTGTTTCTGTTTATTGTTTGTTGTGCAAAGAGTATTTATAGGACACTGCAATATTACTCTTCCACATGGATCAATCAATGCAATGCCATCTTCACAAGCTAGACTTGGATTTAGAGAGGTTTTAGGAAGAAGGTTCTAATCCTATTTCTGTTCTTCAATTTCCTATTACATGCTTAAGAAGATTCTTTTACTGTCCATTAATTTTGCTACAAAATAGTATTTACATTACATGACAGGACAGGAATTAATTTGATCTGCATACTGCATTTCCTCTCATGATTTCAAATGACTTTTAAAATGAATCAAGTATATGCAGACTTGCTTTGCTCATTTTTTCCTTCCAGTATTTTAAAAATGTTTTGATAAAATAAAAATACACTGCCAACATTAAATATTCTTAAAACTTTAAAGTCCAAAACAAACTATGAAAATGCAATAAACAAAGGTGATATTCAGTCCAAATAAACACATCCTATTTTTTTTTTAATTAAAATGGTTTACATTGTGATCTGCACAACTGGTTTACTGCATTTTTCAATATTTCTGCTGCTTGACTGTATCTGCCAACTAAAGTTAATTCTGTTAAATGTTAATATCCAAAAGTTTCCCTTCTATAATTTCTAATTTGGTTTAATTTGGAGAAAGAACATTCACTGTAGATAGAATGAAGGTAAAATAACATATTTTAGTAAAACTTGTATACATGTCACTCTATTTTATAATATATGTTTCAGCAAATTCCCAGATAGTTGTAATCTTTTCACTATTGCTTGTTAGTGAGTTCATGCAAAGCAATAATACTTTGGTAACTAATTTATTATTCACTTGAAAATTTTTTGTTCCTTCTGAGTGTTTATCATAATGAGTTTTTTAAATAGCTATTTTATTAAGGACAGATTCAATCAAAGAATAGTTTTGCTTGTTTTGAGTTGCATATTGCAATATGCCACAATAGTGACTTGATGAGGGCTTGCTTTTCTGATTGTTTTTTAAATTAGGAAAGTAATATTTGCTAATGTTTTGTAGAAGGTTCAAACAGTTCCCAAATCACTTTCTTTTATTGAAGTTAAAAATTTTTTTGATGTACAATCCATAAAGATAAATGCACAAATCATAAGTGTTCAACTCAATGAATTTTAATGAAGTGAACACCCTAATGAACCACCATGAAGATCAAGGTGAAAAACGTTACCAGTACCCCAAAGGCTCCCTTTGTGCCTTCCCTAACCAACCATACCCTGATTTCTAACACTATGGATTAGTTTTTTTTCCATTTTGTACTTTGTATAAATAGAATTATACTATATGAACTCTTGTGTCTGACTTCGCTCACCAAGTTTGTGAAATGCATTTATATTATTGTGGGCAGTTAATTCCATCCATTATTGTTGCTTTAATTTCATTGTGTGATTATGCCCACAAATAAGCTATCTATTCTATCACTGGTAGATATTTTGGATGTTTCTAATTTGAGGTCTGGGATGGTTAATTTTACATGTCAACCTGACTGGGTCATCGGCTGCCCAGATATTTGGTCAGACATTATGGGTGTTTCTGTGAGGGTGTTTTTGGATGAGATTAACATTTGGGCCAGTGGACTTATTAAAGTAGACTTATTGCCCTGCTGATATGTGTTGGCCCTGCCCAATCAATTAAAGGCCTAAATAGAACAAAAAGGTTGACCCTCCCCTGAGTAAGAGAGAATTCCTCTTGCCTGACTGCCTTCCAATTGAGACATCAGCTTTTTCCTGGACTCAAATTAAAACATAGCTCTTCCTGGTTCTCAAGCCTGTTGGCCTTTGGACTGGAAGGCCACCATTAGCTCTCCTGAGTCTCCAGCTTGCCAACTCACCCTGCAGATCTTGGCACTTTCCAGAGTTCATAATTGCATGAGCCAATTCCTTATAATAAACCTCTTTCTCTTCTCTCCATATTTATAGTTATATTTATATTATTTATATTTGTGTTTGTGTTTATGTTTAAATATTCATTCTTCTGTTGGTTCTGTTTCTTGGAGAACCCTAATTCATGTCTTTTGGTGTACATGTGCATGTGTTTCTCCTAGTTATATATCTAGGAGGCGAATTGTTATGTTAAAAGGTAAGCATATGTTCAACTTTAGCAGATACTGGCCAACAGTTTTCCAAAGTGATTATGCTAGCTTTCCACTATCTCCACCCTGTCCATCAGCAGGGTCTGAGTGTTCCCCTTGCTCCACACCCAGGCGGACTTGGTATTGGTCATAATGTTGTTAGTGTTTCAAATTTTAGCAATCCCTTAGACAGGCAAGTGAGGGAGGATTCAGGATAACTCCAGGCCTAGCAACTGAGTGCAACCTCACAGTATACCTTCAGCCAGAAACACCCAGTTGAGTCACTCCCAAATTCCTTGTTGACAGAGACCATGAGAGATATTATTGTTGTTTTAAGCCATTCCATTATGGGTTGATTTATTATACAGCAATAAGATAACTGGAATGATCACTTACTGTAAAGCCAATTGGTATGATTGGACCCTGGGGTAAAAAAATAAATATAGTTCAATTTCATTAAACTTGTCTCATTCAAAGAAAAATATTCTAAACATCAAAATTAAATCATTGTTCACTTCTTACTCTCTATAACTGCTCAAATTTATGTTATACTTAAGCTTGCCTTGATTGTGTAAACTCCAGATTATTCTCCCTCGGTAATTTAAAAACATTACTCCATTGCCTTCTAGCTTTCAATGTTGCTGGAGATAGTCTATTGTAAATCTTATACTTGTGCTCGGAGGTAACTTATTTTTTTCCTCTGGAAAATGCTAAAAAATTTTTCTTTAGCCCTAGTGTTCTAAAATTTCTACAGATGAACCTATAGCTAAGTGTCATTTTGTTCAAATGCTTGGCATTTGTTGAGCTTTTTCAGTTTCAATAATTGAACCATTTTTTTTTAGATCAAAGCACTTTTCTTTATTATGTATTTAATTACATCTTCCTTTCTATTGTTTTTAGAACTGTTTTTAGATAAACACTGAGCCTTTTGTATCTATTTTTACTGACTTAATTTTCTCTTATATTATCTATGTCTTTTTCTTTTTTTATCTGCCTTTCTGGGAGATATCCTTCGTTTTATGAACCATGTACCTAATTTGGTCTTTAAGTACTTCCATCCCACTACTTAGTTTCTTCACTGAATTAAACATTTTTTTTATAATTATTTCAAATTCCAATAATTCTTTCTTGTTTCTAATTGATTCCCTTTGCCCCCATAGCAGCCAGTATTCTTTTTAATGAGGCAATAGCCTCCAAAATTTCTGTAAGGAAAATTAGAGACTTTATAAGTTATCTCTCATTATCTTTTCTCTGTTTCCTCAGAGATCACTTTGTGTTCATCAAAGTTTTTATCTTGTCTCTTGTTGATTTTTTAATTTCCTCAAATACCTCATGTTTTTTTATTGACTATTCATATATATAAAGAACTATGTTGATTAATATAGGTCATTGGAATGTATTTTGCTAATAGATGTGCTTACTCATAAGGCCACTTTCTGAAAGGGGAAAGCTCTGTGAAAGTAGATTAATTTGCCACAGTCAAGCTTCCATTTAGCCAGCAAGTTCAAGACCATCACAGTTGCTCAAGAGGGAAGGGCTTTATGCGGGGGAGGGGGGGATGGCGGGGGTGGGGGGAATTCTACTTGGAGTGGAGCTGAGATTTGCACTTATGGTAGAGGCTCTAAAGCCCTTAGGCCAAACAATAGTTCCACCTCCACCCAAGCCCCCATTCCTTTCTCAAGAAAATCTGTTCTTTTCAGAACGCATTGATGCTGAGAATAAACTGTTGCTCTGCACATGGAGTGGGGAAGGAAAGCCTAAGTGGCTGAGCTGTTCTGTGGTTTGTCTGTTGTGTGATTAACTCCCCTAATTACTGCCCTAGGCCCATGTTTGTTTGTTTTTTACATGCTTGGTCCAAGCTTAGTCTCTCTATGTGAGGATCATGGCTGAAGCTTTCTCACTTGCATGCTTTGGCTTATGTGTTACTCTGCTTTGGTACATTGATACAGTCCCATCTACTTTCTGACTCTCAGAAATTTATCAAGTCATACAAATTTTTGCTGTTTGTTTTCAGCATTCTAATAGACTTATTCATCCTTCAAATATCTTTATTAACATTTCAATAGGATCTTGGGAGAGAGGTTAAGCAAATAAACACTCTTTGTTTGCCTTCTTGAGCTGGGATTGTACTTATAGGCCTAAATATTTTATTTAATGAGTAGGGCATTTTGATATTTTCCTAAAACAGACAGAGAGAGAATGTAATTATGTTAATTTTTCTAATGAAATAAAATGGCAGGTCCAAAAAGTCAGATGGTAATTACTTTGTCCATTATCATCTCCCTAACAATTACAGTAATGTAGTTATTAAACACTTGGTCTTTGAGTCAGACAACCTAGGGTAGACTCTAGTTATTCCACTTACTAACTAGGTGACTGTGCAATTGCTTAAACTCTCTGGGCCTCAGCTTTCTTGTCTGTAAATTGGAGATAATGATACCTTCTACGCATGGGGTTGTGAAGATTCGAGTACTCAGCATGGCATGAGTACTGCCTGGCATGTGGTAATCCATTAATGGTAGCCAGTAGCAGCAGCAGCTGTGGCAGTAGCACTGTCATCCCGGTCATGAGACATCCTCCCTGCCATGCTATCTTCTAGACATTGCTGCTGCAATTAGCCAGAGTTATGAGACCTTTATGGGTTTGAGTTTTGTTTGGATGACCTTCAATCCTGCCTCTGGTTTAATCTCCAGATTGCAGGGAGCACTATGAAGATAAGGGAGTACAAATTAAACACAGATGATAGAACAGCATGAACATAATAACAAGGTCTTATGTTTTTATAGCAAAGATTTTCCAGCATTTATCTCATTTATTCTTTCAAAACATTATGATGTATGCAGTTTAGGTATTTATTGGACATTTTTATCCAATACACCCCCTCCCTTTTTTTTTTTTTTTTTTTTTTGAGCAGGTTAACTTTCTAGGCATCTGTTGCTGGAGAGTAATAGTTCTCCCAATTAACACAGGCTTTTCAAATGACCCATTGAAATAAAACATATTTCTCCTGATACTTGGGGATTTGGTTCTAAATGATAGATAACTTAGTTTTAACATGTCTTCTTCTTTAGTGTAGATGTCCTTTGGTAAGCACAGAGTGAAAGGCACTGTCTTACTCTAAGAATTTAAGAGTTTAAATTTTGGAACTTTAAAAAAAAAATAAGGCAGCCCTACACAGAATTCCAATATATAAAATAGACAGAAGTCGGGCTGCCTGATTGAAGAGCATTTGGGGACCTGAATTTGCCCATCAGGAAACCCCTTTGTCTTCAGTGCTGCCAGCATGAGGGCTGCAGGGCTACATCTTCATATCCCTAGTGCTCAGGATACAGAGTTCGAAAACCATTGATCTGATCTGACTATTCAAGGGTGAGTTTTCCAGTTTCTATGAAAAAGCCATCAATTTTAGGTGCTTTCTTTATATACTCAACCAATATTCACAACAGTGTTCATCCTTCCAATAACCACTCTGGGAAGACATTTACTATTCCATAACTGTAGTGAGGAGACCAAAGTTCAAAGAAGTTAGTAACATACAACATCCCACAGTTAGTAACAGAGAGTGTTTGGATTTTTACTCATGACTGTTTCAAATCTATATCTTTTTCCTGCCTCAAAATGAATGAGAAAAACTTTAAGCTTCTTTCTGGCAGTAAAATTCTGTAACTTCAAGCTACTTTAAAAGAAAAGAGTACAAAACTGATCAAAATAATAATCACTGGGCCAAAACGCAGAGAGAAGAGGAACTCTAAGTACAAACAAAACAACATTTGAGTGGAGACAAATCAATTTTAACTAGTTAGTCAGTTTTCTCTTGTCATTGGTTCTTTCTAAATTTATTGTAGCAAGAAATGTCATTTTAGATGCTTTTCTCCCAAGTATTTTTGCTTGGTTTCATCTTTTTCAATAGGAATCCTTCTTACTTCCTTCCCTGCTCATGGCCATTGGGTCCTGTTTGGTTTAGTTTCTGGTCGATGACATACTCTTAAGCTTGCTCTGTTCATTACTGAATTTTCTGGGCTCTCACAGGTGCAAGGCCCTGCACTGGGTACTCAGACACATAATCCATGTCCTTAAGGCACTATCATCAGATAAGAATGAGGAGGCATACCTGTAGGAAACAACAAGGAAGACACACAACATGCTCTAGTGAGAAGCACAGAGATTATTACAGGAATGTAGAGGTGGGAAAGGTCACTGTGCCCTGGTCCAGTCGAGGAAGACTTTGTGGAGGAAGATGAGTTTGAACTGAGGCTTTAGGACAGGTAGGGTTTTGAATAAGAGGAGAGGAGAGGTGAGGATAATTCCAGGTGGGAAAACAAGCAACCAGTAGGACCACCTGGCTGGAGAAGAGAACTTGTGTCTGCCAGCACCACTCCCTACTTTCTGCTGACCCCATTTCACTAAGGGAATATAGGCCCAGTGAAAGTATCTCATTCCATACAAGTCAATCGTGAGTCTTTGGGGAAATTAAAACAGCGTCTCACAAAAAGAGAGGAAAGGCCACTTCTACATATAATGTTGTCCCTTGTGTCTGCACCTTGGGACAGAAATCATATGGGTCAAAGCCCCCTTGAAACAAAACTCTGCATTGAATCAGTTTCCCAGGGCTGCCTGAAAATGTGCCACAAACTAAGTGGATTAGAACAACAGAAATGTCTGTTGTACAGCTCTGGAAACGAGCCTAAAGCAAGGTGGTAGCATGCCCATGCTCTCTCTGAAACCTAGGGGAGAACCCGGTCTCCCTCTTCCAGCTCCTGGTGGCTTGCTGGCAACCCTTGGCATCCTTCATCTGCAGCACAACACTTTAATCTCTGCCTCCATTGTCACCTGGCTATGTTCTCCCTGTGTGTTTCTCTCCACTTCTTTTAAGAATACCAGTCATAGTGGACTAAAGGCCCCATCCTACTCCAGTATTACTAATCATCTTAACTAATTACATCTGCAACAACCCTATTTCCAAATAAGGTCAAATTCTCAGGTACAGGGCAGTAGAGCCTCAACATATTTGGGGGGGACACAAGTCAACCAATAACAGGGAAAAACAGGACAACTGTGGAACTCTAAGGGGAAGGTTTTGGCTGAAGAGGAAGGGTGAGACTTCGAGGGCTAGTTAGCATCTGCCTCAGAGACTGGTCTCCTGGAGGTCCCCCTTGGACTTCCATTTGGCTCCATGAGGACAGTAGTTTCAAGTGGAACTAAAAGATTGCTTTCCTGACAAATCTCTGTGAAACTCTGGGGTTGTGAGGAAATGAATGAAGCACAAAAACCAGGAGGAGGGAGAGGAAGGGGAGGCAGGTGGAGATGGGACTCCCTTGTGGCTAAGAGGACTTGTTTGGCAGTTCTCAAGAGTGTTATTAGTATGACTTTGTGACCACAGAGCATGGTGCAGACATTACGCAGAGCCCAGTTCCACATCACTTCAATCCCCATGAGATACACTCCAGGCAAACGGGGATCTGGAAAGGGTACATGGCCATTTTTCACAATTTAATTTGTTGGAAAGAAAATATTTGAAAGAAGTTAGCTGCCACTTGGGATAGGCGTAACAGGCTTCTACTACCATATCCAATGGCATAATTGGATACTGGTTCAAATTGCCCTGATGGAAAACAGCCCTGGTGGAAAGATGCCTTATTGTCAGGGTGTGCATAAATGGGACTTAGTAGGAGAATTACCCTGAACAACTGCAGGCATGTATGTCCTGGTCAAAAAATCTGGTGGATAAAGAACCTCGGCTTACTTACTGCACATCATAAGAGCTTTCAGAATACTCAAGAAGGCTTTGGGGGAAGATCCCATAATCACTGTGCAGAAACAAGCCTAAGAAAGACATGCCATGTATATCCTCGCTTGGGCACTGAGCGGCTCAAGGAGCCTCTGTTCCCCACCCCTACCCAGTTGGTATTTGGAGTGTGGTAGCTTCTATTGCTTGCCAAATACATAAAATCTGACTTTAGTAAAAATAAAGCAGGCCAGGCCAGGCGTGGCTCAGCTGTTGAGCATCGACCTAGGATCCAGGCTATCAGGGTTCGATTCCCAGTCAGGGCACATGCCCGGGTTGCGGGCTAGGCAGCCGATCAATGACTCTCTCATCATTGATGTTTCTATCTCTCTCTCTCCCTCGCCTTTCCTCTCTCTGAAATCAATAAAGATATACTTAAAAAAAATTCATTTAAAAAATAAAGCAGGGTATACACAGAAAGGCAACAATGAGGTGAAAAATCAGTAAGTAAAGGTGGCATTTTACCTACATAGATAACTACTGTCCTCATATTACGAATGTAATAAGAATGAATAGAAAGACAGATAGAATGAAACTAGAAGTCCAGAAAGAGACACAAGAACACATCTAAGGTCTGATAAAAGTGGCATCTCAAATATATGGGGCAAGTTGGACTTCTTAATAAAAGGTGTTGGGACAATTGAAAAGCCATATGTCACACAAAATACCAGGAAAAACTCCAATGGATTTAGATATCTCAAGGTAAAAAATGAACCCATTTATTTTCTGAGAAAACTTTCTTGGGTGAATTTCCAGCCTAGGAGTTGGGAAACCTTTCTGTGAGTCAATATTCAGAACAAATTAAGGAAAATACTGACAAACCTATCTAAGTATAAATACAATTTTCAAATGACAAAAGTCAAAAGACAAATGACAAACTGAGAGAAACATCTGCAATTTATTAAATAAGGGACTAAGCTCCCCAATAGTTAAAGTGCTCTTAAAATAAATCATCATCAATAACAAAAGAAAAATTGATAAAAAAAAATATGAGCAAAATGTACAAACAATTTACATGGGGGATAAATGAGAATGGCCTTTAAACATATGAAAAAATGTTTGACCAGACTTACAATAAGAGAAATTCAGATTAAAATTATACTGAGATATTTCTTACCTATCAGAGTGGTGAGAACTCCAAAAGTTCAACAATATGTTCTATTGGCCGGGCTTGGAGCATCTGGCACTTGACATATTGCAAGTGGGAGTGCAGAAGGGTGCAGCCTCTATGGAGAGGAGTTCAGAAACATCAAACAAAATTACATATGCATTTATCCTTTGATCCAACTTCTCAGGAATCTCCCAAAACACACCTTCACCAAGACAAAACAAGTTTGCACAGAGCCATTAACTGCACAATTATCTGCAACAGCAAAGGGCTGAAAATACATATGCGCTTCAGTGATGACTTGGTTAATAAATCAGCACTAAGAGACTAGTACACAATGGAGTGGTTGGCAGCCATATAAAATGAATTAGGAAGAGTTCTGTGGGCACTGAGTGTTCTCCAGGCCACACTGCTAAGTGCAAAAAGCTGCAACCTAGTGATATGCTGTACTATGTGTGTATATGAGGTCAAAGGAAGTAAGAATATAAATATACATATATACACATGTTCCTTCTGCATTTGTGCAGGTATCTATGTGTTTATCTTCTGGTTCTTTTGTAGAAAGAAACACTGGAAGGACAGACCAGAAACTATGGTCACCTATAACATATGTGGGGAGAGGACTGGGGTAAAGGGGATGGCAATAGAAGCGAGATATTTCTGATGAAACCTTTTATCTTTTTAAAATTATGAACCATGAAAATGTGTTATGCAGTGAAAAATAAAATTAAGCAAAAAAGAAAATTAACAAACATGTTAACTAGGTCAGTAAAAAAACATCAGAAATTAGAGATTCCTGAGTCAGAATTTTCTCCATACAGTGATACTCACCACACAACACCTCAGGCACTCAGCAACCTTTGAAAATATTAGTAAACATGGGTAATGAGTGCTGGTGCCCAGTTGCCCAATGACAGGCTCATAGCCAGCTCTGGAATTGCCTGGAAAAACAAAGAATGGTAAAGACTGCTGGCTCTGGAGACAGACAGACTTGGGTTTAATCTGTCCTTTGCCATTTCCTGGGAAGTGAGTTTAAGAAAGCAACTTCTAAATTTCCATCAACATGCATAAATAAGTTGCATATATATACACACACACATATATATGAAAATTCTGCCATTTGCAGGAACATGAATGAAACATGAGGGCATTATCCTAAGTGAAATCAGTCAGACAGAGAAAGACAAATACTGTATAATATCACTTATATGTGGAATCTGGAAAAAGGCAAATTAGTGAAACAGAGAGTAGAATGGTATTTAAGAAGGACAGGGGAGAGGCGGGAGAGTGGGAGAAAGGAAGAGATGTTGTTTGAGGGTACTGGCAACTAGGAGATAAGTAAGTTCCTGAGATGTAACACACAGCCCAGTGATTACAGTCAACAATACAGTTGACCCTTAACAACATGGGTTTGAACTGCTCAGGTCCACTTATATATGGGTTTTTTTTAGTAAATGCGTACAATACTGTAAATGTATTTTCCTTATGAGCCTTCTAATAACATTTCCTTTTCTCTAGCTTACTTTATTTTAAGAAAACAGTATATAATACAAAATATGAGTTAATTTGACTATGTTATCAGTAAGGCGTCCAGTCACTAGTAGGCTATAAGTAGTTAAGTTTTTTTGGGGGGGAGTTCAATAGTTATAAGTGGATTTTTTACTACAGAGAGGATAGGTGTACAAGGGTCAACAATATGGTATTATAAATGTCAAAGTTTCTAAGAAACTAGGGATTAATTGTTTTCATCACAAAAAAGAAATGGTAATTATGTGACATGATAGAGTTGTTAGCTAATTGGTGGTAAACATATTGCAATATATAAATATATTAAATTTACTTTCAAATGTCATACATCAATTATATCTCAGTTTAAAAAAGAAGAAAGGAAGAAAGGAAGAAAAAGAAAGGAAGGAAGGAAGGAAGGAAGGAAGGAAGGAAGGAAGGAAGGAAGGAAGGAAGGAAGGAAGGAGGGAGGGAGGGAGGGAGGGAGGGAGGGAGGGAGGGAGGGAGGGAAGGAAGGAAGGAAGGAAGGAAGGAAGGAAGGAAGGAAGGAAGGAAGGAAGGAAGGAAGGAAGGGGGAAGGAGGGAGGGAAGGAGAGAGGGAAGGAGGGAGGGAAGGAGGGAAGGAGGGGGGGAGAAGTAAAGAAAGAACTTGATCTCTCTGAGCAGGTTTCCTCACCTGTGAGGGAGCTGTGGTGATAATACTCTCCCACTGGTACTATAAGGCTCAAGAGAAATGTTGCATAACATAGTACCTGGCCCACACAAAATCAGCCCCATCCTTCCTCTTCGTGGAAGGACCTACAAATACCAGGAACAGAGGTGACCATGAGTCCAGGAGGCCAATGGCCTAGGGGACAGTGGAACTCAGAGGGGAGTGCACTTCTCTTTACAGCATATCCAGCTTTGTTTACCAGCGTCCGCAAGCATCGGAAAGCAAGAAGTCCTGGCAGAGGGCACCGAGAGGCATTTCCAGGGCAGTGCACTGTACGTCATGGGAGGCCCTGAGAACACTGGCAAAGGGCCCTAAATTAAAACCCAGTCGCTGCTTCTGGCTTCTCTGCCTGCTTCCTCATGCCTTTGCAGTGTGGTTTCACTTCCTCTCTGGAATTCTCCAGCAAAGCCTATTAAGGACTTCGGATTTCTTTGTTTTCTTTCGAACTTTGACTAAGAAACGTGCTTCAGTGTCTGCAACAGGGGAAGAAGTAAGCTTTGAAAAGTGCCTGCAGGACATTTTTAAATCTTTGAGTTCAATTTAGATGCTATTGGGACCGGAACTGGGATTATATTTTCATTTATATAATTTAGTCTCAAGAAGATGCAGAGACACAGAAGCACCTTCCAGTTCCTGGGACCACCAAAGTGTCTGCAACCTAGGGACCAAAGAATGGCTGGGGATGCCAACTGGAAGCAAAGGTGGCCCCTGGTCTTGGCTCCTGAATTGCTTTCAGCAGATACTGATCCCAGGTTGGAAATCAATTTTCTAGTCTAACCGATTAAGGAAAACAACAAAAAAAATCATAATATTTAGGTAAATCAGTCTCAAACTTAGATTCAGTCATTCATCTTTCACTCATTTAGTCATCAAATAAACATGTATTGGGTACCTGTCACACTAGCTTGCATTCTAGTTTGGGAAGACAGAAGCTGAGAAACCTGATTAAGGTACTTGTCATGGTTGAAAGAAGCATTAAAGTCAGGAAGGATTTTTGGTTCTTAGATTTGGAAAGAATCTTAGTGGTCATCTCACATTACCCCTCGTTGTGCAAATGAAAAAACTGAGCCCCAGAGCATCCTACCCAGGAGTAGGCAGCTGTCTCCTAACTCCAAGCACAATGCTATTTCCATCACAACCGGCTGGTTCAGAGAACAACTCTGAAGTGCATGGGAGAGAGGAAAAAAGCTGGAAAATAAGTATTTATTTGATATGGTAGAGAAAGTGAATTGATGACTTAATTTTCCTCCTTAAAATTCTGGAAGAAGAGAATTCTTTGAGGACAGATGCTGGGTGGGCGGGGAAAAGTGTATTTAATCAATCATTTCATGATTCACTCATAAATATGGGCTTCTTGGGATAATATCCTTTGGCTTGCTTGGCAGCACTAATGAAAGGTGAGTCACCCTACTACATCTTACATATTGGCTTCCTCTTCAAAATATGTCCCTTTGAATAAAAAGGACTGGCGATCGTGGTTGAACTTAGATTCACTTGGTCTCTATGGCAACCACAGCAAATCCCCACCAGTCAAAGAAAGAGGGCACTTGACATCTTAAAGCACAATAGACAGGCCCTTTATATCACTTCCATTCCTCTCATTGGTAGAAAAGAAGGCGGCACGTCAAAGACACATTCCAGAGCCGCAGAAGAAGGACCTTTCTGCGCCCAGCCTGCTCTTGAGGCTGCTGCTGAGTTCAAGAGTCATTCAGGAATATCACTACGCATAAGTGACAACTTCAGATCACTTCCCGACACTCTCGTCTACCACCTCTCGCCCAAGCAGAGCTGAATCTGGTTATAATTTAAGTGGATCAGGAATTGGCTTGGCCGCATGAGCCAGGCAATCCAAATGAGCAGAGGCTAAATCACCGCAGGGTTTACTCTTTCACAGGAGCACGTCTGGGGGTGATCGGCCTCGTGCGCCCACAGCTGCTCAGCAGAGCCTTTGGGCAAACGAGCTCCCTCCTGTAAACTGCTCCACTATCCCGCTCTAGGACATGACTCTCTTCCTTGAGGCACAAAAGGGTAGCGAGAGGAGGAAGGGATGGTGGGTGGGTGCCAACTGTCTTGCTATGAGGTTTTTACCCCAGTGGCTGCATAGCTTTTGAACTAACCAGCACTTAATTACTTGGTTACACCTGGTTGCCGGGGAGGTAGAGCTAGATAGTCTTGATTCCTGATAGCCTTGTGCCCTTTTAAAAAGCAGAGGTTCTATTATACAGATGGAGGGGAGTCAGCAGTCCCTGGCATGTGATCTAAGCCCCTTGAAGAGCTTCATTAACCCTTTGATGCCTCTCAGTCCAAACTATAACTCAATTTTCTGGTCCACAAGCCCACTGATTAAAATGGTCTTCATATAATCATGGACCAGTGATTCCCAGGTTACAATGTTGGTGGAGAGGTTATGATTTAGTGTAGGAGCAGCGGTGCCTGGGGCCTCGATGGCATGACTAGAACTCTTGGACACATGTGTCCTTAGGTGGGTGTGTGCCCCTGCCCTCCCAGAGTCCTGAGGGCTGGGCATACCTGGACAGAGCATGAAGCAGAAGGATGCCAGCCCTGCCCCCATGGACACACCCTGACTGCTGCAACCACAGTTGAGTTTGGGGGTTGGCAGTGGTGGGGGAGGTTGGGAAAGCCGGGGACTCCAGGACCTGGAGGCTCAGGTGCATGAATGCTCCGATAGAGCATGTTCTGCTGGGTTATTTATGGGATAATCCTGCTTGTCTCTCCCCAGGATTAGAGATGGTCATATTTTCAGGCAGGCCGGGTTTACAGCTTCAAGGAGAAAAAGCCACAGCAGAACAATATCATTTTTCAGCTTTTGAGGTTCAAAATAGACTTTCGAACTCCCAGCAGATGTAATAGGTTGTCAGAAAGGGCTTTTGTGTCTCCATGCCTGGCTCTTGGGTATTAAGAGTAAATGTTTCTGCCATAGCAACAGACTTGGGGAAAATGTTTAACCATAAAGACATAAGAGCCAATGTGCTCAGCTCGTAAGCACATTCCGTCTGGGGACAGGAAGGAGAGTCAGGAAGGATGTTATCAGAAAAGCAGTGATGGGGCCTGCACCCTGCTTGCTGCCTTTGGCCCAGTCTTGCAGGCAGGGTGCGTGGAAACCCCAGATTCTTTTGGGCATTTTGCTCCTTGAATTTCCCTTGGGACTCTGAGTTGTGGCAGGCACCCAAAGTATCCCCTGATCCACTGTGGCACAGGAAAGGAGAGATGACAGCGTGGGACACCTAGGGAGACGGGCCTGAGGTGGTCACATATAAGCCCCCTGATGGGCACAGAGTGTGCAATGTTTTCTCAAGGGTCCTAGAGTAAAGGGTGCAGTTGAGTGATGGAAGACTCGAGGGCATTGCACTAAGGACAAGCATATACATGCAGCATGTCCCCAGACCAGCGGACAGGGACAGCTGACCCAGTCAGTGCCTCACCTTTCATAATCTTCCCAGGATCTAGATGGCACCCGAGGAGAAGGAGGGCCAAGTTCTGAATCGACAGAGTTTAAAGCTGAAATGACTCAGAGAACTCAATTGCCAAGTCAAGTCTTTTCTGCCATCAAGAAATGTCAGGCTCAAGACAAAAACTAAGTGCAATTATAATAAAACAAAGAATATTCCACATTTGGCACTCCTGAGTTTATGGTCTGAGAAATCTGAACTTGCTACAAAACTGTATGTCAACCAATTTATTTTTAAAAATGTACTTTATTTCATTTCACCTGAATGGAACAGTATGAAAAAGATGTTATTTCTGGGAGAGTCTCATGTGAGTGAATACAGTTACTGTGAGGTTTCTTAGAAGTCATTATGAATAATTATTTTTTGCTAGTGGGCAAATGTAATCAAATACTATTTAATCGGGCACTTATTCATATTTGTAGATAAGCAATTGGATAGAAACCTAATCAAACAAAGATTTCCCAGGAGGAAATAATAGGCTTACCAAGGACCCCATGAGGAGATCCTGCCCTGGGCCTTCACATTCCTCCAGTTACCTCTAACCTCTCACTGGTTCATCTTCATGACGGGCCCTGCTGCTCTGCTCACCGGCTCCTGCAGCCTCACACAATGTTACTGGGCCTCCTCCTTCACAATATCCTCGGAGAAGCTGAGCACCCCCATTCTAGGACAGTTATGGGAAAAGAATTCATGGAGAGTCTTAGCAGGGGTTCTTTCCATGTGTGCTTTGGCACTTCCTGCCTTTATGGAATTTCATTCTCTAGCCATAAAAATAAAAAAGCCATCTGTAAATGTCTTCCATGGAGGTGACCAGAGGGCCTTCCCTGGGCTGTGGGCTCCCGCCTCTGGTGGCCTCTGGTCCCTTAATTATGGATGGTTCCCTCCACCCACTGTCTAAGACACCCTCGACTCGTTCTGTCACCTCATTAACCTCTACTTTCTTGGGATGCTCACACTTTCTACACGGAGATGTCATAGGAATTAACATAAATCTCAGCACCTTGCACATAGTGGTTGATCGTTAGTGTTTTCTTCCTTTCTTGATATCTCCACTGGAGTGGAGAATGGCTGAGACTTTCCTCCATCCCCAACTCCTACCAGAAGCTTTCAATGGAATTTGCTAAAGGTTTGCTATCACTAGTGACCTATTTTGAGGCCATCTACAAAATTCTGTATTTATACATCTTTATTTTTAAGAGATCTGAATACTTGATTTCTCTTTAGTAGGAATATGGGGAAGTCCTGATTTTTCTCAAAGGGAGAAATGATTTGGCAGTGGGATAAGTGTGTCCAAGCTAATTGACATACCAGAGCTCATTGTTTTGATGGTATTAAATTATGTTAACAAATATCAGAAAATTGCTTCTAACCGCCCAATGGATGCTAAAAATAGCTGGATGTTGCAGTTTCATTATCTGGAGCAGGGGTGAGGAGATTTTAAAAAACATCTAGCTGAAGGCCACTCAAAATCAGCTGAGGTCTATTTAAATAAATAGCAACTGAATGTAGTGGGCTTATGCAAAAAAAGAGAAAACATGGAAATCATTTTCTATATTGGCTATTAAAATAAAGGACACAGAACATAAAACTCTATTCAATAAATACAGCAAAATATAAAAATATATACTGTAAGATTCTGATTATGGAGAGCCCTGTAGAAAGGAACTGATAGCTGACTTTTCTGTGTAGCTCAGGATTTATATCTTCAAGCAATGATTTTTAAAAAGATTTTAAATGGAAAGCTCCTAAAATATATCACACTCTTCCATATAATCTTAAACAACAGAGTATGAAGAACATAGCTTAACCTCTTCCTGACTTGGGATCTCAATAAATTCTTATTAATATCAACTACAGTAGTCCCCCCTTATTCAGGGGTGATACGTTCCAAGGTCCCCAGTGGATGCCTGAAACTGAGGATAGTACCAAATACTATATATACTGTGTTTTTCCCAAACATACATACCCATGATAAGTTTAATTTATAAATTAAGCACAGTAAGAAATTAACAATAATAATAGAACAATTATAATAATATACTATAATAAAAGTGATGTGTGTGTGGCATTATTAAGTAAAATAAGGTTTACTTGGACACAAGCACAGTGGTGCTTCATCAGTCAGTCTGATAACAGAGACGACTATTAAGTGACTAACAGGCAGGGAGCAGATACAGCGTGGAGATGCTGAACAAAGGGATGATTCATGTTCCAGTTGGGACAGAGAGAGATGGTGCAAGATTTCATCATGTTACTCCAAATAGCATGTAATTTAAAACTTATGAATTGTTTACTGGTGAATTTTTCCATTTAATATTTTCCGACCGCAGCTGAGGATGGGTAACTGCAACTGCGGACAGTGGAACCACGGATGAGGAGGGGCTGGTGCGTTACACAGGGGGGTGAATGCAGCGATGCCCTCAATCAGCTTAGGTACATGGGACTGTTTGCCTTTTTATTAGTTCCAGGTTTCTCTGTGTTTTTCTATATCTCCTCTCACTACCCACTGTCACTTCTCACTGCTATCCTATGTCTATCTCTAGTACCCCTTTTCTCCCTCCTGATTTCTTTCAGTGATTGGTAAGTCAGGCCCAAGTTCGTTAAAGAGATTTGTAAATGAGAAGTTCATGATTCTGAATGAAGTTTAAAGAGGAAGGCTTTAGTGACTGAACTTTATAAGATATTTTATTCAAAGATCTTTCTGTTTATTTTTTTACTCTGCTATTTTTATATTCTCCACAATACCTTGTTATTAATTGATGTGTGATCCATGAAAACTTAGTACTGTTCATACCTTTAGGGAGTTTTGGGTAACTAGCCTGTAGTCCCTGGCCAGCTAGGCAAGCCCTGAACTGATCTCCTTGTTTACATACTGGTGGACAAATTATCATGATTATGTGACTGGGCAAATACAGTGAGATGGCACCAGTAGCATAGGAAGAAACTGCATCTGGATTATGAATTTTATATTTAGGAGTCATAGATGGTTACAGACTGCTTTTTGCAACAAGCACAGCAGGGCACCCTGGGACCAGGCTGTCTCAGGCAGTAGGGCTTGCCAGATGGTTGGGATGGGCTTCTAGGTGGAGTTCTACAATCTTCCTAGAGGCTGGTGGGGCCTGGGGCACCTGGAACCTTCAGGCCAGTCTCTTTTTGCCACAAGCAGCCTTGGTGGTTTACCCGTTTGCTGTACAAATATTATCACTTTCCATGTATGTCCTGGTGTGAATAAAAGCTGAGAAGTACTAGTGTTAGGTGGTTACAATGGATCACCAGGGACCATATTCAGGGGTACAGTTGGCTTGTGTCCCCCCCACCCATTATCACCTGGAATGCTTTGTTGAGAAGGCATTCTTTGTTCTTGTCACAGTAAACAGGAACACAGATGTGACTGGGTGGTCTAAGAGGTCACCAAACTGCTGACCCGGTCCTCTGTGAGACAACCCAGCTGGTCCTAATGTATGGAAGTTTTAAATAAATTAAATCCATACATTCAGCATGTATTTATTGAGTCCAGACACTGTGATAAACTCTAGAAACATGAAGGTGGATAACATAGGACCCCCTAACCTAATGAACTTGAGAGGGAGACAGCAGGTGTGTACATGAATAATCATAATATGATGTGATGAACGCAGGCCCCATACAATTCTGGCCTTCATAAGGGGACACCTGTCCTTCCCTTTATCTCTCGACCCAAATAGGACGTGAGCATAATGTGGCAACAAGACCCTCAGTCTCACTAGACACCTCATGGCAGTTTTGAGTTCCCGAGCCATAGTGCTATGTGGTATAACTGCTTATCACATGATTGAAGAATCATGGGTTCACTAAGTGATATTCTTGACATCCCACCTGCAGGCCTCTAGTCCAAGTCTCTGGAGGCTTCCACGGCATCTGACACATTTACCACAGAGCAGGAGATCAAGTTTAATGCCTGTCCTGTCATACTACAGTTGTGGACATGCAGTCAGAGAGAAAGCAGGGCACAGCAGAGCAGTTTTCCTCTGAGCCAAATGCCTAGGTGGGCAGATATCTCTGTTTTCCCTTCCACCGAAGCAGTTTGTTAAGCCTGAAAACTTTCCACTCAAGTAAGTTGAGATTTTTGTTGAGAAAGGTATAGAATGGTGCATATTAATCCAATCAGTCTTGAAAACTTTTTTTTAGCAGCCATTAGGATATTAACTTTTGACCTACAAGGATGGGAGGAAACCAAACAAGTAAACAAAGCCATTTCCAGTGATGGCTCCCTAAGTGCCCTGTTTTGAAAATCCAAGGACATTATGAGCTTCCAAAGGAAATGTGTTTACGCAGACTTTGAAGGTTGTGGTTTCCTTCTTCAACAGAATGACTTGAGATTTTGTTCAGATAAAACTAAAAAGGGCTTTGTCCTCTAAATACCTAAGAATCTTTAGATTTAAGCTGAGGCTTATCCTTTCTTCCAATAACAATGACACATAAGATTAACTGAGCATTTGCCAGGGACCATGTCAACTGTTTAAATGAATTAGCTCTCATTAATCTGAAATACTGGGCATTATTGGTGAATCAAATTTTACATTACTCTAGTGTTTCTCACAAACATTTTGTTGTATGACAAAAGGTTCAAGAGACACAAAAGAAAGAAAAATAAACTATTTCTTAACGCAGTGCACGGCACCGCTGCTCTCCTGGTGATTCCTTGAAGAGCGAGTGTACTTTGGTGGACGTGATCATTACTCCTCTAAGGCCAGGCCTATTTAGAGTTCACAGGATCCAAGGACAGAAGCTGTGTTTGCTATAATTTCAGATTCTACTTTGTACTTTGTGGAACCCAATAATATACCATTAATGAATTCAGGTCTCCCATGTTGAGAAAAATGTTATTTTGGCTGGGAGGAGTTTTCATGAGGCAATGATTTTTAGATACCCTGAGCAAAATCTTGTGCTTTTTGCCAGGAAAGGTTCCTTTAGTGTCTGGAACATTTGACACATGGACTCTCCTAGAATAATGAATATTCCATCCATTCAAGCAACTCAAGGGATTTGTGTTGAAAACAGGAAGGCTCCTCGAAGGCCTGAAGACCAGAAAACAATTGCAGAGCTCTGCCTTTCCTTCGCCCAGGGCAGCCAGCTCACCAGGCTTTGGTCACACTGGCCTCTTTCCTGTCCTTCAAACCACACACCAAGCTGTCCCTTGCCTCAGGGCTTTTGCACATACTGTACCTTCCTCCTGAAAGACTCTCCCGCCCAAGCTGTTTTTAAACCTGATTCTTTTCATTAGCCAGGTCTTAGCTCAAAAATCAAGATGCTTTCCTTGACTATCTTATCTAACGTAGACATTCTCAAGTTATCGAGTTTATTCTAATCTATAATTATCTTGAATGTTTACTCACTTATTATGTGACTCCCTCACCTCCACGTGAGATCCATGCCTGTGAGTTCTGTCATGGCCTTGCTATCTTGACAGGTCTTGGGTCACCGCTGTACCCCGACCTCCACCTCACCGCCCACCCAGCACCATGCTCCTCATGTAGCCGTGACTCACGCATGTTTGCTGGGTGAGTGAGTGAGTGAGTGAGTGAGTGAGTGAGTGAATGGGTGACTAAAGGAAAACATGGAATTTAGCCATACTGACTTCTATATTGTACATTTATATTGTTGAAAAACTGTGCCCTCTGAGAATGTAACTTGTGAGTGAGCCTGAAACTACATATAAGGGTGACAAAGGGCTAGAGCAGAGGTGGAAATGCCAACATGGAGATACGAGGTTTACCTCTGAAGAAGTGTAAGGAAAGTCTGTCTCCTTGAATAATCTTTAAGTCTGAAAATATTTCATCTATCAAAAGCTTGTCACAGTTATTTGTATTTTAGGAGATTTAACCAAGACATCCTCTAGTTGGTGTTAGGAATGTTTGCATAATTTCCAGGCTCTTTGTTGTCGTTGTTGAGCAAGTGGGTGTCTTGAGGCTCCAACCTGACTAGTGCATAGTCAGCCGTGAGCTCGGGCTGAGGCATCTCTCTGACTGAGGTCTTTGATTTGGTTTTTAAAAATCCATGCGTTTGCCACAAAGTATTGTACTTGTCTCGATGGGAGTGGTATAAAAAAACTAAAAAGGCTTTCTTTGGCATGGAGCATAGTTAATAAATCAATCTTGTAAAAAAAATAATCCTGTCACTCATCCCTGTTTCCCACTCCCGATAGGATTTCTCCTGAGAAAATAGAAGCGCCCACCCACGTTCCTGATGGCTTCATCCTTCCCATAAAAATTGGGGGTGGACAAGCAAGGGAGAGAGTGTATTGGGGAGGTGTTTAAAAGCTTCCTTTTAGAGACCCCTAATTTCATGGTCTGTTTTAAGGGGGCAACTCCGCTCTTAAGACTTAGGTTTTTGAACCTCTTTAGAAATCTGCTGCTAGCACAGTAATTGCTCACCGCCAGGAAATGAAGCAAACAAACGTAATGCTAACTTGATGAATGGAGGATACTTATTATGAGCAGCCCAACATTGCCAGCAGACTGTGAGAAATTGCTGGAACATGGGCTTCTGGAGGAGGGTGAGGAGATGGGGAGAGTCTGAAAGAAGAAAACAGATAATGTCCTCTGGTCCGGAAACTGTCCCCCAGGGTAGGGCGGAGGTCAGGGGCTGGAGGGAAGAGACAGCAGCTGCAGTTTGGCTAAGCCCTGGGCTCTGTGCTTCTAACCCCACATGCATCAGGCCATTGCAATTCTTCAAGGCTTCGGAATAGAAGAGGCACTGAGGCCCAGAGTTTAAAGTGGCCTCAACTGTGTGGGGAGAAAGATGCTGGTGTTCTTAAAAGTTCTCGTGTCAACGTGAGATTCAGCTGGCAGCTAACTCCCTGCCACTGAGACCCCTCTGCAGGTCTTGGGGAACACATTCTTGGGTTACAGTCTCACCAACATAATCTCCAAAGAGGCAGCCATCTCCTCCCAGATGGCCTAAGTACCACTTGAGTCGCACCAAGTCCTGCAGAGATTCAGAGAAAGAAAAACGCACTTTGACTGTGGGTCAGAAGAGGCTTCTGGAAAGAGCTGGCTGTGAGGGACACATAGGCCTTTGGTGGGTGGAAAAGAGCATTAGCGGAGGGGAGGGGGCCCGAGACAGCAAGAGCAAAGCTACGGAAGCAGCAGCACAGGCCAGTGGCTGGAGGCTGACGCGGAGACCTGCTGTCCTGTTGGGAGGAGAGAAGTCAACAGGCCAGTGGGGACCGCGGAGGAAGGCAGCGATTTCACTAAGGAGGTGAGAGTAAAATAACCACAGGCTGGTGACAAAGGAAACACGCCTGAAAATACCACCTGTGCCACAGATCGATTGCGTTTAACTTCTCCCGAGTGAGGTATTCATTTACTTACCAACAGGTATTTGTTGAATTCTCACTATGCTGTCCTAGCTTTGGGGGAAAATAAGGGCCACTATGACAAAAACAGATGTCCTTTCCTTCATGGAGTGTGCTTTCTAGTGGGGAAGATAGAAATGAAACAAATAACAAAGTAAACCAGAAGGTGGTAGATACTAGGGAGAAGGACTGTCGGGCCAGGGAGTGCGTGTGGGGTAGAGTCCATGCAGGGGACCACTTTGCCTCACACCTGGGAAAGCAGACAGCTCTGCTCCCAAGGTTTCACTCACTCACTCACTCACTCATTCATTCACTTTGCCTTTTTTTTTTTTCCAGAAAGTGTCCTAGGCTCTGGAGTGAAGCTATAGAAAAGGCAAGCAAAATCCATTCCTTGGGAAGCTCATGGCCTAGTAACCAAGAAGCAGCTATAGAGGTAATATAACTGTGAGCAGTGATCATAGTGGTGGAGGGAAGTAGATGGGCGAGGGGATAAGAAGTGATGGGGTGGTGACGCGATGATTGGACAGAGAGGGGATGAACCAATAGCTGATGGATAACGATTGTTCTAGAGCAAAGCGAAGAAAAATACCCTGAGAGGGAGAGCTCTGAGTGCCACGGGACAGTAAGTTCATGGGTGATGATGCCTTTTCTCTCCTCTCCTCTGTTCTTTCCCTTCTCTTCTTTTAAACACACTCTACTTCTCAGGACCTGCATCAACCAAGGCACCATCTTCCTGCAGGTGGGAGAAAGCACAACATCACAGAGAGAGACCAGCGGGGCGTAGTGAGAAGACCTGCCTGTTTTCTCACCTACAAAACAAATACATTACAGTCTCGCTTGTTCGCATCCATCAACCCTGTGCTTCATGATGGAAGAGGCTCCACCTGGGATGCTCTTAAGCAGAGAAGGAAGGCGAGTTTTGCCCCCTCCCTGGCTGGCTTCCTCCACACATTCTGCCTCCTTTCTAATTCCGTGGCTGCATGGAGTGACCAGCAGCGCAAAGAATCCCGGTGGAGCATCTCAAGGCCTGTGCCATGAAGTCGAAAGCTTTGTAGATGTGCATGTGGTGGTCAGGGAAGGCTTTCTGGACAGTTACCCTGTATCCAGTGGGAGACACAGAGGTTCTGAGAGATGGAAGCTGGAAGGGACAAATCGAGGGTCCTAAGAGGTGTCTTCTCCTTCACAGGGGCATATTGGTGACAGACAGGGGATCCCTGTATAGCCACAGGAAACATTAATTGAAGCGGTGTCATTGGTTTCCCCAGAACCCCTGACTCATGCATCGCACTGCAGACCAGGGCTCTAATCAGCTGGTCTGCAGCATCGGTGGGCAGTGCCTCCCCACACCCTCATTTAGGTGGGGCTCTTGCCTTTATTGATGAAGAAACTGAGGCTCAGGCAAAAGGAGGGACTCGCCCAGGGTTACTCGGTAGGGCTGCAAGGACTTGAGCTCAGTTTTTCTGACTTACGAGGGAATTGTGAGGAAAGGTTGTTATGCTCAAAGAGGAGGTGGAGGGGCTCTACACTTCCCAAGACAGCCTTGCCTCACAGCATTGCCCGTGGCAGTGACTCTCCACCTTGGCTGCACATTAGAATAACCTGGGAATATTTCAAATCCCTGATGCCCAAGTCCTACCCCAGGCCAATAAAAATGGAGTCTCTGGAGGCGAGCCCAGGCATCGGTGATTTTTAAAGCATGTCAGATGGTGCCAATGTGCAACCAAGGCTGAGAACCACTGTCTCCTGGTAAGCATGGTTATAACTGTTGAAAATAAAAATACAATAATTTAGGAACTTTTTCTTTAAGAAAAGAAGTACTGATAATTTGCCATTTCTTCCTTCTCTTGTCACTCTAGAGCAGTCGTTTTTCAAGATAAGGGCCTGGGCTAAGTGGGTATAAAAGCATGAATAAAATTTAAAATAAATTACTAAGTGAGAAATAAAAGCCATGAATTATGCACAAAGGGGAAGAGCTGGAAGAACTAGGGCAGAAAGAAAGCCAGGAAAATGTAATAAGAGGGTCACTTGGGAAGGCTCTGTGCGCCTGCATACAAACGAGAGAAGGAAAGCTAGTGCGCAATCCTGTCGTTTTGAACCTTTGGAGCAGTAAGTACCCTGGATACCTGAGGGACAGCAGCTCTTACAAATGACCGCCAAGCTCCAGCCGCAGGCTGCCAGGGCCTCCCAGGAAGGACAGTCACAGCCCGGGTCTTCTAAGCGTGTCCAGGACTTACAGGGAAGCTGTAATAACACTAGAAATGCAGTAACATTACCCTCAGGCTCACTCAGCTTGGAGGTTGGGTTTGGGAAAAGCATACCAGAATCCACAGGGGACGGAGGGGAGAAGAGGGCCCTTGTTCAGTTTGAAAAGCTCTGGTGATTCAGACACACTCCTCTCCTCCCCCTTCCCTTGCTCTCCTCCACCTTTCCACTGCAAATCACTGTCCACACAAAGGCTCAGCTATGTAGCCTGCTCTCCTGAAAGCCCCAAACAATCAGGACCTTTGCGATTAGCACGTTGTTTGCACTTTCCAGGCAAGTACCTGAATGAACAAGCTGGTAAGGGTGGCAGGAAATGGTTTCCAATTATTGTCACTCTATGACTGACTTCAGTTTTAGTCACGGTTACCACCAAAACCAATTAAAGAGAGGAGCATCAATGTCTTTTGGTTAACAAGTGATAAATTCTCTGAGATTTGCTTCTGATGGATTACCAGCAAGGTGAGGCTATGAATAAAGGTTTTGTAAACTTGAGATATTTTATCAAGTGGTAATCATTTATTTGCTTTATGTTTACAGGATAATACAGCCTCTCTTGGACACAGTCTGCTGAAGAGAGGAGCTTACGATGAAAGATTCATTTGTTTGAACTGATGACTCTTCATCATAAATTATAGTTGAAAGTTGAGAAGGTATGTGAGATTGCCAGGTGTTTGGGGACAATTATGACCTCTATGAAACTGTAGATGAGCTGGGGCAAGACAGTTAGGTGCATTTCTGGATGAACTTTGTTCTCAGGTATTGTAAGAGTTATGCATGGTTCCCTACTTCAACCTATTGACCTACAGAAATCTTCTTGAGAAGGCAGAGGAGTTCAGAGTAAGAAGTATTCATTACACTGACTAAAGACCTGTCTGTAAGTCTAGCATACATAAACATTTACTACATGAACCTGGCTGAGGAGGACAGCTTGGCATACTTAGTATACTTCCATTCACTTTCAAATGGCATCTTTCCCTGCTTTATAAAATGTTAGTATTGTGGACTGAATGTTGGTGTTGTCCCCTCAAATTCTTATGTTGAAACTCTGCCCCCACATGGGATGGTATTAGGGAGCAGGGCCTTATGGAGGTAATTAGGATGAGACGAGGTCATGAGGTCCTCATGAGTGGGATCAGTGCTCTTTTAAGAAGATACATGAAAGAGATTCTCTCTCTCCACCATCTAAGGAGACAAGACGTTGGCTTTCTCCACCCCAAAAGAGGGCTCTCACCAGAACCCAACTATGCTGACACCCTGATCTTTGAGGCTTCCAGGCTCCAGAACTGTGAGAAAGAAATTTCTGTAGTTTATAAGATCCCCAATCTATGGTACTTTGTTATAACATCTTGAACTAAGACAAGTATATTCAGAATATTCTCAAAGCATTAACTGGAAAGACAGATATTATTATCAAAATGTGGCTTAACGGATATCACACAATGGTTTACAGTGTTGCTATGGTTTCTTGAAAGAATAAAAAAAAAGTTCCAAATTGGCAGATTGACATAAATGATGCATAATGAAATATCCTTTTGATTGCCTAGGATAGCAAATGGGTGACTTTGATGTGAATGTCTGTAAATGTTCTTTTGTCACCTGTGCACAAATGCATAAAGCAAATATTGTGATGCCAAGCCCAGCTGAAATTGCCCAAGACACAGAAATTCCCAAACAAACATTTAGCACAACAACCCTACCAATCTAATCATACTGTTCCCATTGAATCATCTAAAATAAGATGAGATCTCCTTGCCTGCGCAGAATTAGTCTAGCTCCTCTTCTGCTTGATTGCATCTCTGGCAGGAGCTTCCTTTGGGCCTAACCCACTTGTTGAAGCCTGGCCAATGCTGTATATTCACTAACGGGAAAGCAATACCTTGACTCTCTTAAAAAAGGGACAAGTTTGCGAAAAGGAGAAAAGTCACAAGTCATTTGATTGGCAGCTGGGAGAAGAATGAGCCACAGGCACAGCTTTTGGGTATGTGACTGACCCCTGGGGTCATTAAAAGAGCACAGCAAGAGCTTACTCATTGACTAGACCAGGGATTTTCAACAGGTATGCTTGACGCAAGAATTTGTAAAACACGCAATACCTGACTTATTAGTCAGGGGCACTGAGCTCTTTTCCCTTAGATTGTCAAATAAAAAAATGACAGCAGCCAACACAACAATAGTCATCTGGTGTGAATGTCCTGTCTTGAACCATAAATATATAGGCCACATAATAGGTTGTATCTTTTTGGTCATGTTGCATAATAAGGTTGCCTCTGATTGGTTAATTCTTGGTCCTAGAAATCCTTATATACAAGTACAGGTACCTGATTTTTTTAAAAGTCACTTTGGAGCAAAAAGGTTAGGTAATTACTAGTATTAATATTATTATTTGTAAATCAATCAAAACTATACCTATTTTTTGTCAGATAGTCAAAAAATATATTTTTTGGTATGCCACAGAATTTTAGTAATTAGTTTATGTGTGCCATGAGAGGAAAAGTTTGAAAAATCACTGGATTAGATATTCAGAATCCCCAAATCTACCCAGCCCAAAGTGAAGCCACCTTCTGGGAGTCCCACTGATAGCTGCTCAATAATGCCAGCTGGGAAAGATCATACCTTAGGGAGAAATGCTATGAATCAGCAACCTTTTTGGTAAAGGGCTGAATAGTAAACATTTTAGACTTTGCAGGCCAGACGGTCTCTATCACAACTACTTAGTTCTGCCGTTGTAGTGAGAAAGCAGCCATAGACTACATGAAAACAAATGGATGTGGTTGTGTCCCAATAAGACTTTCTTTAAATAAATAGTCCACCCAGCAGGTTTGGCTGAGGGCAGTAGTTGCCAGTCCCTTCTTCCCCCATTCATATATATTATTGAGAATGATGTGACTAAGTGGAAGACGGATGTGTTCACCTAATTAGAGAGTACAATTTTAAGAGGCAGCATAGGGTAGTCGTTAAGAACACAGCCCCCAAAGCTTGAATTCAGAGCACCAGATGACCTGGAGCAAACTATTAAACTGCTCTATGTCTCATTTTGTTCACCTATAAAGTGAGGATAGTAACAAAACGTAGTGTTGTCCTTTGGATATGCCCCAAAGCAGACCGTGCGTCAGAAAAAGACTTAGGCGTGAGGGATTTTTTTGAGAGGAACTATAAGTAGAGGAGTAAGGGCAAGAGAGAAACAGTGAAGGAGAGAAGGTCATGAAAGGTCATTAGAGGTTGGGTCATTCCTGAGAGCAAGAAGGGTACAGTGCAGGATGGGGAAACCAGATGTTTACCATCAACAGCTGGTCCTCACTGCCAGTCCCCATGGAACTGCCCACTGCGACTGCAGGGGCCATGGGGAGGGCCGAGGGCTCATGAATGGATGGTAGTGTCTGCCATACTGCTTCCTGGGGTCACTATAAAGGTGACGTGAATTAATATTTGAGAAGTACTTAGGAAAAAATCCCTGGCATTTGCTAAGTGCCATTTAAGTGATTGTAAATAAAGAGTGGCATCTTTTGAAACAGTAGGGAAGACTATTAGGCATAACAAAAAGGAAATTGCTGAAATTCTATGTCTCTAAAGGTAAACTGGTTGAAAATTTAAATAAGTCCCACAGTGGATTATGAAGGAACACCAGACATGCTGGGAAGCCTGCAGGTAAATTACAGGCCGTGGCCTCCCCACATCGTAAAGTTGTGAGTCAGCGCCATGTACTGCATTAGCTGATGACAGTGGTTCAGAGTAACCCTGGGAAGCTGGGGACACGAGCTATCAAATAAGGCCTACACCATATTTAATGTGTGCTAGTTACAGTGTAGCAGGGCAATTTGGCACAAATAACATGCTGTTCGCATAAATTCCTGTAATTCGTATTACCTTTATACAACCAAATAAAAGTTTTTCTTTCGTACATTGTTTGTTCTTCTCACTTTGTTAATCTTCCTACCTAAAACTAGAAAGACATTGGCCATTTTTCTTAATATAATTTAATCATCACAACCACCTCTGTTTAAGGATGAAAGGCCCAAATTGTATCCCATGTAATATGGGCTTCCCTTGGTTAGAACCTTCCAGACTCTCACATACTTCCATTCTCCCCCTCGCACTTTCCCATGGAGTCTGAAAGCATATACATATATTCCCCCTCGCCTTTTCCTGAGCATTCTGGCTGCTGATGGGCTCCGTCTGTGGAGGGGGCACAGCCTTACTACAGGAGTCCCTCCTTACCCGCGGGGGATGCTTTCCAAGACCCTCATGGATGTCTGAAACCATGAATAGTCTGAACTTTATCTGTACAATGTTTTTGTTTTTTTATACATTCATAGCTCTTCACTTAAAGGAAGTACTTTACAGCTTCTTTATGACATATTTGAATTGCTAGCACCACTCCTCTTGTGTTTTGGGGCCATCATTAAGAAAAATAAGGGTCCGTGGAAAACAAGCTCTTCGATACCATGACAGTCTATCTGGTAATCCAGATGCCCACTGAGTAGCTAATGGGCAGGTGGTGCACACAGCGGACACTGAACAAAGGGGTGACTCATGTCCTGGGTGGGATGGAGGGGGAGGGCAGATTTCCTCACACTATTCAGAACAGCACGCAATTTAAAACTTATGAATAGTTCATTTCTGGAATTTTCCATTTAATATTTTCGGAACATGGCTGACTGCAGGGAACTGAAACCAAGGAAAGTGGAGCCGTGGATGGCGGGGTGGGGGGACTACGGTACCATGTTGCGGCAGGCTGGAGAGAGGGCCCCTGGCCGAGGTGCCCTGGACAGAATAGAGCGCACAGTGGGAATGAGCCCGCCTCTCCAGCATCTAGGGGTCCAGGGGGATGGACAATAAAAACCTGGTCTTAGTGATAAGTAGGGCAATGAAAGGACAGCATTCTCACAAGGTGGCTCTTATTTCCAGGTGCCATCAGCAAAGCCGGAGCAACAATCGTTGACATGGACCCGCAGCTGTAAAAATAAGTCTTCAACCTCCCCCGGGAACTAGAGGAATAACCTCGAGTGGAAAGAAGAGAAAACAAGCATTCCTCCTACATAACCTCCTACCAAACCTACGTCACCAGACACCCGCGTCACTAACGTGGGATAATCTTCACAGACATTTCTAGACAATAGCATGTATCTTAGTCAAAATGCCTTTGGTTCCAAGAAACAGTAACAAAATCAGCCCCCAAAATGGCTTAAACTGTAAGAAAAGTTAGTATTTACAAAAGAAAGCATCTGATATTGCTAAATGCATTGGTTTAAAAGGTAGCCATTAAGGATCCAGGCTCTATTCTTCCAAGCTGCCTGTAGCCACCGCGTCCTCAGGCCGCTCCCCGCACGGCTGAGCCCGTTGTCTGCCTCTTTCTGCAGCCTGCAGACCCAGCCACGCCCAGAGGAAGACCCTGGCTTCACAGTGTCTTTTTCAGGAGTGTGGAAACCTTCCCAGAAGCCCCCCAGAAGATCTCCTTCCCAGCTCATTGGTCACATAAACCACAAGCTCAGTCTTAAACAATCCATGGGCAAGAGGAATAACACCATCCTGGTTGGCTTAGATGGTTTAGGATTTGTCCCTGCCCCTGGGATGGGGTTGGGATCAACCTCCCCTGATCCACAGGAGGGAAGAATAGATTCCAAACCAAACCAGGAGCTGTGCCAACAAGAAAGCAGGTACATTGAATATTACCTGATAACCAAGGGTACGATTTTAAAGATATCATGAACGTCCACCTGATACTTTCATACTTTCCCCAACCTTTCCTATCCATCTATCTGCAGATGGCCAAAACCTCTTTAAATTACAAGAGGCCTTTTATCCCACAATTTCAAGTGGAAAGCACAAAAGTATGAAAGTGCTAGTTAGATGATTTTTTGAGAGGATTTATCCAAAACTAAGGACCTTCCCCTTGCATTAATTTTTTAATTCTTTCCTGAAAGCTTTAGTCACAACCTCCCCATTCTTCTCACTTTTAAGTCCCCAAACAGCATCAGGTTCCAGAATTTTATCTTTAACTAAATAGGTTCACATTTCCTGGTTTCCCAATCAATTGTCTTCTCTCCTGAGAACCATAATCCACATTGTTTTATTTTTGTCAGTCACCATCTCATCTATTATAAAGGAGTACCCACCAAACTCACATTTTCATCAACATGCAAAAGATAAGCTATGTGTCCACAAGCACAGAAGAGGCAGTTCCGGACGTACAAAGGACTCATGCAGGCGGCCAATTTGTGTGTGCACCGTCTCATCTCGCCCCATTACCCCTGCAGTGCTTATAAACCAGGAGCTGCAACACGCATAAACTCAGTAAGTTCTTATAAAGCCCACTAAGTAGAAGCCTAATGTTCTTTTCCCCTCTATAGCTGATCCTATTTTGTACCCATGCAAATGAATACTGATATTTATATAACTTTAAAGGGCTTATAAAGTCCACAAAGAAATCTAAGACCCAAATTAAAGTCATGTCCTTAGTTCACCTCACTGTGCAAAAATATTGCAAAATATTTGGTGATGTTAATTCCCATCTGGCCACCTCCACCACCACAGCAGGAGACATTAGAGAAATGAATTCCAGGCATGCCTTATGATTTATTTGCTGTGTGAGTTTAAGCCTTAACTTTTAATATATATTTGATTTTCAAAAGAGGCTGCAGAAGAATGTGACAGGGCAGCTCAGGCTTCTCAGAGGCTGCTGTGATTTTTGTGGACTTGTGAGGCTGGGTTACATTTTTCAAATTTTCTTTAAGAGTGTATATGTGTATTATTTGTACATTGGAGAGTCTTTTTCACTCCATTGTGGAGATTACTCCATAGCCTGTGAATGTCTATTCCTAGCAGAACATGGTTTCTATTCTGGAACCAAAGAGAGAAAAATTTGATCAGAGAGGGAGTGTATGCATATTTAAAGGCATGGGAACCAGTGGTAAGAATATGAGTTTATAGGAACATTAAGTACCAGTCCCTCGGGGAGTCGTTACAGAGAGACTTTGAAACTGCTTAAGAACTGGCAGCATCAGAGATTTTTATAATTTTCCATGTAACTGCATTAGATCAACCTAACCTGGATACATAGTAGGTTCAACAGCAACTCACTAGTTGAATTGAGCTGAAACTTAAGAAGGACCAAAGCTTAGTGCGTATAAGAGGGGAGGAGCCTCTAACCCTTTTTCAGAAATGAATCAAATCTCAGTGCTCTATCTTCTCTTTAGAATTTGGAGTATATTTCCTTAAGGTCGGTGCTTAAAGGGGACAGAGTGGGTTGGAAAGAAGATTAGTAACTCACATTTACTGGGAACTTTCTGTAGACCAAATACTATGCTGATGCATTACCAAAACATCAGGGAAATAAACTGAAATTCTGAAACCAATTTCTTTAATTAAGAAATTCATTTCTAATATGTCTTCATAGTATTCCAGTCTACCCTGACAGTTTAAAATAAAGCAAAGGCATTTTAGTTTGCTCTTAAATTTTAAAACAATAGTGAAGAATTTCATTACGTCAGTGAAACGTAGACTGTGGGCCTAGCCAGACCGATATTGATTTATAAAGAAAAAACTGATTGGCCAAATGTTAACACGGTCTTGGACATTCACCACAATAATCTTGAAAATAACTTATTCCAAACCGCCTGTCATTCTCCTCTGAGGCAGAAAGAAGCAGTGTGCTCGGAGCAGAACAGGAGATGACTTGTTCATTTATTTATTCATTCAACAAATACTTAGTGGGGTTTTATTAAGTGCTAGGCACTTAATAGAACAACAAACACACCAAGTCCCTTCTCCCAAGGAGCTCATGTCTAGAAGGGAGCATGGATATGTAGACAAGGAATGTTGATAGAGTGTGAAATTTTTATAATGGAGGAATTATCAAGTGTAAGGACCATCTAATCCAGTCTTAGGGAGCGAAGAGAAGGGCATCTAAAGCAATGACCTGAAGGATGGGTTAGCAGGAAGCCGAAGCGGGGGCAGGAACATTCCAGAGAGAGGGAAGGAACCACTGTAACTGTGCAAAGGCTGGAAGAGGCAAAAGCAATGGCGGAGTCACACTGTGAATGGGAAGTTGATGTGGGCTTTCAAGCCATATTCCTTAGGGCAACAGAACAATAACCATTCATCCAAGTAGTATAAATAATTGAAAAGACCCCCAAAAGAACTGGGACACCGCGCATACAAAATGTGTCTCGTGTGGTTTGTGGCATGACTCTCACTACTTTAGGAGCATGACCTGCACTTGTACGGAGTTGGCTGCATTGATCAAATGCAATATACATTAGAACTTAACATTTAATGATGTGTGCAAGCGTATCCAAATGTAGGCCAATTTACTATTGAGCTGCGTGGTAATTGTGCTTAAATAACTATAATCAATAGTACTTTTACAAAGGTAAGTGAATTTTCTTTTCTCACTGTGTTAGCTCCTAAATACCTATTATCAATGAAATGTCACCAATTGTTCCTCACCTCATGATCAAGTGATTATATGCAAATTAAAAGACAAAAATCTAATATCTTTTTTCCCAGGATCTAGAGTTCCTCCCATCACTCCACATGCTCCGTGTTGAAATAACTTAGATGTCAGTGAATCAAACAAGTGAAGTATTGTAGGATTTAAACAGCAGTGGCCTAATAAGGCAGCAGGTAGGTAGATTTTGAAACTATAACTACTTTGGGGAGGGGCATTTTTATAGTGAGACATAAAAATAACAATCACAGAGTGAAAGGCTTCTAAGCAAAGGCCAGAGACCATCTTGATGCGGAAAATCAGGAAGGCTTATGTGGTTCTGGCCCAGGCCAGAACCAGGACAGGCTTTCTCCCACCTCTCCCACCTGTGTTACAGGTTTCGTTACTATCTTCCTGGTGGGAGGGGAGAGTGGGATGCACTGTTAGCAGTAGAACAGCACAATTTTAATTATATCTGAACATTATTTGAAGTTTGCTACGTGTCTCCCTGCATATGGCAGGATGGTGTCCTCAATCTTCTTCATCTCTTTTGATTTTTTTACCCCCCAGTGGCTTGAAGTTGTGCTCTGAATGGTAACCAATGTCAGCAAGACAAATTTCTTCTTGTCTTCTTGATCACTTTTGCTCAAAGTATGGATTACAGATCAGCAACACTGAATCACTTAGGTGCTTGTCAGAAATGCAGAATCTCAAGCTCCATCCCAGACCTACTGAATCAAAATCTGCGTTTTACAAGAAATCAGGCAATTCCTACGCTGTGGATGAGCCACTCTAAGAATCTGAAGCACCTCCTGTGACTCTAAGAAGCCACTGACATCCTCCAGGATGGAGCCAGGAATGAAGTCTTCGCAACCTTCATGGCACGGGGCACCTGCAGGATGGAGCCAGGACACTGGGAGGAGAGAAGTCAGGTAGAAAAGGAGAAATCGAGGCAAAGGGATGTGAAGGGCCTCCCTGGAGCACACTGAGGCTTGGCTCTAAATGCACAGAGAGGTGATCTGGGATAAAACTGCATTTTTTTTACCACTCTCTGCACTTTGAGTTTACTTGTAATCAGCCTCTTGTAGAAAGGCATTGCCTATTGTGTGCTATTTTATGTCATTATGAAGCACAATTGACTTATCTTTTGAATTTTCTGAGGGTAACTTGACCTCGTTTAAAAATGATAGTTTGGTCATAAGAGCCCATATTTTGCTGACTCTCACTACCCTCTGCTGCTGCAGTGCCCAAGCCCCCTACAGTGTTTGCCCTGAAACTATTTGGGGGAGTTTCCCAAGGGAGTTGGACATGTGCTCCCAAACCCTTCCCATGTGGCCTGTGTGAGACCTCACGGCCTCTCCCGGTAGAGCCGCTTTTTCTCGGGAGAGCTGCGTCCGTGGAGGGTGGTTGTCACTTCTGTTAGGCTCCACTGTGCTGGCGTCCTGCCGCCCAGGCTGGAGAGCTGAAGCCCTGGAGGGGCGCGAGCCGGGTGAAGGGGGAGTGCACTGTTTGAGAGCTACCAAAGCCCTGACGATGATGTATTAGAGAATTTTCAGTTTTTACCTCACATCCCTTCCTCCCTAAGATTCAGACCATCTGCACTAGAGGCAGCCTGAGGAGATCTCTCTTCCATTGAGGCTTTATGAGTGGGTTAAGTTTATTAAGTTGAGTTGATTTCATGAGTTCTTTCCTTAGTCCCATTTGCAAATGGACTTCTAATGGGGCCTCCCCACCAATCCATTGTAAATGCTCAGGCATTTCTCAGCCCAAGTGATTCTGTAAAGCTGAAGCCGAAGCCGCAACTCCCACTATCTACAAACTATATTAGAGAGAATTCATGCCACAGCGTAGATTCAGCTCTCTTAATTGAAGTGTTATTAAGATGCACTAAAATTTTTAAATGGCAGCAGGGGGTTTCTAAGAGCTTTTATTGCTATGACACCAGGGCACCTCTCACACTCAGATTTCCACTTTCTGCACCTCTCTCTTCCTTGCAGTGGGTCCATGGACTCAGCCAGCTTTCCTCTCCTCCTGGGGGTGGCAAGCAGCCACTCCATCCCTTTGTGTTTTGTTTCTCCCAAGGCTGACTGCCAAAAGGATGTACTGTATTTTTACATTAGCATCTTTGCTGTAGACACCTTTGCCATAAGCCTTTATGCTACAAACTTTTGCCACATAACTAATTGGCCATAAGGCAATTTTACTATTTAAAAAAAAAGATAAAATATCTGGTCAATAGGTTTTTGTTTTTGTTGTTCGTTGGTGGGATTTATTTCTCCATTGATGAATCAACCACCTTTGGCAGACTATGTATTTATGCTAGTTGTCCGTTTGGTTTCATTTATCCATTGATGAAGTTCTCACAGTTACCCCATTTTTATATACATCTTACATAATGGGCTATACAGTGACGAGTAGCCATAGTCTGATACTGGTTTTAAAGTAGCATTTTTTCCAGATGATGATAATTTGCCCCAAGTGTTGGTCTCTTACTTTGAAACCAACTACATTGGGAGGAGAAAGAGAGGCCAAGGGCCCTCTTTGTGGGTGCAGAGTTAAACCCATGTTTCCCAGAGAACAAGAACAAAAGCTTGGGTAAAATCCACAAAGTAAAATCAGTTATTTGAACAGTATTGTCATGAGTCTACACACATTTTAAGTGTGTTCAAATATTTTATATTTTGCTATAAAATCTTTTAATTTTCTTATTCATTTTTTCATGTTTCATTATGTCTTTTTAAATGTGCCTCTTTTATTTGTCATAATTGTATAATTTTTATGGTAAAATTGCTTTATGGCCAGTTAGTTATGTGGCAAAAATGCCACAAAAATGATTGAGGCACAAATGTCTATAACAAAGATATTTATGGTGGGTGAAAGCAGCCAGAACTGCCCAAAGAGAAATAGCTTCCACAAATATTCCAAGTTCTTGCTGTAACTGAGGACTAACAGACAGACCATGTACATTTTAAGAGTTCTATTACTAATCTTTTTGGAAACCAACCTAGGGAAGCAAAAACTAAAAAAATAAGAAAGTTCAAAGTTATAGACTCTTACAATGGTCTTACCATTTTACTCCCTAGATAATAAGAATAGTGATAATACTAACTGAGATATATTGGTCACTTATTGTGTGCTAATTTTTCATAATCATTATCTAAATTAAACATCACAGCCCAGCAGGGCGTGGCTCAGCGGTTGAGCATCGACCTGGGATGCAGGCGATCAGGGTTCGATTCCCGGTCAGGGCACATGCCCGGGTTGCGGGCTCGATCAGTGACTCTCTCCGCATTGATGTTTCTGTCTCTCTCTCTCCCTCTCCTTTCCTCTCTCTGAAATCAATAAAGATATATATGTAAAAAATAAATAAATAAAAATAAATAAATTAATTAAACATCGCAGTTGAAGTAGAACCTATGACTATACCCATTTTGCAGATGAGAACACTGAGGTTCATACGAATTGAAATCCTTGCCTAACATGACACAGCTGGTCAGTGGCAGATCCACAATTGAGTTGTTTAGCCTTCAAACTGTAATGCTTTTCTGCTTTTAGTCTTTCTTCCAATTCACTTCTGAAATGGCATCTGGAAGCTCCAATAAATTTCTTCCCTTATTTCTGTTCATTAGGGTTGTGCTCAATAAAATTCTTCACCATCCACTCCCACCCCCATCAACTTCTAGCAGTAGATCTCTATCAGGAACCAATAGTAATTTCCCATAAGATGTCGATTATGTCTTTCATTAAAAAAATTCTGCATTAAATACATTTGGAAAGCATTGGGTTAAACAAAGTTGGAAAGATTTCTTTTCTGACAGCTACTGTTGTATAAGTGTGTAATAACTGAAACCATGGTTGTTTTTCTTCCTGAACCCTTACAAACACGGTGCAGAGCACCAGTGACCAGCAGACCCATGCTTCTCAAACTTGAAGATGCAGAGTAAGACCTGGGAGCTTGTTAAAATAAAGATTCTGGTTCATTGGATCTGGGATAGGGCTGAGATTACACACTTCAGCAAGCTCCCAGATGATGCTGATGTTACTGGTCTGAGGACCACAGTTTGAATAGTGAGCAGTTGAATACAGTTTGGTCAGTGCTGCTCCTGGAAGACATGCCAGCAAAAGGCTTACATGCAACTTCAACCTGGAAATGCAACTGAGTCAGAATAACAGATGTTCCCTTGTCTCAAAGGGGCACTGTGCATCTTCAGGGTTGTCTACTGCTCCTTGCTTTTTCCTTTGGAAAATTCTCCACGACACTCCAGTTAATGTTTAGAGTAGATACCTGAATACACATACCTGGGAGGCCAGCTGGAGGCATAGCTGATATTTTCAGGACGAGCCTAAATAGGGGTAGTGGGTTAATGGTTTCCCTTATAACTTGGCTCTTGAACAGAACATAGTCCAGCTTGGATGGGTTGCCCCAGCTCATAGCCCTCAGTATATGCAGCCCTGCGTCATCTGCGTGAGGGTAGACAGAGCCTTCTTGAGAACCAGCAAATGGCTGCATCATTTTGACCTAGGCCCGTCCAGTCAGCCGAAATTGGGCAAAGCAGATTTCCCTTCAGAACCAACCACTGGCAGAGTATAATTTTAAGGGGAATCCCTTGACCCGCTCCTCTCCTTCCCTCCATTAAGTCTACCACCTACTTACTGATCTTCCCTGCAGGCCGTAGAAAAACCAGAGGAAGCACAATCTCTGGTCCAGCAAAATGCCATTCTAGAAATGGGACATTTAAGTCTTCCTTCTGTCTACACCGACAATAAGCAGTCTCACAAACTCTGCTCTCAGGGAAACCAAATTTGGATCTGGTTTTTCATCTGCAAAGCTGTGCAATGGTGCAGATTAAGCTGGGAGAGAGACCAAGTTAGCTCTAAGCAGCTCTGTGGCCATGGCCGAGTCGTTTAACTCCTTTGAGACTGACTGTCTCATCTATCATAAAAGAATAGTGATCCCTACTTTGTGGGTGGGAGTGGGTAACTAAAGGACCTGGCGCAGAGTGGGCATGTTATCTAGCTGCTGTGGGCATGCTTTTTACCCTGCTTACATTTTTAATGGCTTAGATGCCAGGAAGCTGCCCCAGGGCCCATTTGCTCTCAAGAGCAGGTGAATTTCTGATGGCCTGGCGGAAATAAGCTGGGAGACAATCTGAGTGTGTCTGTCTCCTGCAATGATCACCAGGATTAATGGGGCCTTTCCATTGGCTTCCCTCTCATGCTTCCATGAGGTCATTCCTACCTGGGACAAGAAGGCAACAAAGGACTCGCCCAGGCTGTCCCTTCTGACCTTGCTGTATCTTTTCCCTGCATGTCACCTGTCCTCCCTAATTTGATTGCCTGGTTTTGGAATCTGGGACTTCCACCATCCACTTCCTAACAGTGTCATCTGATCAACTCCTTCCTCTGGCCCAAGTACCCCCAACACAGCAGACACACACACCACCATATACACAACACATTCACACACAGAGACAGGCACATGCATGTACACACCACACCACACACACACATACCACATCGATACACACATGCACACTCACACAATACATACCTGCACATTTATACCACACACACACAGACACACATGCACATATACCACACACACACAGGCACATGCATGTACATACCACACCCACACCCATACCACATTGATACACACATGTACATACCACACTCACATAATACATACATGCACACTCATACCACACCTCCCACACAGACACATATGCACACACACCACACTCCCACACAGACACACACATGCACACAGACACGCAGAGAATTGCCTTCCATCAGCGCAGTTCACCTTCATTTTCCTCTTACAAGTTAAGCATGGAAATTGGAACATAATGTTACAGAAAGCTCATAAATAACAGTAACGTAGTTTTCTCCAGGTTTCAAATTCCAATTTCCAAATTTCGCATCAGACTTAAAGAAGTCAGTCTCATGATCAGACATAAAACAAATGTGCTTACTTAAAAAAGCTAGCTGCGCGCTGGAAGGGACTCTGAGTGCGCTGGGAATACCGTTGCGCTCCAGGCGGCCTCCCTTCCACATCGCTGCTCTCCCTGCCCCTTCGCCTTCTCCTGGCTCCTGTTTTGCTCTGATACTGAGCAGAGAAAACATTATTATCTGTCTACAGATAATTAGTCCCAAGTTCCTCAATCATACCCACAGAAGAAGGGCAGAAGAAAATTAAAAAGAAAGTGCAGTTTATCTCATGTAAGTTATGCCACTCAATTCAAAGCCTTGAGTTTGAGATCCAGATCTGCCAGGTACTGGCTGGGGGATTTGGAAAATTTGCTTAATCTCTCTGAGCCTCAGTTTACTCATCCAGCAAAAAGGGAAAATACCTACTTACAGGGTTTTTGTAAGGAAAAAAAAATAATAATATTTCTGAAAGTTCTTCACGTTTTTGAATGTTGCCTGACACAGAGGATATATTATTCAGGAATGTCCTTTTTTTTATTTCTAAGATGCTATACTTATACAGTTTTTGAAAATTAGTTTTATATAAATAAATTAGTTTTATATAAATATGATTATATAAATAGTCATATGTATATGTATATATGTATATACATATATATATGTATAATTTCTCTAAGGTTCTAAATCCACAGTCTCATAATTGTTCGTACTTTGTAAGGCACAAAATAAATACCCCATTTTATTTCAAGTAAAATTTTGCTTTTTATAACTGAGATCTAAATGGTCCTAAAGAAGAGATTGGGGGATATGCTGCTATGAATGCTTAAATATATTAAAACCCTTCCTAAAAAACAAAAAAACTTAAATTAATGCAACTAGAAAAATTCTGCAACTAAAAGTGCTTCTTGCTCCCCAAAGCTCTTACAATCAGGTCAATTAACAAATTATATTAAAATAGATGTAATCTGAATAAATTAAAGATTGTAAATAGATTAGCATACCTTTGTTCTTGGTTTGGGTAACCAGATTATTACTTGAACTTCATTTAATCATAGGTAATTTTTCTCTGAAGTTTAAGGGTGAACAGTAACATTTCTTTTCTTTTGTTTTTGTTTTTTCCTCTTGAGTATCCCGTGGAAATAAAATCAAAGTGATGTAAAGTTAACCTTTCTGCCACCTCTGGCCTTTGTTATAGTCTGATAGACAAGGCATATATTTCCTTTCTCAGTTCTAAAAATATTGGACCCCAATAGCCAGGAGTCATTATAAATATTTAATTAGTGTTCTAGGAGAAAACATCTAAACTCAGAATTGGCGATTTGGCTTTCAAATTAGGTGGAAGGAGAAAACTGGATGCTCAGTTGCTCCACTCTTGTTGACCTCACCCACACCTTCCTTTGTTGAGGCCCCTACGCTTTCCTAGGAGCCCGAGGTCCCTGGCCAGCTAAGGTATGAGCTGTGACTTTTTTGTAGGACACATGTGTGGAAGACTGATGTGGGGTGAGGGGGTGTCTTTTGATGGGTAAGTAACGTTGACATGAAGTCAGAGTTCCTTGGTTGTAACAAAAGCTGGTCTTCACTACATTGAAGGTGGAGAGCTGGCCTTATTCCGTTTCTCTATGTCAAGTGCAGAGCTGTAACTCAGCATTTCATTTCAATGGAATCGTTGGTCTTGTTCTTAACCTTATACTCAGAGACCTGAGTAATGGAGGGTTATTTTAGCTGAGAATATAGTCTTTTTCCATATTCATAACTAATATATTGGTAGACGTAAGGGAAAAGCATGAAAAGCTAAAAGAATATAGGATCCATGTCCAGGTACCTAGAAAAAGTTAGAATTAAAAATAATCTGGGGAGATGGGCTAGGTCCTTTGTTTTTTAATCCTCACTTGAGGACATGCTTTTTTCCTTCTTTTAAAAATTGATTTTAGAGAGAGAGGAAGGGAGAGAGAGTAAGAGAAACATTGATGAGAGAGAGAAACAAACCCACAACCAGGGTATGTGTCCTGGCCTGGAATTGAACCTACCAACTTTGTGTGCATAGGATGATGCTTCAGCCAACTGAGCCACACCTGCCATGGCTGGGCTGGGTTTCATTAAATATATCTGATGTTTCTCAGTTGGAAAAAATAGCTACCTAGGAAAGTGAGTTGAAGGGCCAGGTTTCAAGAACACTTTAGCCTCACTGACAGTGCACTTGGGTTTCACTAGAGTCTAAACATGGATGCCTCTTATTTTCATCAATCTTTATTTCTATTTCATTGACCCCCAAGACTATATGTTATATAAAAGCCATATATATACACATATATATATATTCAGTTTCAACATTATGCTACATTGTTTTTTCTAGTTTTATTGAGATATAATTGACATATAGCATTGTGTGAGTTTAAGGTGTGCGATGTGATGATTTGATATACATACATATTACAAAATGATCACCACAATAAGGTTAGTTAGCACATCCATCACCTTACAAAACTACCATTTGTGTGTGTGTGTGTGTGTGTGTGTGTGTGTGGTGAGAACTTTCAAGATCTACTCTCTTAGACAATTATAAGTATCCAGTATAGCATTTTTAACTATAGTCAGCATCCTATGTTAGATCCCAAGAACTTACTCATTTTATAACTGGAAGTTTGTACTATGCTACAATTTTTATTGTATATGGATTTTTCAATGTTGGTAAAAAATCTTTTTGATGATTTCCTTAAAGATATTTTTAAATATACAAAACATTAAATTTCTCTTGAAATAATAAAGGGCTAAAAATTAAATGTTAAAATATACCCATGGTGTAATAACGATGCAGTTTTCTTTGCACTATGAAGGGAGATGTAAGGTAAGTAGTAGCTCAGGATGTTGGTTCTAGAAGGGACTTCAGAGACCATCTCAACCCTCCAACTTTCCAGGTGAAATATTGAGGCCTGGGGAGCATTTGTGACTTATCAGAATTACCCCCAGTTCTCCTGACAATTCAGTAATTTCAGTGCACCATAATTATATCACATAAGAATTGATTATATAAACATTATTTTTAATAAATATAAGCAAACTTATTATAATTAATACTTATTAAATTATGTGATTTGTCTTATATACTTTGACAAGGATAAAAACTGAAAAATGTGTTACACACAAAGCTTGTTTTCTCTGCCCAGGACTCAGGCTTGATGCCATGGATTCTGAGTTGTTGGTTTCCCCCCAGATTCAAAGCAATAGGAAATGTCCTGCTGCTTAGACTAATAATGCATCTTCTTTGTTTTAAGAAAACAATTTATTTAAGAGCTTACTTGAAACCTTTTCAAAACGGAAATATTATCTGTGTGAATAAACTATTTTGCTACAAAATAAATATTTAAAATAAGAGGTCATTGAATTTTCATTTATCATTGTTGTACCGTTCCCAGGATTCTGGAAAAATAAAATACATGTCTTTCTTCTGAAATTCGGAGATAAAATTTCATCTGCTGTTTTCGTGACACAAAATTCATGAAAAGAAAGAGTCAAAATAATCCCAATCAAAAGCCTAACAGGGTTTGTTTGGTTTCCTTTTTGGTTTTAAAAAAACAAACACCCTGACTCTAATATTTATTTGTAAATGTTGAAGGCCACGAGCAGTCAGGAAAAGCCTAAGAACAAAGTGGAAGGACTTGCACCACTGACATCAAAACTTACCGTAAAATGACAAGGACAGCGTGTCCTTACAGTGATAGACAACCCCATGGAAGAGAACAGAGTCCTGAGACAGGTCACATGTTTGCGGTCACTTGATTTTTGACAAAGCTGACACCCCAGAAGGGTGGAAAAAGAATGATCTTCTCAGTAAATGCTGCTGGGTCTGTTGATGGGCCCCCATTCCCTGTCACAGACTAAAACCCGTTCCAGACAGATTATTAACTAAAGTGAAAGCACAGTGGTCAAGTTTTTAGAAGATGCTGTAGACAGAGATGCCTTAAGTGGAAGGCAAACAATACAACTGTAAGAAAACTACATTAAAAATAGAAGCATATGTTTATCAAAAAATACCATTGAGGAAAAAGTAGATGTGCTATATTTAGAACATAGACAGAATTTCTACAACTTAGCAAGGAAAAGCTTAAACAACTATGCACGTGTATTCAGCGAGATGCATTTCATTTGAGACTAAGTCCACTCCTGCTTGGAATTATCTGCACTCTCTTAGGGCACAATTTGTGCTTCCTACCCCTAGGTCCTACCTGTCATGCATTTAAGCAGTAGATGTAAAATAAAGAGTGTAATAGTAAAGACAAAGAACTACAACTTGAGTTGCTTCAAATCTATTATTCTAAGTAACCACTTACAGTTTTCACTTGATTTTAAAATTTAAAACAACAAAACAGAGTGCCAGCTGCAAAGTGTAATTTTGTTTGCTACATGCAAATTTTACCTCATACATGAACTATTTTATTTAATTTGAGTAATTTTTTAAAATTTAAGTTTACCATTTTTAACTGTTAGTTTTTAAAAACTAAAGATCAAACCAGGAAAATTATTATTACCTATAATTATGTAATTCCTTCTGAAACTATGTCCTAGAGAATGTGTTGTAGGTGTTGTCCAAATACTCTACATATTCCCACTGCCTTGGATTCCAAAGATGTACAAGACCTCCAGTCAAAAAACTATAAAACGTTATTGAGAGATCGTAAACATGTAGATAAGTGGAGGGATATATATTCTGTTGAAAGATTGAAAGACTATTATTAATTTCCAAAACATTTATTATAAAGTCAAATCAAAATCCCCCCAATTTTTAATGGAACATAAAAGAATATAAATGAATTTTAATACTTTAAAATTAAGAATATGTGCTTACCAAAAATCACTATTAACAGAGTAAGAAAATAAGAGTGAAAGAAGTATTTGAAATACGTATAATTGACCACTAACTCATCCACAGTATATAAATCAAGAAACAATACATTGAACAAAAGAATCCAAAAGACAGACACAAAATAATGCATACTTCATGATTCCATTTACATGAAGTTCAAGAAAAAGAGGCAAATTTAAACTCCAGCTTTATGAATGGATGAAGGAAATGGGGTATATACATCCCATGGAATATTAGCCACAGAATGAAAGGAAATCCTGCCACTTGTGCCAACATGGGTGATCCTGCGGACATTATGCTGAGTGACATAGGCGGTCCTGGAGGACACATACGGCATGACCCCACTTCCGTGGGGTGTCTGACAGGGACTCACAGGAGCAGAGAGCACAGGGCGGTGGCCAAGGGCAGGGAGGGAGGGGAACGGGGTGCCGTTCAGGGCTGAAGCTTCACTTACGCTAAGCGAACGCGCCCTAGGGCCTGGTGTGCAGGTCCCGGCTGTGGTTGGCCACCCGTCTCATGCATTTGTACTTTGTTAAGAGGGCAGCTGTCACCCGAAGTGTTCTTATCGCCAGAAAAGCGAACAGACAAAACAAAGGGACACGTGGAAACCCTGGGTGGTGTTGGGTGTATCTGTTACCTTGATGGCGTCACAGCGTTGGCCATGTTCAAATTCACCTAATGGTAACATTAGATACGTGCAGGCCTTTTTATATCAATTACACCTTAATAAAGCTGTCTAAGGAAAACCCCGCAGATTCTAGTTTGTTAGGGGTGTCGTCCTAAGTGGTAGAGCCGTACAGGGAAGGAAGGAAGGGCTTCCCGTGAAGCCGGGCCTGTGGATGGCTTTGCTGGTCATGAGGCGAGAGCCTGGGGGCGGGGAGCTCTGCGCCAGGACCCCCGTGGGGGTTGCGGGGGCGTGTGCTTCGTGAAAACCCAGGGAACTGCCCGGCCGTCTAGACTGCCCTCTCCAGCAGCTTGGCCGAAGCTGCTGTCAGAGTCCCCTTCGTGCGTCAGCCAGGCCGCACGAACCTGTGCAGCACCCCACTGCAGGCCAGCTGGGTCAGGTGCTTTTTATGTGTCCTGTTGTTGTTGTTGTTAAACATCAACACCACATCAGTGACATGCATTTGCCCTTCCGCGATGAAGTGTTTTAAGGTAACTTACAGACCGAGAGCCAGCCTTTGGACGCCGCCCTGCCTCCTCCGCCCGCTGGCTGCAGAATTCCCCCAGGCCGGCCTCGTCTTCTCCGCCTGCTGCTCACTGCCGCCTCTCTTGGTTTCTCTCTGCCCGTCTTGGCCTCCTACTTGGTTTATTTTCTCCCTGGCCCCCGGGACGGGCAATGGCGTTGAACTGTTTACCCAGCCCTTGGTCTGAGGCCTCTTTCTAGTGACACCCCTGCCGGTGGGCCCTGCTGTTGCTCCCCAGCTCAGGGGGGAAGGTTAACACCACCCGCCCAAGAGAGGTGCAGAAGCTGTGCCCCTGGGCTGGGAAGTTTGAACTGCAGAGACACTTTAGACGTGCAGGTCCTAGCATCACTTGGGGATCACATCAGGATGCGAGTATTCTGGTCTCATGGGTTGCACATCTTGGTCTCCGCTACATGTCCTTTAAACCTATTAGCTCACAAGTTTAAAAGAAAACAAAATATTTTAGTTATGGGATGTATTCACCAGTCAAGTCACATTGCTGGAGCATTTTGGAGATTAATTCCCGTTTCCAGTGGTTGAATGTATACTTTAGTGATCATTAAGTATATAGTCTAATGCTATTATTTAAAACGTTCTAGAATGGTCAAGAAGAGGGAATATAAGCAATAATGTCGTCTAAAAATGCGCATGCGATAATAAACGCCTGTATAAATCACCTTAAATACTGCATATCACTTTTCAGTTCACTTTATTGGAAATCTTTATATGTACTATAAATCAATAAGGCATCCTTTTATTTTTCTGTATCAAAATGCACTTCCTCTGCCCAATAGAATGACTTATTACCAAACACGTTTTAAAATTCTGAAATAGTTAATGCTGTTGTTTTTATAAATGACAAATGACCATGGTGTGCCAGGTTGGTGTAACTCATTGTTTGATGTTTCATTGTAACCCATTTTTCAGTTGACAAGCTCTTTTTGGCATAGTATAGGGAGAAAATGGAAAGAATCTTTCTCCCTGGAAAGCTAAATATTTCAGTCAGGTTTTAAAAGTGCACAAGTCCCACAGCAGTGTAATGAATGGCAAAGTCCGTTCTCCAAGGATTTGGTATAGCAGCTTCATTTTTCATCTCTATTATTTTTCTGTCATTCTTTTTTTTAAAAATCAGCCCATTGCCTTTTCATGTTATTATGTGTGCCTTCTTATTTTTCCTCAAAAATTCTAGGCTGTTGCTATAGTAAAAGTAATGATGAAATTTTGCCTAATGTTCTTTTGCTCTTGAATTTCCAACGGGGAACTGTTTGGCACTGCCTACACCTCTCACACTGGCCGCCACCGGCCTTATTCATGTGAGAGGAAGGTCTTCTCAATACTTAGCCCATTTATTTAGAAGAAAAGTAATATCACCAATGGGCACCAATTTCAACATTTTTAAGTATCTTTCTCCTAAATCCAGTCAGTGATCCCCGCAGAGTGCTTAAGGGTGTTTTAACATACTAGTAAGGGTATATTCCATTCATTTATTCTACAAATAGGTATCGTTGCCCACCAGTAGCCAGGCGCAGGCTAAGTACAAGGGTACAGTGTAAAAAGACAGACATGGTCCCTGCCCGCATAGGAGACACGAGCTCAGGTCAGCCACAGAAAAGTTCACTGTAATGTCCCAAGTATAAAAGGTGCAGGGAACTACTGGAGCACCAGGAGGTTCACTTCATCCAATCTTAGGGACCCAGAGGTTTCCCAAAAGAAGCAAAAGCTAAACAGAGACATACCAATGAGTAGAAATTAGGCAGGCGAAAGAATGAACCAAAGAGAGGATATTAGGTACTTCAGCTAGAGGGCAGATCTTGAGGAGGGTGGGGGGAGGGCACTGTGCCAGGGTGAGGCCAGAGAGTATGCAGGAGCTGGGGAGCCAGGTTTTGAAGGACCTCGTACACTGAGATTAAAAACTTTGGGCTTGGTCATCTGTGATAGAAAGATATCAGAATGTTTTCGGTATGTGCGCATCTACTATCTCTGGTGCTGAAAGCTACTTCGGAGGCACAGAATCTTAAGGATTAGTTTGATGAGTTCTCTCTGTGGGTGATGATTCCATTTCAATCCCACTGAGCCCTCTGGGGCTGTCATTAGAAAGCTGCTGGGTGAACTTTAGAGTTTGGAGCATCGGATGGTCCCCTCTGAGCTGAGGGGCAGCACAAAGAATGAATGGGGCAGTGGTGACATGGTTTGGGGTAAACGTTGTTTCACTAGCTGGGAACTTTCTTCATGTGCACCCAGGTTTAGGGTGAATTTGGAGGGAGGAAATTAATGATTAGGCTGGGTCTGTACTGGAAAAGTTCAGGACATTGGTCAAGCTGTTCTTCCTGAAACATCACTAGCAGTTGCTAAAAATAATACATCAGCATTGCTGAGTAGAGACAGGACTGTTTGTGAGGCTTGTTTCCCAGCTTCCTGGTCTTTTGTGCCATGAAGGTTTGAGAGGCACGTCACTGTTTAGGAAGCAGAGTGCAGGACAACCCCTGGGGCACATAATGGGCACAAAGTCAGAGAACTGTGTTCTTCAACACAATTTAGGCTTAAATCAAACACAGACTTCAGGACAGACCATCACATCCTCAGACTGTCCCACTGGTGTCCTCCCTCCAAGCCACCCCACTCCTGGGCATCTGCTTCCTAGAAAATCCGTTCTTTCATGTTTTTCCACTGCTCAAAAACTACCAAAGGCTCCTCAGCACCTCTAATAGTGGGTCTCAGCTCTAATTACATGTTAGACTCACCTGGAGAGAAATTTTATATAAGTCCCCAGACCACTTGAATCAGTGCTATAGACTGAATGTTTGTGTCCCCAACCAAATTTACATGTTGAACCACCAATGGAATGGCATTAGGAAGTGGAGCTTTGAGGAGGTGATTAGGTCATGAGGGTGGAACCCTAATGATCAGGATTAACGCCCTTAAAAAGGAGACCCCAGAAAGCTCTCTTGCCCCTCTGCCATGTGAAGACACAGAGAGGAGACCCCCATCTATGACCCAGGAAGTTCTCACCAGACATCTAATCAGTCAGTGCCTTGACTTTGGACTTCTCACAGCCTCCGGAACTATGAGAAATAAATGGTTATTGTTGAAGTCACCAGGATATGGTATTTTTGCTATAGTAGCCTGAATTGAGTAAGACAGTCAGCATCTCAGTATTTTTTCATAGCTCTTCAGGTTATTTTAACATGCAACAGGGTTGAGAACTATTGACCTCCATGATGGAATTCAAACCGCTCAGTCTGTTATTCAGAATCCTCCAGAATCTGGTCCTCACACATCTCATAACATTCAAGTGGCCTTGCATGCACCTCATGGAGCTCACTTCTGAGCTATGGGTCATGACAGAATACCCCCTAGAATGATCCCCTCTCCTATCTGCTCTGTCTGCCTGCTCTCCAATTCCTTCACTAATGTCCAACTCCACTCAGAGCCTCTAGCCTGCCATGACCTTCCCTTCTGAGTTCCTGGCACCTTGTACGTTTTCAAGTACAAATATATGATAAAGTTTGTGATTGTATTATGTACTTATGATTGTATTTGAATATTCTATTGTATTCATATTTATTTTTGCCTATGTGTATGACTCTTCTCCTCAACACAATTCTTAACCATTCCCTCATGGCACAAGGTTTTATACATGTTGTTAGTTCAGTGAGTATTTCTTGAATGAAAGAATGGATGAGCACAATAACAACAGCAGCAGCAGCAACAAATTTGTTAAGTTCCTCAGATCAATTGGAGGCAGGGAGAATATAGGAAAGAGTTAACAGAGCAGGCCTTGTTTCACAGTCCTGCTGTCTCCAACGGAATCTAGAACCATGATTGAGTCTTGGCCAATCCCTGAGAATGTAACCCTCAGAATACTCTTTATGTTAGCGATTGGTAATTTTGGTATATACACCTAGAGCAGTAAATCATATCATACCAATTTATCAGGTTGCTTTGCACAAACATCAAATTGATGGTGAGTACCTGGTGTTACTGTTGGGGTCCTGAGTTTCTCTTGCCTTGGCTGGATGCATAGCAAAAGATGCCTACATGACCAGCCCCCCAGACTCACAGGAGCTTTCCTGGGCAGACAGACCACACATATTCCTATATTTCACTGCTAGAGAAAGCATACTTGTGAAGTCCCAGAAGGGAAATGACACAGAAGCCTGTGCCTGGCTCTCTGAACTCCATTGATGCAAACCTTTCTCCTGCTGCTTTTGCTCTTATCGTTGCTGTAGTAGACCCGAGTATGCGATTTTTAATAAATTAATATGTGAATTAATTGAATGCAATGAGCAATGAAATTAAATGGCCATAAGACATGTGTTGTCTATTTTCCAATGCAGAATGGATGAATCTGTATTGAGATGCATTTCCTGTAAATTATAAATCCCACTCTAGCAAAAATGGGCTCTGCTTGGAGAAATATCAAACATATATGATTAGAATAGAATTTAATGAGTGCCTGAGTATTTAGTATCTTGGATACCTCTTTACTTACTTAGCTCCAGGGATATTTCTTGAAAACAAATTCTCATCAAATTGTTTGCCAAGCAGCCCGACTTCCCCATTGCCTGTTTTACTCACCTGGCGTGGTATATCCAGAACACTTTTCTGTCCAGGAAAAAAGAATGCTGCAGTTTTATGCCACATCCTTTATCATAAGGCAAGTCAGACATATGCCACCATGTAAATTACCTGACTACATGCGCAGATGGTGGGGAATGGTTTACATAAGAAAGGATGGAAATTAGTTTGAGTGTCTACTAATGAAAGCTCATGTCACTAATAGAGGGAAAAGGCAAGGTAGCCACACTTTTGAATCTTTGCAACTATTTCCTGGATTCTGTTCATACTGTTCACACTTTTGATAGGGAGGATGTGGCGGGAGTGGAAATGGAGCCGGTGATTGTTCAATTGGCATGAGCTTTGGGAATGAAGAGGTGAGAGGGGGAGAGCAAATGTCGTAGAAGCTCAAGTCTGTTGCAAGATCCTTACTGATGCTCATAATAAATGGTCTTGATTTAGAAAATTTAAAAACTTTTCTGCAAATTACTCCACCCTCTGTGTTGCAAGAAACTGTGGCAGGTTGACATTTTCATCAGAAGAGAAGCCTGGGGATGCTGATAATAGTTGATCACAGGAATCCTGGAAAACCAGCCTGGGCTTTGTCCCTTTGGTTCTACTCTAATTAGGTGATCACAGCCATCTCTCTTGACAGGTCTGCAAGGGGCAGGAGATACTTGGCAACGAATCTGTTGGTCACGCAGAGAGCACAAATGGGCTGGGTCAAAGAGGTAGCCAGAAGCCTTGTCTTTATTTCACATTATTTATTTGGAAGTTGGTCCACAGGCTTGAAAAGGAGGGCATAAGACATTATAAATATATACTATATATAAACCTTTTCATGTGAGTTACTTGATAGTAATAAAAACAAATTTTCAAATAAACGCAGAAATACTAAGGAAAGTTATGAATAACAAATTTGGGTAAGCCAATATTATTTTGATGTGCTAGAATAACTTATTTTTAAAGAAATTCTATGATAAATATTTTTTACTACAAGAAAATATCCCATGAATTTCTCTGCATTTTGAATTGTTTTATAATTTTTCTGAAAGTTGTGTACACTAAGCATATTGTTAGGTAAAAAATGTTGAATTTTTGGTTGTGGTTGTTCCCCTTTCGTCTATCTTTTCTGGGATATCTAAGCTATGCTGATAGACCTGGATAACTACAATCACAGAATTTTTTTTGTACCTAGCTACAACAGTATGGGGCTCAATTATACCACAGCAGTTCCCTTCACAGGTAAGGCACAAATCAAAAGCCAAATGAGCATTCACATCCAGAGCTTTGAAGTGTGGAAAGCAGTTAGGTGCCCCCGCCAGGCAGGCATGAATCATTAACCCCTGTGTCCTGCTCGACACATCACTTACTGTGTGCTTACTTCAAAGCTGCAGGGTAGGGTGCCCAAGATCGCTTCCTCACTGGGAGCTCCACTGGGAAATATAGACTCTGACAGCCAAGATGCCTTTGGCTCTAAAGTACATATTTGATCATTATATCGACTCTGCAGAAAACCCAGAACAGGGCACACAAATGCAAACTCAAACCCTGCACAGCTTGAGCCCTTCAAAGCGAGCAGGGAAGAATTCGGGTGAGTGAGCCAGCACCATGCTAAGTGTGTGACTCGCATTCCCTCCCTCAGTCACAGGGCATCACTGTAGGCAGATGTTACTGCTCTCTCACTGTTCTAGATGAGGAATCTGAGGGTCTCCGAGGTTGCACTACTTGCCCACAGTCAGCTCCCAAGTGGCAAAGCTGGGATTTTAACCCAGGGGCTCTGGTTCCAGAATCAATGCTCCAAAATATGATAACCTCATTGGAGATGTCACATCAGTTTCAGCTTAGCACTGAGCTGTTACTTTCTATGGAAACCCTTTTCAGCTTTCTGGGTCCTTTCCACATAAGGACCCGATGCCTTGGCTTGCTGATTATGTAGATACCTGTGTACATTCTCTATAACTATCTATCATCTATCTATCTATCTATCTATCTATCTATCTATCTATCTATCTATCTATCTATCTATCTATCATCTATCATCTATCTATCTATCTATCATCTATCTATCTATCATCATCTCTATCTATCTATCTATCTATCATCTATCTATCTATCTATCTATCATCATCTATCTGTCATCTATCTATCTATCATCTATCTATCTATCTATCTATCTATCTATCTATCTATCTATCTATCTATCTATCTATCATCTATCTATCATCTATCTATCATCTATCTATCATCTATCTCTATCATCTATCATCTATCTATCATCTATCTATATCTATAGAAATATATTTCTGTATTTTTATATTAGATATAAAATATATGCCATATACCTCTCTTTATAGCCTTCTAGAATGCATTGTAAAGGAATGGTGACATGTGCTGCTTATTTGTTTGCCTTTTTATTGCCCCTGATTTTAGACAGTATTTTTAGCTCTGATATAGTCTTCATTTCCATCTGTCTTGAGGCATCGAGATGGGGAGAGAGAGACTCCCCCCGCTGATCCCTGTCATAACTGATAAGCTCCACTGGGATAGAAAGTCCTCGCTAGCATCTCCAGCCTCTGAATTAGGCTTTAAAAAGGGCACTGGGTTCCAAGTGCAAACAGCAAATCTTCCTTCCAATTCCATTTTTAGACCAAATGATTGCATAGTGCCCAAATCTAAACTTTATTCCTCATTTTGATCACCTCAGTGTCATTGGTCCAGTCACAAAGAACCAAGCTCACAAGTGTTACTGTAGGTAATGCAGGGAGCGCAGAACAAACAGGACGTGAAAATAGACAGCAAGTAGTCTCTGAATGCCTGTTATGTGTCGATCACTAGGGATGGAAATATGGATGGAAAACGGATCCCCTACATTGCAGTAATCAGACAATAACTAGGTAACACCAGCTCTAAGTGCAAAAGTTCTCAAGAATTGTTCTTAGTCCTTTCCTCTTTTTTTCTTCCCTTTCCCCTTACAACCTCCCCCCCTTATATCACCTTTATGCCCCTGTATCTTTCGACTCACCACTGGCTTTCCTGGGCCACCCAGTGTGATTTCTCCCAAAGACCTCAATTTTTCCACAGCAGCAAAGTTCTTGACTTGTCCCAGCTTTATTTCACACAGCAGATCTCAATCTTCTCGTGTCCTACTTCCTTAAATGACTGGTAGTCTATTCTAAAGATGTTGATGTCTAATAAAGGCTACACAACCATTTATATGTTAACAATCACCTGTAATATCTTGACTCCTAGGAGCAAGACTTTGAGCAACACTGACAAACACATTTTGAAAGACATGGACATATTGGCAAGAAGCTGGAATTTGTAAAATTATCTGCTTTTTAACATGAGATTTCTAATCACATCACAATTTCCAGTTTGAAATACTACTTATCTGGGCTTTCTGGAGCCTTCCCTGACCTGGTGTAGTTTCAGAAGAGAATTTTATTTCCTCCATAAAGATTAGATTTTGTTAGTCAAGCCATCAGCAGCAGCAAGTTTAAATTTGCATTTTAAATTTAGAATGACTTATTTTCAATGAAAAGTATATCACTGTGGCAGTTGGTCTAGCAGTGACTAGGGAACTCAAGATTTATATTGAAAGAATATTAGAAATGTGAGCTTCCTTATAAAGGGAAAATTGGCAGAATTGACTTCATAGTTTAAAATCTCTGTACGAAAAAATATTCTATATACGGAATAACGTGACGAACAATAGACCCAGAGGAAATACTTGCAACCTATGTAATCAAAGGGTTGGCATTAAGACTTCATGAAAAGCTCCTAGCACTCAATAAAGGATCAACAACCTAATTTACATGGGGGGCGGGAATAAAGACCACTGAGAGAAAAACACAAATGATTAATAAGCACAGGAGAAGAAGCTTAAGCTAACTAATAAAAAACATTCGAGCTTCCTGCTTATCAGATTGGCAAGGTTAGTAAGATGAATTCTGAGTGTCATTGCTGGCAAACAGCACTGTCGATTGTCAGTATAGAGTGAGAGAGTCGACTGGCCTCGCTTCTCTTTAGAGCAATTCGACAGCATTGACAAAAAATGTGTCTTTTTTACTTCCAAGGATCTAGCTAGCATATATATTTGCAAAAGTAGAAAAAAATATATGTTCAAAAATCTTAAGTGTATCCCTGTAATAATGAAGGTTGGCCAACAGAGTTATGGATAAATGCATTAGGTACATCCATGCCACATGGACAAAGCAGTTAAAAACTGACTGAGAGTGTACTCACATGGAAGGATATCACTTTCTATATTTTTTAAAGTTCCAGAGCAATATATACACTATTTACATTTTTGTAAATAACAATAAACACTGTAATCATATGTGTGAGTATAAGTGTGATGTATGTTCATAAAAAAGGTCTAGATGATTCAAACTGTTAGCAGTGACCTCTAGGGAGAAGCTTGAGATTGAGGCAAGGAAGTATTTTTAAAAAAATAATTTATAAGTTGCATTTAAAGAATTATTTTGTTTATTAACATGCCTGAAAAAATAAAAGAAAAATTCTAGAATTTTCTTACAAAATTGTGTACTGACGTACACAGACTGTTATGTTCTAGAAGAATTCATGTGTATTTGGATGCTGTTATAATATAAAATAATGCAGTTATCTGCTATACATGAATTCTTCCATAATGTAGCAGTGCTCAAATATAACATAATAGTGCTATGGTCTGGAGGAATTCATGTATCTCTTCAAATGCCCCCAGTAAAAACGTCCATTGACCCAAATTTCCCACTGGTTATTTAAAATTCTAGAAAACACACTGCACCCAAAGTAAGAATAAAGTGAGTTCTAGTTACCTGTTTGCAGACCAGTCATTTTACTTCTCTGAATCTCTAATAAACGAAAGTTGGGCAAAATTTCCTATTTTCTAACTGCTTCCTGCAGGCCCAAGGTCTCTTCTCCACACCCGCCTACCACCACCCATCACCTTGCTTCTCAGTCAGAGCAGTTCTGTTTTCTCTCAGCGATATTTATTTATATATTCACCTAATCTCCTGTCTTATTTCTGAGCAAAAGTCATTTGAAACTATCCAGAAGAGATTATTTTAAGGCTCCTTCCAGAACAACTGCTTCTTGAGTATATGAAATCCAGGCTCTGGGTATGCAGAGCCCCTTCAGTCAAGAACTGACTGAGCCCAGTAGACGTGGCTCAGCGGTTGAGCATCAACCTAGGAGCCAGGAGATTGTGGTTTGATTCCCACTCAGGGCACATGCCCGGGTTGTGGGCTGGATCCCCAGCAAGGGGCATGAAGGAGGCAGCCGATCAATGACTCTCTCATCATTGATGTTTCTCTCTCTCTCTCTCTCTCTCTCTCTCTCTCCCTCTCCCTTCCTCTCTCTGAAACCAATAAAAATATATTTTAGAAAAAAATTAAAAAGTTGATCTCCTTTAAAAAACAAAAAGAACTGATGAAAGGAGATGCAGCCTTTTCAGCCAGTTCTTCAATCACTCCAGCTCAGAAGCTGCCTGTTCTCCTCATACTTCAGGCCAGACCTGCTTTAATTTTTCCAGAACATAAAGTTGAACCGTATAGGCTATAACAGAGATGAATGGAAAAAAATCAAAGTGTCTGCATCAGGAAACAAGGGGCAAAGTTGGCTGCTGGGGAGAAGAGGAGTTTTGTTTCTGTTGCTGTTAATCCTCATACGGGGATATTTTTTTCATTGCTTTTTGGAAAGAGTGGAAGGGAGGGAGGAGGGAAGGAGGGGGGAGAGAGAAAGAGAGAGAAACATCGATGTGAGAAACACATGGATTGGTTGCCTCCAGGGAGGGGATCGAACCTGCAACCCAAGTGCTTGCCCTTGACCAGGAATCCATCCCACAACCCTCCGTGCATGGGCCCCGCTCAAACTCCTGAGCAACGGCAGCGAGGGCAGAAGAGGAATTTTTGATCTCCCCTTTCTTCAAATGACCACTGAGCCACTTGGCATTACTGCGGGCATGATGATTTTGCTTTTGCTTATGAACATGCTCCGCTTGGAAATAATAGATGGCGGAGAGCCCCGAGCATGCATTCATTAGGGAGGCGTAACTCATGCCGCGCAGTTAAAGGTCAGCCCAGAAACCAGCGCCAGCTCTAAATCAGCAGCTGTGGGAGGAGGGCCAGGGCCTGATCTTCCCTCTCCATGCCGATGGACCCGACAGCCTGTGTTCAGGGTCAGCTCCATTCATCTCTGTAAATTGGGTACAAAGTAATAACTGGGTGGCCTTTTCTTTGACTTAGGTGAAAAAACAAAATTGAGAGCTTCTAGAGTCCTAAATGGAAGGAGAGCAGAGTTAAAGCAGATGCTACTGTACTGTTTCCACCCATTCAATCCTCTCAAGACACAACATTATAAATACCTCTAAACTCATCTCTGTGGCCCTGTCTGCAGCTTGAGGTAAATGCCCATGAAACTGTCTGCCCAAGGAAGAGGTGGAAAGTGTCCAGGTACAGCACTCATCTGTCCCATGCCCATGTCACAGCCCAAACATTAGCTGTGAGGCCACATTAGAAGTGAAACAGCCCTGGCCGGTTTGCTCAGTGGCTAGAGCATTGGCCTGCGGACTGAAGGGTCCTGGGTTCGATTTCGACCAGGGGCACATAGCTCTGTTGCAGGCTCAATCCCCTGCCCCAGTTGGGAGGCAACCAATCAATGTGTCTCTCTCACATCAGTGTTTCTCTCTCTCTCTCTCCCTCTCTCTCTCTTTCCCTTCCACTCTCTCTGAAAAGCAATGGAAAAAATATCCTCAGGTGAGGATAAAAAAAAAAAAGTGAAACAAATAGATTGGTTATTTATTCTATCATTTGACTTTTTCCATAGGAAAGTCTTAATACCATGTTTAAAATATCACAGACTAAACCTACTTGATACCAGCGCTTTGAATTCCCCATTTTCCTTCCAACATTCTTATATTTACCCATATCACTGAAATTAGTTTATGTGTTTCGGATTTGTGTTATCTAAGGGAGGATTCTGTCTCCTGTTTCTTATATCCCCTCAGAGACCCAAATGAAATGCTAACAACCAGTAGACTACAGAAATGTTTTTGTTATTAAAAAGACAAGATACAGTACAGAAACAATTTGAAATACGTTAAATTGCTAAATAAGCATATTAAATTTAATAGTTAGACACTTTACAGAGTAAGCTGCAAAGAAAGGGGAAAGTAGATAGAATCCAAATAGGAATTTAGAGTGTGATAAAGGTGGCAAATCAAATCAGTGAGGAGATGATGGATTACTCAATAAATGATGCTATGATAACTAGATAGTCATCTTAAAGTTTTATTGTATTTCTACAACCTAGACGAAAAAAATTTTTACATCTGTCAAAAATGTAAAAGTAAAATTAAATAATGATAGCATGTGAACAAAATATGGAGATATGTTTTAAAAATGATTTCAAAATGGGGCAAGACTTTAGGTTTAACACAAAACCCAAACCCCACTAGAAACCAGCTGAGGGGCTGTGAAACACACCAGAATTGTCCCACCAAGCAATGAGAAGGCCACGTTATTCATCTAGAACTCTTGGGGCACTAACCTCCGGCACTTCTGACTATTGTAGATAACCTCCACAGTAAGCCAAGGGGATATGAGGGGACACCAAAGCATCTGATAAATATGAGAAGTCAATCATGTGTGTGTCGTTAGGAGAAACAGTGAAAGACTATTCTCCCACTTTCACCCCTCGGTTCTGCATTCATGAACTCTGGTTATGGGAAGAATAGTACCATATGTTGGTTGCTTGTTCAAAGCACATGGAACATCTTGTATGTCAAGCCCTCCAAATTGTAAAACCTATAGTCTCACAGCTTCCATCATAACTGAATCTTCCAAAGCCCATTCTATCATTTTTAAGGTCAGCTTTTCCTGAGTGATGAAATTGCTGGTAAGACCAGTGAATCCCACATGCATGAGTTCATTGCCTCTCATCTTTGGCAGGAAAATAAGTTCCTTGTTCAGAAGCAATACTGTAATGATTCCCAAGCACCTTTGGATCATTTGGGTCATGAGCTGCTTAAATTTTAACTTGAACCAGTTATAAACAGACTCTAGCTTTGGGCCACACTCATGACCATCTGCTTTAATGGTTACTTGGTGATAGGTTGGAGCATTATGCCTCTTTCTTAATTGTGATACAATTGTCTTTCACTTTGGAGGGTATATTTTGAATATTTCAGATAACTAAGCCCCCAGATTCTTCATTGAGATACACTGAGGTCTCTGAATTTTCTGGGGATTTATCACCCATCCTCTGGCACATATATGTTCTACAACGTCATCCAGGGTACTTAATACCTTTTGCACAATCAGCATGACCTAATCAATATAGTGGAACAGTGATGTCCTATGGGATGGTGAAGTGATCAAGACCCCTACAAACTAGATTATGTCAGCCAACCAGCTATCAACGGAGGCATGTTAATGCTGGATAAAAGCAAACCACATTGGGTGTCCCCTTATTGGTTAAGAAAAAAAGGATTTGCCTGATTGATGTCTGCATATCAGACTCCAGGAATTGTGTCAATTTGCTCCATAAAAACAGATGACATCTGTAACAGCATCAGCCCCTGGAGCCACTACCCAGTTAAGTTTTCTAAAAATCCAACTATTTTTTCCTAGACCTCCAGCACTTTTGTGCAGACCAAAGAGATGAGGTTAAATAAGGAAATGATTGGAATCCATTCCCACATATTTTCCAGGTCCTTGATGTGGGCAATAATCCTGCAATTCCCCCTAGGATGTGGTATTGTTTTGTTTCACAATTTCAGGAGAGACTTCCATGTAACCATTCTTCCCTCATTCCATGAGTCAGAGAATAAATGTGAAATCTTTCAATTGCCCAATTATGCATTCAGAAACTGGGGAAATAAATTCAGGATGTGTACATAGAACCACTGGGCCCACTGTGAGACAAACTGATCAAAACTCTATCACTGGAAGGCCATAACTCCCAGTCTGACCAGCAGAACTGTCCCTAAGGCCTCAGAGAATTCAACTCCCAAGATGCTTGTGGTGTCCATACTACATTGCTTCTGACTGAAGGACTCCTTTTATTGCAAAAAGAAAAGTAATGAGCTCACAGGTATGCAATTCCACACAAAGATGGTACCCAGAACTGCCCCAAATCCAGTATCCTTCTTTCCCTGGTGTACAGGTATCCTGGTAAGTGGCAATAAAACTCTTTAGGAAAGGCTAAGAAGATGTGTAATACATATATGTGGGAATGTTGCATGTCTTTTTTTAAAGGAATGAAGCTTCTTGTTTACTTAGGGGTTTAGAGCCTATGAATGAGCTCAGATAAAGAAATCAGGTTGGGAACTCTGAGTGTTTCTGGTAAACAGTCACCTAACCTAAAGTTTCCATCAGTTATACAAACCAAATTAGACCTTTGCAGGTTGCCATCTATTTTAGTGCTAGAGATACATGATCAATTACTCATCACAAAAGATCCCTGAAGGTAAAACCATTTTGGTCACTGCTCTGGCCCCACCACCTGTTTCATTGACCACACCCAACTTGGCCCTCATGGTTAACTTGGCCTCTGGTCATTCTGGGATCTTACCATCCCCACTGCAATTGTGAATCCCATTTCAATGTCAGCACCCCCACCTTTATGTCCTGCCTCATTGTCAGAGCCAGTTTCATATATAGAACACTAGCTGCAAGGGAGTCTTGGAAAAGTTATTTTTAGTTTTTAAACTTCTGTGATTCAGAAAGAGTCTGGGAATGGATGCCAAGCTCAACAGATCAGACTCTCACAAAGAGAGAAAAAACATTTTCTGTGAATTTGGAGAAAAGACTGAGTTTATGTTCATGAGTAAACAAGGTAGATGAATGGTTTAGGAATGTGTGTAGGGTGTACAAAGAAGCTTACTGAATCTGAAGGGGTATAGAACATGTCCTTTTGTAAAAATTGCCCTTTTATAGCCAAAAAGTAAGTGTAAGAGGATACACATGACCCCACAAAGCAGAGACCTACCAAATATGAACCTTTGTAGTCAACAAAAATCATGTTTGCAAAGATTATTTAATGGTATGAGGAAATGCTGATTATATCACAAAGTGAAAAAGGGGTGTATAAGGCTGTATATATTTTTCAATTCATGTGTGTGGGCATGTGTATACACACATATACTGTATATACATGAGTATACACATATACTGAAAGGAAACATCTAAACTGCTAAAGGTGGTAAAACAACAAATTATAATATTTTTTTTCTTTCTCTTATTTTTCCAAAATTTTTGCAATTACTTGCATCATTTATAAAGTTAATGTTATTTTAACTAGAATACTAATACAATAAGAAAATGAAATAACTAATGAATGTATTCTGGTTAAAGTTTTAAAAAAGCTAGTGTCATTATTCTACAACTCTAGAATTTTTTTTCTAACATAGTGTAAAGAAGGAAACACCTTAAGAACTAGGCCCAAGGTTAGAGGAGAAGAAATGTATTCCTAAAATATTTAGTGTAGACTTGATCTCAGAATCCTGGAAGTAAAACTAAGCTCTGAACACTTAGCTTGATTTTATACATGATTTTAGCAATAAAGCGAGCCCCTATCATTTTTAATTGAAAACATAGACGAACTCCTAATATCAATAACAAGCAAACGTGAAGTGCTTTATTTGAAACCAAACCCTCCAGCAGGATGTTTGAACTCTATGGAGATCTATTTGAAATCAGTTGACCTAGTCTAACCCATTACTTTCCAGATGAAGAGCCCTCCAGAGGGAATGGGCTGATCCTTCTGCCCTATAACCAATGTTCAGATAAGAGGAGGACCTGTGATATCACGCAGGTGCCTCTTATCACCATTTAAGGCATGAAGTTGAAGGTAGAGAAGGAAATCCACTGTGAGAGGGCAAAGCTAAAGGTTAAAATCACATTGTCACCTTGAAGGGCCAGAAGCCAGAGTAGAATGCTAGGGCCAGCTGCTTCTTTTCTGAGGCTCCATTAAAGGCCTACAAACATATTCCAGGTTGGGTTAAGAAGTCAGAATGGGGCAGGCATGCAATATTTTGCTGAAGGTCACATGAATCATAAGACTGAAAACCAGGTGTCTCAACGTAGTAGGATGGCTTGGCTAATCTACACACACACACACACACACACACACACACACACACACACACACACACACACACACAAGTCTGCCTGCAAGTTATCCTCATAAACTTCATGCTGTTGTATCCATATCTACCTTATTGGAACTGTCCTTACTCAGGCCCTCAAGGACAACCTCATTGCCAATCTAATGGATAATGTCATTCATTTTCCTACTTGATCTTTCCTTAGCCCCTTTTCTTTGGCCTCAGGATTTTACTGCTCTCTCCCATTGCATCAATTAGCATCTAGGTCTGGTGATAAGAATCATCTTGGAGCCCCGCCGGGCGTGGCTCAGCAGTTGAGCATCGACCTAGGATCCAGGCAATCAGGGTTCGATTCCCGGTCAGGGCACATGCCTGGTCGCGGGCTTGATCAATGACTCTCTCATCATTGATGTTTCTATCTCTCTTTCTCCACCTCCTTTCCTCTCTCTGAAATCAATAAATATATATTTTTTTAAAAAAAGAATCATTTTGGAAGCAAGAATTAAAACCATAATTTGAGGCCCCATTACCAGAGGACTTGGGGGAGGAGAGAGTGCAGTTGTACACAAATGGCCCTTGAATTACAATTTGAGAAACTCCAAATAATACAGTAATGGTTCTCACAGTCTCCAGCCCAGATCTTTCTCCCCACTCAAGGCCTAAAATATCAACTGCCTGATTCACTTGGACAAATCTTGTCACCTTACATTCATCACACTCTTACGCACCCACCCCCAAATGTAATGTGTCTTTTCCTACATGCTCGTTGTGATCCTGGCCCCTTCTATGACACTGCCAGAAGCTTGGTGCAGGTTCCCTAGAATTGTAAGCTCACCCACCTCCCCCCATTGCTGGAATCTGCTATCCTTTTTCTCCCTTGCTCATTTCTAATGACATACTTACCTAAAGATGAGAAGAGCCACTGACTTTATAATGTTCTGCCCTCCCCAAATCTCAGAGTACAATCATTGCAGTAGCTTCTACCTGCTTAAATAGAGGGCAGAAAAAATATAGGAATAAACATATGAATATTTTCACATCCATATGATTTCCCCAAAACACTATTCACTAAAGGTGATTTGGTAATCGATTTTTATTGAAGAGCAATGAGCAGGATAACTATACAACTGATTGCTTAAAGCTGAATATTGAACAACCTTGTTCTTAAAACTCTTTCAGTCAATCCCCTCCCATCTCCTCTTCTGTTCAGGCCGAACCTCCTACCATGTGGCTCTGGCTCCACCTTCACCCTCTGAGACTCTCAACTTCCTGGGCATTGTTCCTGCAGAGCAGATGAGCTATTTCTTTATGTCATCCACACCCACCCCAACCACGCCTGGAGAGCAACCTCTCATCTAGAATAGCCTGTCAATGGATTTTTAAATATAGAAATGTTTCTCCTTCAAGAAAAAATTCTGCTGCCTACTCTTAAACCAATAATTTTTTTCTCTCTATGACATATCATTACCTGGCTCTTCTGAAATTGCTTTAATATGAGCCACAGTCTGACCACAATAATGTTTTTCAATTCTCTCCCTCAGGTCAGGGTAGTTGAGCAAAGTCAGTTGCAATTATGTGCTAATGACGACTGCCTGGGGTTCAATCCTCCTGAGGACTAGTTAGCTTTGTATTGGCCCCACGTGTAAGACAGTAGTTCTCCCTCCTCCCTCCAGGTAGCTGTCTTACCCATGTAGGTTGTTTATTACAAGAAAGACCAGTGGGGTGAGATGGAAGGGAAAAGAAGGGGAGGTCTCCAATGACATAAAAGAGAGGTGTGCAAACTGTTAGTATATGGAAGCCAAAAAGGAAAGCTTTAAGCTGAAGACACTGAACATCATCATTTTCAAATGGCACTGTGTGAGCTAGGAAATATTTTGCTAACCAGTCCTTAGAGAATTGAGTTCCACACTAGAGAAGAGGAATCAATAATTTTAAATGACCCAAAAAGAAAGCAAATACGTGTCAACACTCATGCACATCATAGAATTAATGAGCAAAGCAGCTGAAGTTTGCTACAAGGGTCTAACTAAATATTTTTAAGAATAGATTTTTCATGAAAGTAAAGTCCTGTTGTTTCTTATTTATTTTATTCTGCAATAAATCAAGAGACTTAAAGGAGTTATTTTGAAAATATCATTGTTCAAAAATAAATCAAAAAAGTTTCTTAATTTCCAATTTTCTCCATTACCCTTCAAGGAGAGTCAAGGTCATTTCTCACTGTTAAAACAGCTCCACTCTGTGTGCACAGACACTTAAGCTAATGATTCAGAGAGTATCTCTTTGTCAACTAGCTTCAAATACACGTTTTAAACTATTCTCCAAGGGAGCCTAATTATCCCAGCAAGAGGCTCCAAGCCCCTAAGGAAAGTGAGAAGAGGCTTGGAGGTGCCTACTGATCCGGGGGGAGGCTGCATGACCACAAGCAGATGGTAAATGAGACAAGATGTGAGAGGTAGCCTTTGTCCTGCATTTTACCTATGGGAATATTTTGCCATGCAGCTGACTCTGTGACACATCCAATTCCTCTTCCCTGCCTTCTTTTCTTTCCTTAGGTTCAGTTGGCTCTAGATTCCCATCTGTCAAGGCGTTTAATGGCTTCTACATGTGTCAGTTAGGATCCCTTTGGCTCATATGTTTAAAAAAGCCAGCTACAGAGGCTTAAGTAAATCAGGCTTTGCTAGCTGAATACAAAATGTAAATGTCACCCTGGCTGGGTGGCTCAGTTGGTTGGAGCATTGGCCCATATACCAAATGGTTTCAGATTCCATTCCTGATCAGGGCACATATCTAGGTTGTGGGTTCGATTCATATACAGGGGGCAACTGATCGATGTTTTTCTTTCTTTCTAAAAATCAATAAAAACATATCCTCAGAGGAGGATTAAAAAAATTTTTTTAATGTCAGCAGACCACAGCAGAGACTTGAGGAAGTCATTAAGGGTCCAGGCTCCTTCTAGTTTCTTATTCCACTGTTCTGTGTGCTTTTGTCCTGGAGCTTGCAGGATGAGTATTTCATATACAGAAATATTGTCTACATTCCAAGCAGGAAGAAGGGGAAAGAAGACAAGAAAGGGCGTATGCCAGCTAAGACTGGTCCTTATATCAGATAAACAATAGCTTTTCCGGAGCTTCCCGGTGGACTACAATTATGCCACCAAATCTGGGTCACATGGCTACTCCTAGCTGCAAGAGAGCCTAAGGATAAGTAAGTATTTTTAACTAGACACATCATTACCCTAAACAAATTTGCATTTCTCTTTCTAAAAAAGAAGGAATGCATTTGGGTAAACAATTAATTAATCAAGAATACTTTGGGTACAATTTACACATACAGGAAGTAATATAGGGTGCTTTATAAAATACAAAGGGGTAAGACATTTATATTCATTGTGCCATAAACACTATGGGAGTTTGGAAAAGAGTAAGTATAGTGTAGACTTGGCACTGTCTACAGTAAGAATATGTGAGGTCAAAAATATTTTCCACATGCAAAGATGATTAATATCATTGTCACTAGAGAAATATTAAGTCCAAACCACAATGAGATGCCACCTCATACCCACTAGAATGGCCACTATCCAAAAAATGAAAAATAATAAGTGTGGTGAGGATGTGCAGAAATGGGAAACTTCATCCATTGTTAATGAGAATGTAGGGGATGCAGTTGCTATGGAAAAAGCTGGGTGATTTCTTGAAAAGTTAAACATACAACTACCATATGATCCAGCAATTTCACGCCTAGGCACAAACTCCAAAGAACTGAAAAGAAGAGCTCAAACAAATACTTGTTACCAATGTTCATAGCAACATTATTCACAATAACCAAAAGGTTAAAACAACCTAAGTATTCATCCACAGATAAGTGGGTAAACTAAATGTGGTATATCTATTCAATGGGATATTATTCTGCCATGAAAAGGAATGAAATTCGTGGAAGCACCTTATGCTAAGTGAAGTATGCCAGTCATGAAAGGTCAAATATTGTATGATTCCACCAAATATTGTATGAAATATCTAGAAAAGGCAAATTTATATAGACAGGAAGTAGATTAGAGGTTACTAGGAGCTGGGGGATGGGGAATACCAATTATTGCTTGATGGTTACAGAGTTTCTGTTGACAGTAATGAAAAAGTTTTGGAAATAGATAGTGATGATGGTTGTAAAACACACTGAATATAATTAATGGCACTGAACCGTATACTTAAAAAACAGTAAAAATGGAAATTTTTGTTATATGTATTTATATAATAAAAATATAAACTAATATTTTATAATAATACTAAGATATCATTTGCCTCTGTCACTCTCATTCTCTCCTGTGTGTACAGTGGCATTTTCCAGGCATCATGTGATAGCTAATGCCATCATTTCTCTGATAGCTAAGGAAATGTGTGCTTGTCCAGTGCTGTGTTTTAAAATGTTCTGAGTCTTAATTTCCCCCAAAATAAATATCAGTATAAGCCATATAACAAATTATCTATGTTGATTTAGGTTAAGTAGAAATAAAGGCCCAAAAGAAGAGATATAATTTCAATTAGACCCTGAAATCTGAAAGGGGATGCAGGTAAGGAGGAGTAAAGGGGAGGGTATTTCAACCTAGGACAACACCTGAATCTGTAGGCCCAACGTTTTGTTTTTGTGTGTGTGTTTTGCTACAAAATACACGAAACAAATGATATTTGTAAGTGGATGCCTTCCAACCTTTTTCTTAAGAAAATGTATGTGAATGCAAATGAGAGCAACATCATATTGAGGATACCCTTGAATTTTCTTTAGTTTTTTAAAAAATAAGTCCTTGACAAACATCAGTATTTGAAATATTACCAATGACTGACTCTCTTGATTATAGTAAAAAATGCCTTTTGGTCACTCTGGTTTCTTTCAATACCAAGGGGGCTGTATGTGGGACATGCTTTAGCTCTAACGTGTCTTCCTTGTAAATAGCACCTCTCTGAGACTCAGTTTCCTCATGTGTCAAAGGAGTGGAATGAACTCATCTGTCATGCTCCTTCCAGCTCTAAATTCAAAACTGGAGTGAATGTCACCCATCCTGAAATGGGGCCAAAGGGGCTAAAAGCAGTCCTCACCCCTTTGTTGCCATGGTGAAGCATGTACTCACTAGTCCAGGGCTGGCTTCATGAGTACACGGCCTATGCGGCCACATGGCCCCTGCAATTGGTTCAATGCTCTGCGGCCACCATCCTGAAATTCTAGCAGTTCTTGAACAAGGAACCTTGAATTTTCCTTTTGCACTGAGCTCTGCAAATTACGTAGCTGGTCCTGCTATAGGCCATCATAGAAGAGTGATTAAGAACCCAGAGGCAGAGTAAGTTTGTCTGGCCTCAATCCCTGTTTACGAGCTGAGTAATTTTCGCAAATGACTTAACCTCTCTAAACCTTAGCTTTACCACATGTAATGTGATGACCTTGATGATGATTGTACCAATATCATAAGGTTGTTAGAAGAATCAAATAGGCAATATATTGAAAAGTATTTAGTGCAGCACTTGAAGTGTAAGGAAGTACTGAAATAAATATTAGCAATTATGATTTGCTGCATTTATTGATTAAATTTATTCAACAAAATATTTATTGAGCACCTACTATGTGCCAGGCACTCACCATCCTACGCACTTGATATATGCCTGTAAATAAAATAGACAAAGATTCTCACCCTCGCAGAGTTTATGTTTCTCAGGGGTGATAGAGGAACTTGACAATGAGCACAATGAATATTAAGTGAATGTTTTAATAGGTTTGAAGGGGGTAAGCATTATAAATAAAAGGCAAAGCAGCATAAACAGGGCAGGGGAGAGAGGAAGGGCAGTTTGCAGCATTAAATGGGGAGCTTCAATGAAAAGATAAAATTCAAAAAGACTTGAAGGAGATCAAAGATTGTGGGAGAGGGTTCCTGAGTAATGGGTGTGATGCTTAAAGTTATATCCTTTCCAACAAAAGTCAGAGAAGTCGAACCAACCATCCATTAGCACTCCCTCTCCACAGCAGAGAGGAAATGTTTTGTAACTGGCAGCTGCTACAACATTTTAGTGAGTTGGAGGTTGCAAGTCAAGCATTTGCGTGAATTTATCTAACATCCAATTAGCAAAACCTTTCATTTTCTTAAAGTTTAACTTTGAGAATAAAGACAGGAAATTCTTACAAGTATTATTTCAGGTAACCAAGAGAACAGTTTATTGGGAACTGACCAATATGAGCAACTGGGCTTGATGGATCATGAAAAAGCAGACAAGGAGAGAGGACCACGACCAGAGCCAAGGCAGAGGCACTGCTCTCAGCCATACCAAAAGGTGGGAAGGGCTCTCACCTTTTTAAGGGTTGGGGATGGTTAGTAAGCACCAGGACCACGCCATATCCATGTTGTGTGCTATATGGTGGGCTTTGCATTGTAAACAATTCAGAAAATTCTATATAGTTCTAGAGTGACCTAAGCTGGCAATTGCCACCAAGATTCTGGTATCTAGGCAAGCAACATCCTTTATAGAAAGGACCCTTGACAAGGTCTATTTCTATGCAAGAGTGTGAAATGACTAGATGGGAGGGGGAGGGAGGGAAAGAGAAGGAGGGAGGGTAGAAGGAAAGGAGGAAGGAAGGGAGGAGGGAAGGAAGAAAGGGAGGGAGGGAGACGGGCCACATACAATGTTGAATTACTATTTACACCATGTGAGGCTTTTGTGTGGCCTCAGGGAAACCTCTAACTTTAAGATAAAAAAGATGTTCGATGGGCATATTGCCAATCTGTGAATTGTTTAAAATATAACTTCAAGCCCAAAATATAATGGAGTCAATGTTTAATCTTTTACTGAACATAAGATGAAAACAACACATGAAGTATTATTTTACATTCGAAAGGCAATATCCTTATAACTGAGATAATGAGATGTTCACATTAGAAATTTCAACCCAGGGTGAAATTCAGTCTCCATAGTAAAATCTCAAGAATTTAAACCCCACTAATGCTCGCAAGAACTGAGCTAAACTTCATCTTTGTACCATCTATTGGGAAGCACATTGCTTAGCAAATTAAATATGAATAAGGACTTAGATGGGCTACTTAACTTATCAAGAAAGCAAAACACTCCTTAGGAACACTATTCGCCTTTAATATACTACTTACAGCACAAATTGAAAATTCTGGGAGTGCATATTACTGACTTAAACTTCACTTATTTTAAAATGCACTCTTGATAATTCAGAATGTACTTTATTTTAAAATAGTAAGCCTTATGTCGTAGGCAGATTCCAGTTCTGGCTAAGGCAACACGAAAGAGAATCTAATTGTTTAGTAAGGGCTGTCCTTGGGTTAGTAGAAATCACAGTTCGTCTAATAATTTCTCCTCAAGCTAACTTGCCACAAGACAGAAGGCTCTGTTCTCCAACACACCCCTGAAAACAACTTCTAAAGGTCTGCTGACATGTGGCAACTGTCAAGCTCTCACCTGAACATCTAAACCGATTGTTAACCAGCTGTGCACATTTTTCACTAAAAATTGATTTCCCCAGCTCCTCTGCCGTACTGCAGCTCATCAGTTTTCCTGAGCACAGTCCCCATGCAGGCATTTGTTCTTGTCATAACTCTGCCCTATGGTTTGGTCTCCTCTGTGCAATACTGCCTGTGACACATTGAGGCCTCTTGTGAGCATGTGAGCGCCGCGCCGATTGACATGGCTGGCCCCTTTGAGCTGAGCCTGGGTTAATTGCCTACCTGTCCTCAGAAGCTGGCCCGCCCTTCCCAGGAGTCTTTCATGCTGACTGTGCTAGACGGAAGCCCACCTTCACGGCAGTGGTTAAAGAGAAAGAACGAAGGGAAGGAAATGGCTAGTGCATTATGTTCTTGGGAATTAAAGGCATGGAATGCTATGTCCATAAGCTTAGTTGCCTCCTCAAACCTGTCAAAAATAATTGCGATGCATTAAGTTCTCCTAAAAAGCAACAAAAGAGCATCGAGCTTTCCCCAAGCCTCTTCTTAAGACAAACAGATGCAAAGAAACACATCATAAACAATTAAAAACACACATAAAGAGCACATGTGAGCAAAGGGGCAGAGGGGGCTTCAGTAAGGTTCATTCCTTTTGAAAGGGCAAAATGACAAGGACTGTGGCTTTTGCCTGTTCCTTAGAGTCAAAACTTAAGTTGGCTTTCCTTTTCACTGGCTGAAAAGTCTCTCAAAGAATGTATCTGTGGCACGAAATCTTATCTAAAATCAAGTAAGAATGTTTAGGAATTCAGAACATGAAAAATTACATAATTTTATGGCTAACATATATATATATATATATATATATATATATATATATATATTTTTATGACAGAGTCCTCACCAACTTTTTCCTCTGAGAAGGACAGTGCAGCAATTAAACACAGATGGGGTGGCGCGGTCTTCACACGCCAAGGCTACCGTGGGGCAGAACCACTGCCAGGGGCACCACATGGGCGGATCGGTGAGCGCGGACAGCGTCAGGATGCCAACAGCAGGGGAGGGGAATGGAGCCACGACAGACTCAATGTGTACCTGCGCCACCGCCCAGCTCAGGCAAACACGCTGAGATGGGCTTGCTATTTTTAACCTGTTGTGCCCTGCCTTCTTTGAGGCTGCCTTTTGTCAGCTTTAAAGAGGCCAGTCCAGTTTTTCAAATCAAGTTTAGAGTAAATTTATCTTTTATCCTTATTTTCTAAGTATAATGAATAATTTTTAAAACTGGGGAAAAAATTAAACCTGGCTCAACAACTCCAGTCACTGAAAATCTCCATAGTGGCATTAGTCAAAAGGAGAAACAAGCAGGATGGTTCGTTTATTTTATGCAGACAACTGTAGCATGGTAGCTAACACAGCATCTTACTTTGTTGGAAGAACCTGCAGTTCTAATCCCTTGATGCAAAAACATGGACCATTTCATACATAACCATGCACCTCTCTATGGCCACGTGAGTAACAAAGATGGAAAGTCTTTAAATTGTCATGCCCAGGCCCAAGAAACTAAGGGACTTAAAAACAACACATTGGCATGACAGTAATCTAATAAAATAGTCCCGATTGAAGCAATTATTTTTGGTGAGTAATATCGTCATCTACCAGATGGTTTTTCAAATTTTCATTAGAGGCCTCAGCAAAGTTAAGTGATTTTTCGTCTTTGTGATGTGCAACGAAATTTCACACTCAGCTTTCTGTCAACATCTGAATGAGCACCAAGGTAGCATTATTGCTTCCATTTTCACTTGGGCCTCTGGCTCAGGGAGATTTTTGCTGCTTTTGCAGAAATTTAAATGGCCAACGCTCTTCAAAGAGCAAAGAATGTCACAAAATTTGTTTTGTCTATTTCATTCCTGCGAAACCAAGCTTTGGATAGTGGTGACAAGGTGTGTACGTTTAAATGCTGGTTCCCTGAACGAGGTTCACTCTCTAAAAGGTGTCTTCATTTTCCAGCTTCCCTTCCCAAGCCTTGAAAGTTTGCCAGAAAATTTGCTAGGACAGAAATTACTAAGAGGTCTTCTGTTTCTGGCAATATTGTGGATAAGTTATTCCAGACAACCTTCTTTCTGGAACAACTAAAAATACTGGATAATGTCTTTAAAAGTCATTGAAAATGTATGACTGAGCTGGCAATAAAGAAAAGCATCTGCACAGACGCCATGGATAAAGTGAGAGCACTTAGCTGGCTCCTACCCTAGAGCAGGGGCCAACTTGGGCACGTGAAGTTTCTGCTTTAATAGCTGTTTGAGGTGCAGGGACAAAAAGACAAGGACCCACCCAAGGTGGGAATGTAATAAGACCCCGTATAAAGCTGGGATGCCAAAGGACTACTCTCATTGTAAAGGCCTACCAGAAATAAAGCTGCCTCACAGATGGCGGCAGCAAGGGAAAATACAGCTTCCAGCCTGGCTCTGGGTGGAAGGGGGAAAGATAACTCTAACCATTTATAGCTGAAAGCCGACTCTTTTGCATCTTTGCTGCTCAAATTCACCCCACTTATGTTGTCTTACAAACTTCAGGCTAGTAAGTTATTGTAAGCGTCATGGGTTGGTAATGTCCACTGCAGCCTAGAAGAAGCCAACACAGATACTTGCTGGATATGCCAAAAGGAATTACCCGTAAATGCTCAAAGAATTTCTACAAATGAAGAATGAACTTACATAACTGGCACACACACACACACACACACACACACACGCACACACCCCAAAGAAAGAAGCCACCCCATGCAACATGCAAGTGCCAGAAGCATCACACAGCAAAATCAAACCCACAATCATTTTAGATATCTAAAGACTAAAGACTAAAAATTAAGTGTGATTTAATTGTTTAAAGATACAAAAGGGAGATCCAAAGTATAAATAAGAGACAATAAAAATAGTGGAGATGGGGAAAGACAAGAAAGATATATCTTATTAATAAAAATAAAATAATTAAAATGTAAAGCTTAAAGGTCTTACTAACAGTAGAATAGGTACGATTGAAGAAAGAACTTGTAGCCTGAAAAATATATTTGAGATTACTCAAAATGCAGCATGAAGAAATAAGTAGATGAAACATACAAGATTAAAAAGAGTCACAAAGAATAGAATGAGAAGTTCTGATAGACATCCGATTGCAGTTTATTGATAGACTAGAGAGAACGCAGAAGAGAGGATATTCAAAGAGATAGTTTCCAAAATTGTTGCAAGAGTCTCATCTTCAAATTCAGAAACCAAAAGAGGTACAGTGGTCATACTATACTAGCTGCTTAAAAATAATAACCACTCATTGAGTAAGTACTATGTGCCAGGCACTGTCACAGCATTTCATATGTGGGGTAATTTCACATTCACAGGCTCAGGCTTGCAAAAAATGTATCTTTGTCTTTGTAAAACTCAATGCCATGGCCTGTCTTTACGCTCTATTCTGTCTGATGTGAACATTTAATCCAGTTGCTTCCACATGAAGTTAGTCATTTTCAGTGACTCCTCAGTCAATCCAGATTTGTAATTTAGTTACGTTCACCTTGAAATGTCCCTCTCCCCTGTACCCCAGCCCTTCTACCCTGGAGGTGTCTGTAGGGAAGGAGCTGTCGGCTTCTTGATCTGTCAGTAGTTCTTGAATCTGGCTGCCCATTAGCATCAACCACAGCACTTTTGAAATATGCCAAAGCCCAGATGCCCTTCTCCCCCCGATCTAGACGTTCTGATCTCAAAGGGTTTGGGTAGGCCCCAGGCATCTGTATTTTTAAAGAGTCCACAAGGCTGAAAATCACTGATCTAAGCCCTGTGTGGGCCTTTTTTCAGCCTTACCTCATCTGGGTCTCACCTCTGCCTGTGAACAGCAGCCTTCTCAAACTTTAATGTGCATACACACGCACTGGGATTTTTTAAATTGTAGATTCTGATTCAGAAGGTCTGGTTGGGGCCTGAGAGTCTGCATGTTTAACTCATGCCCAGGTGATGCTGAGGCTGCTGGTCTGTGGGTCACACTTTGAGTCAGTAATGTGGGCGTACAGACCAAACTGAATCAAGCCTTGATTCCACACTGAAATTACATGGGTATCTTTAAAACATAGTAATGTTCTGGATACCTTCATCAGAGATTGATGAATCGGACTAGGGTGTGGCCCAGGCATTGGGAAGTTTAAAAGCTCTCAAGATTGAGATGCTCTGCCCTAGATAATGACCTAGTGTGATAGCTAGTTTTAAGTGTCAACTTGACCATATCACAGGATGCCCAAGTATCTGATTAAACATTACTTCTGGGTATGTCTGTGGGATGTTTCTGGGAGAAGTTAGCATTTGAATGGGTAAACTGAGTAAAATGCATTGCCTTCCCCTATGTGGATGGGCCTCATCCAATCCACTGGGGGCCTGGATAGAACAAAACAGTAGAGGAAGGAAGGGAGGATTGCACCACCTCCCCCACCCGCAATCCCACCCCCCTCCCTCTTTCTCTCTCCCTCCCTCACTGCTGAGTTGAGGCATCAATCTTCTCCCACCCTCAGCACTCCTGATTCTCAGGCCTTCAAACTCTCATCAGTTCTCTGGCTCCCAGGCCTTCAAACTATACCACCAGTCTTCTTGGATGCCCACCTTGCAGATGGCAGATCATTCTCATCCTCTATAATCATATGAGCCGATACTTTATAATAAATCTCTCCCTAGATATAAATATATATCTCCTATTGGTTCTGTTTCTCTGGAGAACCCATCACACCAGGCCCTCGGCTGACGCTGGCTCTGCTGCCCCTTGGCTCTCTGGTGCTGAGGATCTGCTAAGACGGCAGCCACCTGCCCTACCTCTCCTTGTTCCCACTCTAAGACCCCTGCAGGCCCAGTGGTCCCTCATTACTGTTTTCTCTTACTCTCCCACTCAGGTAATATTTTCCTCCCATGTGGGTACCTTGGGAAATTTGAGATGTGCCGCAATCCCACCCCCTCATTTGTAAGATGCTAGAATCTCAGAGGGGTTGGTAATCATTCACCCTGCCCACCATCCTTCAACCAAAGGACTCTTGGGCTTCTTGATGGACATATTGGGGAGGGGACTTCTCTCAGATCCTCCAGCTGACATGGGCATATCCCCTGGGAACTTCTCCTGCCCCCTCAGACTTCCTCCTGGCAGGACATAGAGACCCATTTCTCTGCTTTCTTGATGTCTCCTCCAACTCTCGCCTTCCTCTTTCTTTATGTAGCTGATGGTGGAAAGCAAGGAAAGCCTTTTCTCCATGTTCATATCCTCTTTGATGTCTGTTTTATCTGACAACATCAAGGTGTCTTTAAGGTTAAAAGCAAAGAAGCTGCACCGGCACACAGAGGAGGTGTGTTACTTAGCCAAGGACACCAGGCAGTTCACACTCATCACCAGCACATCAGCCTCCCTGGCAACATGCCCTGCATTTCCCACCCTAATATCTGGTACATTTAAACCACAGAGACTCTCCACATGCAGCTCACAGTGCTTCTGAAGGCTCAGGCTGGAAAAGGAAACGGATTCAATGGTCAGAGGAAAGACTCTCTTCCTTTCTTTTCACTTGTCTTTTTTCCAGCTTACACAACCCATGCACGTGTGAGAACAAAAGTCATCCCTCCCCAGAATCTTCTGGCCTTGTGAGCAGTGAACCAAAAAAATAAATAAGTAAACATATTTTCAAAAGAGTAATGAGTTAATCACAGCCTAAATACAAAAATCTCAGTTCTAGAAAACAAAACTGTCAAAAGCTTCATTCTGACATAAGTGTTCCTGATGCTGTATTTTATTATGAAAAAACATAAAGTGTGATGTTAATAAAGATTAAGGGGGAGATAAAGCCTTATGGTCACATTAAAACTACTTAGCATTACAGATTCTTATTCCTTGTACAATCATCTCAGACTGTCAGGATCTAATCAACAACGATGTGAAGTCAGCTGTGAGGCAAAGATTTTTATCATTGCGTTCTTGTGTATATTCTGTTTTACTTGAGGCAAAGAATGATGCTGGTTAATTCCAGCTGTGTCTACACAAGGCAAATGTTTTAGGCTAAACAATACAGTATGACTGGGAAAAGAAGTGTTTTTATTTTCTTTTCATATTTCATGATTCCTGAGTATGAGAAAAGATGCAATATGAAAGTATTTTGAAATAGATAAAATTCACATCTTTATGAAATCTCTTTAGAGTCAAAATTCAAATCAGTAAAAATAGCAATTCTGCAATAAGTCTTTTCAGAACCAAAAACATTTGTTGCAGGAGGCTTTGTTATCCTCGCTTCTTGCCCAAAAGCTCTGGCGAGTTATGGAGAGTAAGGCAAGAAGCAATATGCTAATAAACTCTCGTTGGCTCAGGGACCCCCATATTGATAGCAACTAACAAAGTTAATGACGTCCTCTGGGTTCATGAAGGGTTCACCTCACTGTTACCAGAGAGATGGAGATTATTTTCTCTGTTTCATGACATTGGAGAAATAATTTGGTCATAAGCCTGTCCTTAGTACAATGCATGAAGTGTTGTTTTAAGTACTCAGTGTGAATATTTAATATTCTCATTGTAGTAACTGTTTATGTATTCATGTGCCTGAGTCTGTCTACCCAGTGGTTATGATTTTGAGTATCTCTCGCATGGGGCACGATCAAGAATTACTAACAAGGGCTAATGAAAAGAAATATTCTTTATGTTTATGAAACTTTTTAAAAGTTCAAAGCATGTTTCATACACACACACACATATTTCTTGGTTAGATGTTTTCTTATCAGGAATTAAAGAACTTCAATGTGAAATGATAATCAGTGTGTTCATGTGACAATGAGAATTGATAGTGCTTGGGTTCTATTGCTGAATTTATGACCAAAATGTGACTCCGGAAGCAGTGATGGGATAGCAGGGGTTGAGGAACTGTTTATGTATATTGGCATTCCAATGGATTTTCTACAGGCCTCTGACTTCTCCCCCCATTTCCCTCCATAACTGGAAGGAAATGGGATGGATTGACGTTACGGTGGATGAACCTTTCCTAGGCACCATTGTGAGGAGAATCAATTACTCCTCACATAATAGTTCTGAAGCTCTACATACACAGCATCCTTCAATTTAAGGTCTATCTGTTCAGTCACAATAGTCCAACCATAGCTGACATGCTCTCCTTGCATAATCTACTTACATTCACCGCAGTGGATTGTAATGACCTATTTACACTGGTCTATGCTACTAGAATATAAACTCAGGAATTCCTTGAGCTCAGGAATTGTGTATAATTTGCTGTCGTGTCCTTAATACTTATAACTGAGCCAGGTACACAGTAGATGCTCTGAAAATCCATGTTAAATATATGAATGGATTCCCATGGAAAGACTGGGATGCTGTGGATGTGGGAGATCTATCCCTTAGGATGCTTTCAGCTACAGATACTCAAAGCGCCTTCAGAGTTGATTGACCCAGCAATTCGATGACAGCATCAAGGCCTTGGGTCCTTTCATCTCACTCTGCTCTCATGGTGTCAGTTTCACTCTGATTCTTTTCAAAATTGCAGGGCGGCTGGCTTCCTTGAGGAAATAAGGTTGCATGATTCTCTGTTTGAGTTTAGAGAGAGTGCCAAGGGTCCTTCCCTTCAGCCTGATTGGATCTAATCAGCCATGTGCCCATTCCTCCACCATTATTCAAACTAGGGTCTGGGTTCCTGAACCAATAACTAACCAGAGGAGGGGGATTATTGTGACTAATTTAAACTGATCAGGTTCTACTGTGAAACAGAGATCAATTCTCCAAACCTTATCGCTCTTCTGCAATGGATGAGTGCTGGGATGGAGCTAAGGTATCAACCACAATGTCTACCATAGGGGTGCAGGTGCCAGTAGAGATTTAGATACATCATTAATTTCTAAATAAAGTCACAGTTGTCACGTTTTCCCAATCCGTGATAATTTACATCAAATGTCTATGCTCTGTCCTTGCAATGCCATGCAAACAATGAATGTTACTATTGTTATTATGGCTGGGGATCCAGGAAGTAAGTTCTACTTTATTCATAAATGCACAAGAGCTCAAAACCCAAGACAAGTCTCCTGGGAAATGGGGGTCTCCTGCTTCTACTCACCCAACTCCCTCTAGACTGTAAATCTTGGGCAAGGCATTGGGATTAGGAGGTGAGGAAGCAAGCTTGACAGCAAGCCAGTTCCGCAGAGAAAGTTGCTCACAGTTCCTACAAGGAGCAGACAGAAAACAAATGAAATGAAGAGAGCTGAATTTCCCCCAGGCCTTGCTTAGGAGTGAGACAAGAAATGAGCATAAAGAAGGAGAAGTTTGGACACCTGCCTTTGGGACACAATAACCCCACCCATTGATAAAATACAGCCCAGCGGATGAAGAAACACGGCCTATAATAAAAATTTCTCCTCCGTTGTGGAATAGGCAACTGAGATCATGGCATTAGTTCCCCTCTTAGTCTAACTGGGGGATATTACAGATTAACAAATATTTACAAGGCACTGGACAGTTTCTGCTCACAAACACTTCCTCATTTTTTTCTCCCCCTTATTCTGTGTGCATAGACTATTAATGCCCATTTTACAGATAACAAGACTGAGATCCAGGACTGACCCAGATTATTGATCCCCCAGCACATAGTTTGTGTCACTAGGCTCTGAAGAAGGAAAACAAATTATCTACATTTAAGGTAAAGATCTAATACTGGCAAAGGGAGGGAGTGGACAACAAGGGTCAGCTTGCCTAGAAGCTTGCTGCTCAGAGTGTGCTCAATGGACCAACAGCATCAGTGTCACCTGAGGCCTGGTTAGAAATGAATTCCAGCCCCCCCTCCCCCAGACCTGATCCATTAGAATCTGAATTTTAACAAGCTGCCCCAGGAGATTTGAAAGCACATTGAAATATGAAGGATGGCACCCTACCTGGGGCGCTTGGAAGTGGGAGACCAAGGGGCAGGGTGGACTGCAGGCATAATTTATGGGAAGACCTGGAGATTAGGGGACAGCAGGATGCCTCCCAGAGAGTCAGGGATGGGAACTAGACCTCCTCATAGCCCAGACTAAGGTTTCACATATTAGCATCTGCCTCTGGCTCCAGAAAACTTCTAAGCTGTCTAGACTAATAAAGCACTCCGTGGGCGGTGGCTCTTGGCATATTTTTGCTAGCGCAGGGTGGGCAGGCCAATTACTCAGGACTGCTGTGGTCTGCACCTTGGCTCATGCAGTCTATTGCCGTGATTTGAAAAATCCCTGCAAGCTTCAGGTTAAACTCCAGGCAACAGCTAAGGAGATTTATACATTTTCTCTTTCATCTCTTATATAAAAAGAGAAGCAGGGGTATTTCCTTCTACTGAAGTGGTAACAATTAAGACCTGGCTTCATCATTTCCCAAAGCAAGTTGAGTACACTTATGTCTCTTTTCAAGAAAAGAAAAGTTATCCCAGCATGCAAAGCGTGCAAAGCTTAATACTAACCATAGGAATGAAGTCTTCCAAGAAAACTGGATTTTCATCACAGCTCTGAAATGCTGGCCGAGCGGTCTGCTCAGAGAGGGCCCGCCGTGCACAGGGAACCAGCAGCTACACAGTCATCATTTCTGCTCAGCTACCCTTTGTGAGTTCACACACGAATTATGTTTCATTTTTATGCTTCTCAGAAACTCTCTGGAAAAGACAGATTTCTGAAAAACAAAATCTCCTCCTTCATAAAAAAAGCCCTTTTACATAAGCAAGGCTTTTATTTTAGCTTTTACAACACTCTGCCCTTCTGTGCTTTGTCCTGAAATCTTATAAAACCAAGATTTGGCTCTTTTATAATTCATGGCATGTGATGTTTTGGCCCTTGAATTTTTCTTAGAAAAATAATGTGATTATACAGTTCAGTTCTACTGCATGGGGCAGAAAGTCTTTATTTTCTGTAAAAGCTGAGGATTCAGACTTTCCCTGATAAAGTCAGGTACCTGTACACTGCTGTTTCAGAGTAATATCTAACAAAGAAATAGAATCAAATATCACTTTTTTTTTTTAACTGACTGGGTAAGAGAGCAGACAACATCAATAAAAACTTTGAGTTATGACTCTGCTTTAAAGAAATACAATTGTTTTGCTTCCAAGCACATATAAACTCAAGTTAGGCTAATCAAGTGGTGTGTGATAAGGGTCCTTCAAGGACTTGCTTTAGCAAATAAACAAGACTAAAGTGTAATTATCACAGTTTCCTGACTAATTAATATTCTTTAATACCTCTGGTGTATTATTAGCTCACCAGTACCCCTGGTTTATTTTTATTTTGCAACAAACCTGATCGTATAGGAGCAAACTTCTTAGGTTTATTCACTTATATCATTTAAAAATTCTCCATTTAATCTTTTTTTACACTGTTGGTTTACTTAATCAAGCATGACTTCAACCTTACCAAGATATAGTCAAGGTTTAGAGGGAATCTAAGCATAAGATGGTATTGCAGCTAAATGGTCTTTAACCCGGATTTGGTGATGCCTTTCAGCCAAGTGTGGACTAATGGAGGAAAAATGAAAAGACCTGGCTTGGAGACAAATTATTTACCCTCCCTGATTCTATTTTTTTCTCAGTTTGCGATTGATACACACCCCAAAGGATTGGTTAGGATAAAATAGGTTTTAAGTATGTGTAATTCCTCTTCAAACAGAAAAGCACTATTCAGATGCTGGGTATTATTACTGTTTCAAAGTCTGGATTACTGAAGCTCAAGTTAATGAGATTGTTTTTTTTCATGTATGAGCAGAATTTGTTCAGTCAGATTTTTCCCAGGGTGAATCACTCCTTAGGAGTAAGAAAGCTTACTGGGAAGTCCTCTACCATTTTCAGGTGCCAAGGGGCTACCTGTTTGCAAAGTATTATCCAGGGTGGGTGAGAAAAACAAACTCACCTGTCCTTGGGGATCCAAGCTAAGGTTTTCTTCTTCCCAAATGCTTGCTGTGATTATGCCATCTCAGGTATTTCTCTGCCTCTTCTGATTTGATTAAATTCAACAATTACTGAAAACCCTCCAGGGGAAAGATCACTTGCTGGGTGCTGTGGTAGAAACTGAGGAGGTAGTGGCATCCCAGGTGGAGGGGGGGCTAAAGGGTGGATCCAGCTGTGAACCTGCCCTGGCTGCGGGAATTCACAGTCCAGGAAAGGACACCCACTGGACATTCACACCCTATGAGGCAAGCAGTGGTAAGTGAAAAATAGAGATACCAATGTTGAGCACACAGAAAGAAGTGACTAGTTCTGACTGGGAGTGTCTCGGAAGGCTTCTTGGAAGAGATGAGATTCTAGTTGAGCCTTGAAGAGCGTGTGAGATCTGGGGAAGAGGCTAGAAAGGTGGTTAGATTCAGTCTGGTGAGCTTTGAGGTGGATTGAAGAACACAAGGCAGACCAGGGAAGTTGCAATGAGGGGTATAGAATGGGGTGGACTGTTGAAGCGGCTAGAAATCTGCATCCTTAAACTGAGGTGTGCAAAATATCACACCTTTTTGCTCTGCTGAAATCAACTTACTCTAGACTCTGAGCCTTTCTTCCACCAAGCAGGTGGAAATCCCATCTGTGCCATGACTGGCTTCTCTCCCTCGGATTACATAGGAGTGCGGGTGCTTGTGGGGGCCATAGAAAATGCTGCAGGCACCTCTACGCTCTATTCAGCCGGAGTCAACACCGAGGTCTTCAGTGTCAATGCCTGAGTGTCAGTGCTTCAGTGTCACATGCTACTTTCACTTTGAGAGTCGGAAGCAGGCATCTTTGCCTTCGCTGGACACCCAGTGGTCCAGCCTCTCTGGGCCCGTCATACAGCCACGTATTTCTGAGGCCCCTCACCTTCCCGGGATCTTACCTGAGAAGCAGCCACTCTCAGGGTTTCTATCACCGCTCCACTTTGGGGAAGTAACCCTCTCACCTCTTGTCACCTTCAAAGGCAGCCCTTCCATTCTCATCCCGCCTCAGGGACCCCTAAATTAGTTGTATTAGTCTGTTCGGGCTGCTATAACAAAATGTCATTGACTGCGTGGCTTAAACAAGAGACATTTATTTTCTCAGGGTTCTGGAGGCTGGGAAGTCCAAGAACAAGGTGCTGGCGGATTTGGTTCTTGGTCAGGGCTCTCTTCCTGGCTCACAGAAAGCCACTGACCTCATAGTGAGGTACACTTTTCTTCAGAAGGTGCACTTGGAGAGAGACCTCTCCCGCCTCTTTCTCTTTTTACATGGGCGCTAACCTCATCACATGGGTCCCACCCTCACAACCAAATCTAAAGAAAATCACTTTCCAAAGGCCCTGCCTCCAAAGATCATCACAATGGGGGTCGGAGCTTCAACATATGAATTTTGGAGGGGTGCAAACTTTCAGTCCAGAACAACAATGTATGAAATAAAACTAGATTTGTGCAAATGGCAGGGTGCTATTGGCTCTGCACTAAAAGAAATAGTAAGGCCCAGCCTCCTGTTTGAAACAGGGGTGGAAGGGTGGAAATACAGAAAACAAAACTTAAGATAATAATATCTCAGGAAAGAAATCAGCCAAATATTTTATAACTTTTCTTACATGGCTGTATTTTGCTGTTATTTAACTCTTTATTTGGATCAACTTTTCAACTCAGCCATATTGTATGTATCTTAAGGGCAATAAATAGGCTTTACATCTTTCATCTTCTCTGGCACTTAGGCAAGTTGTATGATCAGAAAAAGCACTTGTGAATATTTGTCGAATGACAAGAAATGAATATTCTCCAAGACTGCCCGGCATATTACCAAGAGCCAACCCTATATGAAAGGAGTCTATGGCTTCTCATGAATATAACATCCCAACCATTGCCCCAACACGTACACATATGCCTCAAAGGAAACATAAATAAATCAGGACTTCAAAGTCCCAGGAGAGTTTCTCATTTTGAATACTATTTCCTTTTTAGAATTAAATGATGGAGAAAATTGTACTTATTATCACCACACAAGGTTCTAATTTGCTGTGTGAACTTCGCATATGAAACTTACCCAATAGAAATTTATCAGATATTGCAAAAAGACTAAGCTTGCATGAAGCCACATTTCTAAGGGTTCCTGCAGTTGGAGGCCAGAGGAATAGTAAATTGGAGGTCTTTGTTATCATTTTAACTAAGCAAAGATATAAAATCGCTTTCTCACTCACACAGGCACACACAGATATATAGATACTGACATAGACTAGAAACCTGAATAGAGGTTGTATGAAATTCCTATGGCTGTTGTAACAAATTATCAGAAACTTGGTGGCTTATAACAACAAAACTGTGTTTTCTCATGCTTTTGGAGGCCAGATGTCTGAAATTAGTATCACTGAGCTAAAATCAAGTGTCAGCAGGGCCCACCACTTCCAGATGTTCTAGGCTCTGTTCCTTGCCTCTTTTAGTTTTGGTGGCTCTGGCATTACTGGGCTTGTGGCTGCATCACTTCGATCCCCAAGGTTAACATCTTCAAATTGCTCTCTGCTCTGTGTTCGCATCACCTCCTCTGTGTGTGTCAGATCTCTTTCTGCCTCCCTCTTATAAGGAGACATGTGACTGCATGTAGGGCTTACCTGGATAATCCAGGATAATCTTCCCATCTCAAGATCCTTAATCACATCTGCAAAGCCCTATTTTTTGCTATATAAGGTAACATTAACAGGTTCCATGAATTAGGACAAAAATATATTATAAGGGCCACTTTTCAGCCCACCATTGAGATGTTCTTATGACCAACCCCAGAAGCCCCTTACAATAATCGTTAATGGGACAACTATCCAGTGTGTAGACTATTTAGGCTTTTGCTTTTCGTCTCCACTTTTCTCTGGTCTTTTTTCAACCACATTACCCTAGGAGCTGAGCAATGACACTCAAAAAGTCAATGTAACATTTACCAACTCTGGTTTAAAAAAAAAAAAAAGAAGAAGATTGATGGGGTGTTTTATTAATTGATTAAAATGAAAATAATATTACCTGGATTTGCTTATTTCTTGCCTTTTTGAGCTCAGATAATGAAGAAATCAATGATATATGTACAATAGAGAATCCATGGGTAGATCAAATAAATCATTTTCTTTGTGTATTTTCTTTAGGCTTTTCTATTGTTAGTTTAGCAAATTACAAATTAACACACCATGAAGAAATACTGACCAAAGGGACAGGTTTTGTTTCCCACAGTTTATTCTGGATTTACTCTGACCAGTCACTTTTTCCTGTGAGAAGTTTGAAAAATGAAAAGAATGATTGTAATTATTTTCTTTATATTGTGCTAGAATTCTTTAAAGATAACAGATGTAATGTATTCAAGTCCTTTTTGCACAAAAGCTCTATTAAATAAAATATACTAAGTGCTTTTGTGTATCTAATGAAATATTTAAAACTATGGGCTTAAATATTTGTAAATTCATTCATTCATTCATTTCTTAATTCAGCAATTATTTGTTCAGTGCCAGCCATGTGTCCTCCACGATTCTGGTTGCTGGGTAACTTAAAAGCCTGAATATGCCTTTTAGTACTCTTAGAGCATAGCTTAAATATCAGGAGAATCTAATTTAATTAATATAAGTTGGTTTGCACTGCTAAGAAGAAGGGTGTTACAAAAATCTGAGTCAATATTGGCCTTCACTTGCTCCTCTGAGTCTCAGGCAGCAGCAGCGACAGTGTGCTGCAGACAGAAGCACCTCTTTTCAATTTCTCCCAGTCTGGCTGCATCAGAAAATAGCTCTAGGGCTGCCATACTCAACAGCCTCTTATAAAATAAAGATCTGGTCAATTAACCAGTTGATTGAATCAATGATGGTAGCCAATCAAAATTACCCTAATTCTGGAAAGGACTTTTTTTAACCTAAATAATCAACCTTAATAGTCTAATACATCAATCAAGTGAATAGTGATTACTATCAAATTATCAGTTTAACTAAACCTAAGTGATTTAGTGCTATGTAGACAAGCTCAAATTTTACAGAGCTGTAGGCACCCTTTCTTCTGTACCTGCATCACGACTCCACTTGTATTCTTATATTTTTATTACAAATAAATATCTATCCTGCTGATACACTGATTTCTTTATTAAAATTATTTACTTACCTTAGAGTCTGTATTAGGATGGTTGATTTTCTTCATTGCTTTGGTGTGCATTAAAAACAAGAAACATATTAATGTAACTTTAAAAATAAAGCTAGCAATTGAGAGCAAGGTCAGAAATGACAATTCACCATCCTGGAATTAAGAGTGTGCCTGACCCACAAAACAGAAATTCTTTCCTGTTTAGAATGACTATTTTTTGGCAGACCAAACTATCTACTAATTCATTGATTTCTTCTCTTTCTATTTTTTTAAAATGTAAATATTACATTTAACTCAAGCATAATTTGTAAGTATCAAGACAAAAATACTAAGGCGTCACCTTGACATTTGCACAATTCAAACATCCTATCTATGTTTTACCAAGAATTTTATATTATCAAAATTGGGTGGCTGGGTTTTATCTGTTTGCTCACATGTGTTTAAGAAAACCATTGAGTAAATAAAATAAGTATTCACTGGGACACAATGGTCAGTTCTCAGCCTTCGATTGCCTCTCCCTCCCCTCAATCTCTTCTTCTGAATCATTGCTCAAGTGATAGTTTTACTATTTAGCTCAAACATGTTGGACCTAGGCTGTCCAGATGACTTGGCACAGCTGGCAAAGATCATGCCCTACATTGATGTGACAGTGGGGGGCAAGGGGAGGATGCCGCTGGCTCCAGGGCGGGGCAGAGGTGAGTGGAAACTGGTTCTCCCATTGCCAGCTGCACGGCCAGAGCCCACAGGCCTGCTGCCGTTTCTGCAGGCGGTGTGGGCAGTGATGGCTGAGTGGGCGCAGCAGGTCAGATGAGTGTTTCCTTCTGCGTCAGTGATGCTCACTTAACGGAACTGTCCCTGCCCTGTCCCCAGCCCCAGCCTGCCCTCCATGCCTGCCTGGAGGGTGTGGCGGGCTCAGCGCAGCGCAGCACAGGCCTGGCTCCCCTTTTGACTGGGTTCCTTACGGGCTCTAAGGCTGTCCTGTTCATCCTTGGCCACCGTTTGACAGTTAATATTTGTTTCACAAGTGTATGTTACAACGAAATGAAATAAAATGGATGTCTAAACCCGCCAGAAGGTTGTTTGTCTTTCAAATGTGAGCATAGATGAATTTTGCATTCATGCATACATCATATTATACAGAGTACTTTTGTTTGTTTGTTTGTTTTTGTTAATCTTCACCTGAGGATTTTACAGAGTGTGGAGGGAAGGGAGGGATGGAGAGAGAGAGAGAGAGAGAGAGAGGGAGAGAGAGGGAAACATCGATGTGAGAGACACCGCCTGGTTGTCTCCCACACGCTCCCCGACCCAGGGGGTGGGAAGCAAACTGGCAACCCAGGTGCATGCCCTTGACCGGGAATCAAACCCGAGACCCTTCTGTACTCAGGCAGGTGCTCCAACCACGGAGCACACTGTCCAGGGCTTGAGTGCTTTTTATGTGAAATAGTCCCAAGCCCTTCTTGTCTGCAACATACTTTAAATACGTAGAAAACTCCTGTTTGAATCCATGAGGAAAAAGAAATATAGCATTTTAAATTACTTATCTAAGGTAATTCTGCTATTTAAATGCCTTTTCACTGCACAACACTACTATCTATAAGTATAACTTTTCCACCAGAACTCTGTCTTCTATGTAAGGAATGGGGAAAGGCCACAGTAAGCTTTAGCTGAGATAGTCATTTTTCTGAAGAACTCCTAATTTTCATTGCCTTGAGGAACTTAGAAAACTCCTTGCATAGCTGTAGTTGTAAACAAAACCACTCCATCTCTCTGTCCTGGATTTCCTTTCATTTTTAAGTTTCATGCTGTGACCTTTGACCAGCTTCACTGTCCTTAGCAAGCTTATCAAAGCCTTCTAGTTGATAAGGATCTGTGCTCCTTAAAATGTAGCCATAAATATTTTTGTTAGCAACGGCTGGAATGACATGACAAGCAAGATAAATATCAAACTGGTAATAATATTGATTATAAGCAATCATCTAGCACGAGACCACCAGGAGGTATGGCCCCTGACACTACTTCATTTTTGTCCCTCTGTCTTGTCAATCATTAGCACCTGAGTTCTACAATAATAATAATAATAAAACTGTAAGAGGGGTCTGGTAACGGAGAATGAATTATGCAAAATTGCTGGGCTGTCTGTCTGCCTGGCCCAATCTGCCCGTGAGTAAATTACCTATTTTGTTATACTCTATGGAATTGCCTGCTTTGTCATTCGGTCTGAAGACACCTTTTCATTACGGTGGCCATTACACCTTTGACCCACCGGCAGACATTCCTCTGTTATTTTTGTCATTTGTTTACCACATACCTTTAGTGTCTTGTCTGCAATTTTGTTTTTTATCTCTCAGCAGTCTGTTTACCCAGGACTGTCTTACATTGGAGCCTCTGAGAGAGCAACTCACCTGCTAGTGAAACTGCTCTGTCCCAAATTATGAACAGTAGCAGAAATAATAACAATAATATGGCTAACACTTACACAGCACTTACTATGCACTAGGTGTTATGCTAACCACCTTTCACTCAATAATTCACATTCACCTTCTGAGGTAGATATTACTAGCCCCATTTTGCAAATAAGAAAACCGAGGTTAAGTAACTTGCTCATAGCCCCGTATCTGGTAAGCAGTGAGACTGGAATTTGAACCCAGGTAGCCTATCAGAATCAGTGCCTATGACCACCAAGCTCTAAGGCTCTAGGGTACCATGAACACAGTGGATCAGCTACATTCAGACATGATCTGTGTGCAGACAAGGCCTGTATATGCTGGTAGTGGGGAAGTCCACTACCAGGATTCTCTATCGTCTAGTTAACCTGCAAACCCAGAGGGAGTCCACACTCCTGTTGTACGGCAATCATGCCTGGCATCAGCTCTGTATTCAGTTACAGCTAAAGTCTATAGTAGACGCTCAGTAAGTACTTGCAGAATACAAAGCCATTCCTGAACAGCAAAGGGAGAGAGCAACACCTTCATGGTTGTAAGCAGTAGACCTCTCTCTTATGAGATAAGGAATTACTTTTTAATGTCAATGTTGTTTTCTATATATCCTTGTATGCCACACGATACGGTGGCATTCTCCAACTGAGCGCAAGTGCTCGCTGCAGAAAGCACATTACTCCTGGCCTCTTTGTTTACACTGAATTATTATAATTTAAGCTGGCTGCTGTGATAGTTCGATGTTCAGCCACTTGCAATCTTGGTTAGCCGACACAAACTGAGAAGTTTGGGGTCAAAACAGAGATTCTTGTTTCCAATATGTATGCGATATAGTGATTTGGCATGGGGGTGTCCATTTGATGACTTCAATATCTGTTACCTAAATGTCTCAAAAAGAAATAGAGTCTGTTTCAGTCTTATCTTGTAGACTGTTATAAAACCAAGTGAGATCATGTCTGTAAACTGCTTGGAGGCATTTGGTTGAAAATACGTTACAAACAGTGTGTCTTCTTATACATAATAACTGTTGCTGATAAAGTGTTCAAAAATGCCTTACATGGAATGCGACTTGGAGATTAACGTCAGTCTCCTTTGCGCTTATTTCTTGAAATGGCAAATTTTCTAAAATAAGTGGCAAGTTCCAGGGATAAGGGTAGACTGTTAGAATAAAGTTTTTCTTTATTTACAGTTTTCTCCAAAACTAAATAAGCAAACAAAACTAACTGGGTGTGTGCATGTGCACATGTGTGTAATCCCTGTGGAATAAACTGGGTCCCTTATTTCAGGAACTATTCAATCTCTATATAATCGAGGAAAGGGGGGTTGCTGCTGTTATCTTTGTGTGGTTGTTGAATCTGAACTACTTATTACATTGCATTTCTGTCACACCCATTGATATGCACCCTAGTCAATATTCAAGATTATCTGAGTGAGGAGAGTGCCACAAATGTGTCACAACTTTCTAACCATATCAGATTCTGGCACGTTGGGAATTGGCAGAGGTCGATTCTGGAACTGCTGGGTCAGTAACTGGGATTTAAGCTTGTCTGCAACCCTGGAGGCAATGTCGTAAGCAGGCAGCATGTTCGCCATGACTGATCTGGCAAGGCAGGCACCAAGAGTCTAACCAGAGGCCTAGTCAAGGTAAGAGCTGAGATAGAAACGGAATAGTGACCAATGACCTGGCATTCAGAGGCCTGTGTGAATTTAGCACAACATTCTGTGGCCATTTCATCTGACTTCTATGTCTACCTGCTTGGGCAGAGACTTTCACTGCTGGGCAAGTTATAGACACCAGGCAAACTCTGGCCAGATATTTTGGGCAAACAGAAGCAATAGTACAGCAATTAGTATCATAATTATTCACTTTACAAGGTTGAATAAAGCCTGAGACCAGAACTTAGTTCTATAGAGAAATGTTATTTCTTCCAGGATTTTCTAAACTCATGCCTCAATCAATTTCATTGAAACAGGACAAAGTCACTCCACAGGGTGGATATGGGGAGTGGCTGCTGTGAACAGAAAACTACCAACAGTACTGTCTACACTGCAAGTCAATCCAAGGTTGGCCAAAGGTCTGTGTGTCTCGGGGAGGTGAGAGGAGATACTCAGCATGAGGTCAGAGTAGTGCAGGACTCAGGAGGGAGACTGGCTGGCAGGAAAGATCATTGTTGTCCATTTCAGAATTCAACATGGGTTCTAAAAGGTCAGGGTGTGGATGGCCCTGAAGAAGGTTGCATTTACTCTGCTTCTGTGCAAAGGTGGACTCTCATTTGAATTCTAAGGCTAAAAAACACACAGACCTTAATCATTCAAAACATTCCACCTTGTAGAATAAATGTATTGGATTGAACCATATGAAATTGTCATTATTTAACTGTTTGTGACCTTAAAATATTTGTATTGCTCAAATAACTATTCCTGTTGAATGTTGTTATTTAATCATATTGGTATTGTTGATTGATTGATTGATTGATTGATTGTGTCAATAAAAGAAATGGAAATTAGTAAATGTAAACACATCAGTTAGATGGTGTTTCTGACTCAAGGGGATTATCTGTAGAATGACCCCATAAGTTGTTACCTCAAGTCCAGACAAAGCTATGTAAGGAATCTAAAGTTCAATTAAATGTAATTTTATGTATCTTTGAGTATTGCATGGTCCTACAAATATAAAAGAATGCAAGAATCTATCAAGTTCCAGGATCTTTATAATGGCATTTCTCAGGATCCCATCCAATTCTAAGGTGTAGAGTTACAAGGAAAATGACCTGTCTACAGGACTTACTGACAAGTGGGCTCCTAGCAGAGACAGAGGAGCAGGTCATGCATTTAGATTGAATCCAGGGGGAAGGGCAGGTGATTGCTACTCTCTTGAAAGTTAGTAATTGACAGAACAACTGTAAATAGGTTAAGGACCCACCTTAAAATCACAACAGAGAATTCTGGCAGCTCCCCACTTAAATCTCTATTAGTAGATACATCAGATCAGTTGCAGGAAAACAGGCCACAAGTGGCCTGAGGCCCTTCCAGCTGTGATGATGAACATGCTGACTACATTTCAAAGGGCTTTGAAGCTCAGCCCAAGAGGTTTCAAATTCTTTCAGCTGCTGTCTTCCAACACCTGGAGGGCACTTGCTGTTATTATCAATGATCACTTCTCTTCCAAATCCTTTCTATGCAGAAGTGTGGGCTGCCAGGCCAACACTGACTCTCACCACCACAGCCACCCTGGCCAGGAGGCCAGCTACAAGGATTCTGGAAAAAGACTGCCTTAGCCCCAGTGGACTGTACCCTATGAAATGAAATCTTTAAAAGACCTTAAAACTTAGTGTGTTCATAAATCCAAAACATGAATCCAGATACTGTTATCCTTTCATCTCTTATGCTAACAATACCCAGCTGTGTTGTTACATTTACATTACAAATTGGAAGAAAGATGATGTCAGACAGGCTGAAAAGACTTTTAAATAGCAAGAGTGAAGGCAAAGGGCAGTGGCTTAATAAGTCAAGTTATTTATTACAGCATTTATTCACTTATTCATTCAGCATTTACAGATTGCCTTCTGTGGGCCAGCCCCGATGCACCACACCATAGTTATAAAGCTTAGTAGGGTGAGATAAAATAATTAAACTAAGTACTAAATGACAAGTGAAATAGTGGAAAGATATATGAGATATTAGAGTAGTACAGAGAAAAGAATGCTTAATTTTACTTGGGAGAAATTACCCTGAAATTACTCTAGGTATTTCAAGTGGTTTTAAAGAATGATGATTCTTTTCCATTGGGTTGTAGAGGGAAGGAAAGAAAAAATTCCAGGCAGAGGCAAGCACATGCACAGAGACATAATTCAGCAAGGCACTTTGATGAAATTTCAACTCTCACTTGAG